>NC_134794.1:20089932-20102432 GCF_046742065.1 Oratosquilla oratoria | reverse complement strand
GTGTGAGTGTGTGTGTGTGTGTGTGTGTGTGTGTGTGTGTGTGTGTGTGTGTGTGTGTGTGTGTGTGTGTGTAAGGTGTGCAAAGATGGTGTGTGCAACAAGAAGGACAGGGGGAAATAGAAGGAAGGGTAGTGAGTGGTGGGATAAGGAAGCAAAGAAGGGTGTAGAACAGAAGATGCAGGCATTCATAGATTGGCTACAAATTAGAACGAGGGAATCGTATGAGAAATACAAAGTAAAGAGAAGGGAAGTTAAGCATAAGATAAAGGAAGCAAAGAGGAGAGCAGATGTGAAGTGGGGTAAGAGTATGACAAAAATTTTAAAGTAATAAAAAGATGTTTTGGAAAGAAATTAAAAGAGGAAGAGGAGGCGAATCAACTACAGAAGAAAAGGTAAAAGGTGCAGATGGAGAGATGATAATGAAAGAGAAGGCAGTGAGAGGAAGGTGGGCAGAGTATTTTAGGGAGTTGCTAAATGTGAAGGAGGATAGGGAGGGAAAGACAGCTGCAGTGGAAAGCACTAGGAAAATGACCGTGATGGGTGAGGAAAATGTAGGAGAAATAGGAAAGGATGAAGTGAAAGCAGCTGTTAAGATGATGAGAGCAGGTAAGGCACCTGGGTTGGATGGATGCCATGCAGAATGTCTGAAATAAGGAGGTACAGTTATGGTGGACTGGCTGGTGAGGTTATTTAATGTTTGTTTAAGAGAGGGTAGAATGCCGGAGGACTGGAGGAGTGCCTGTATAGTTCCACTTTATAAGGGAAAGGGGGACAAGTGTGAGTGTAGTAGTTTCAGATGGATCAGCTTGTTGAGTGTAGTTGGGAAGGCTTATGGGAGGGTCTTGATTGAGAGGATTAGGAGAGGAACAGAGGAAGTGATTGGTGAGGAACAGTGTGGGTTAAGGACAGGAAGGGGCTGTGTAGATCAGATGTTTGTGGTAAGATATGTGAGAAAGCTATAGGAAAAGGTAAGGATGCTTTCTGGGCTTTTATTGATCTGGAAAAGGCTTACGACAGGGTGGACAGGAAGGCACTCTCGGAGGTACTGCAGATATATGGGATAGGAGAAAAGCTGTTAAGAGCAGTCAAGAATTTTTACGAGAGTAGTAGAGCTTGTGTTAGGATTAGAAATGGAGAGAGTGAATGGTTTGAGGTAAAAGTGGGACTTCGTCAGGGATGTGTTATGTCGCCCTGGCTGTTCAATCTATACATGGATGGGGTGGTGGGAGAGGTGAATGCAAGGGTAGTGGTTCAGGGGTTGGAGATGGTTAAAGAAAATGGAGAAAAGTGGGAAATAAGCTAGGTGTTGTTTGACGACGACATTTCGCTTGCAACAGGATTGAGGAACTTAGTGACAGAGTTTGAGAAAGTGTGTGAAAGAAGGAAGCTGAAAATAAATGTGGGCAAAAGTAAGGTGATAAGATGTACAAGGGGAGAGAGTGACAGCAGGCTGGAAGTGAGCTTTAAGGGTGAGAGACTGGAGGAAGTGGATAGTTTTAGATACTTGGGTGCGAATGTGACAGGAAAAGGAGTGGAGGTGGAGGGAGAATGTAGATTGAGAGAAGCGAGTAAATGCCTTCGTGGATTAAAAAGTGCAATGGGAAATAGACATCTGGGAATGGATGTTAAGAGGAGGTTATATGAAGGAGTGATTGTGCCAACAGCACTGTATGGGGCAGAAACATGGAACATAAGAGAGGAAGAGAGGAGGAGTTTGAATGTATTTGTGATTAAATGTCTGAGAAGCATGATAGGGGTTACTAGGCTAGGTAGAGTTAGAAATGAGGAGGTGAGGAGGAGAACAGGGGTGGAAAGGGAGCTCGGAGATAGGGTTGTTGAAAGAGTATTAGGATGGTTTGGACACATGGAAAGAATAAGTGAAGAAAGATTATTAAAAGAGGTGTGGAAGGCAGAAGTAGAAGGAGTGAATATGAGGGGGCGTCCTAGGATGAGATGGATGGATGGGGTGAAAGGGGCATTACAAAAGGGAGGAGTGTCTGTTGAGGAAGGACGGGAGAGGACAGAAGATAGGGGTGAATGGAGAAGGGCTGTGTATGGATGATGATGTGATGCATGAGGGGGAGTGGGTGGGGGATGGGGGGTAAGGAAGTATGTATGAGAAAAAAATTGACGCAGCCCGAAGGGATTTCTCCCTGTCTTCTCCTTTTCTGCATGAGGGGACGGAGAGGGGGGTCGTCGAGTTTATTATGCGGCATTGCTGTGGATGTGCTGTGTCTTGCAACATTACTTCTGACGCAGGGCAGTGGACAGGATGCAGGGATGGCCCATCGTCCAGGAGGTGCCAAGAAAAGAGGGAGGAAGGAGGGTGGAGGGGAGTGGAATATATAGGGAATGGAATGGGTGGGAGAGGTTTCTATGCCTTTTTTTTTGGGGGGGGGATACCCCCGTGAAAGGGGGGGAAGCCATTGGTATATGTATGTATATATACACATGTATATATATATATATATATGTATATATGTATATACATATTTATATATGTATATATTTATATATATTTATACTGTACATATATATACATATATATATATTTATGTGTATATATATATATACATATGCACATATATATATATACACTCATATATATATATATATATATATATATATATATATATATATATATATATAAACTATCATAGTGGAGATGGGTTAAACGCAAAATTTCATATATGTAACTGGAGCATACAAATGTATAAAAAAAATTGCGCTGAAATCTCTCTTGATAGCCTAGTTGGTAAGTCATTGCCGCACTTGTCATGAGGATGCCGGGTTCGAGTCCTTGGCAGTACCATATTTCAATTTCTGCATGTCGGCCTTTGATGGCTTAGAATTAAAGTGCATTGTGGTTGTTAAAATGTATCTCTAATCCCTGAGACGCATTCAGTGTTGTACAGATACTTTCCCGCGTTCGTATACTTCCAATTGTACTATCATAGTGGAGATGGGTTGAACGCAAAATTTCATATATGTGTATGTAACTGGAGCATACAAATATATAAGAAAAATTGCGCTGAACTTATATCTCTCTTAATAGTCTATTTGGTAAGTCACTCCCGCACTTGTCATGAGGATGCCGGGTTCGAGTCATTGGTAGTACCATATTTCAATTTCTGCATGTCGGCCTTTGATGGCTTAGAATTAAAGTGCATTGTGGTTGTTAAAATGTATATCTAATCACTGGGACCCATTCAGTGTTGTACAAATACTTTCCCGTGTTCGTATACTTCCAATTGTACTATCATAGTGAACGCAAAATTTCATATATGTGTATGTAACTGGAGCATACAAATATATAAGAAAAATTGCGCTGAACTTATATCTCTCTTGATAGCCTAGTTGGTAAGTCACTGCCGCACTTGTCATGAGGATGCCAGGTTCGAGTCCTTGGCAGTACCACATTTCAATTTCTGCATGTCGGCCTTTGATGGCTTAGAATTAAAGTGCATTGTGGTTGTTAATATATATATATATATATATATATATATACATATATATGTATATATATACATATATACATATATATGTGTATATATATATACATATATATGTGTATATATACATATACATATATATATATATATATTTGTATATATATATGTATATATATATATATATATATATACATATATATATATATGGTCGTCGCAGGGCAATGGAATTGAATAAATACATTATTCTGCCTTATGTATTCAGCTCCATGTAAAAATTGTGACAATTTTGTACATCCTTCTTCCTTATGTATTTATTTAATTCCATGTAAAATTGTGACAAATGCTATGTGGGTCAGACTGTAAAAGAATTAAAAATGAAATTAAAACAACACCAGTATAGCGTCAGGAGTGGTGAAATGTCCAACGCATTATTTGTTCATTTAAGGGATTTTGATAATTGCATTAATTGGGAAGGTGCCAGAGAAATTATTAGAAATAAGTCATATTTGACTAGAAACATAATAGAATACTGTCTGATTAAAGATACTTTTGTTAAGAACTTAAACTTAAGTCAAGGAACGTTGCAAGTAGACCATGAGAGAGACTCTCACAAACTTTTCCTGTTACCATCCATTGCTTCCTACTTTGTATATATATTTATGTTTGTATCATCATTGTATGTACGTTGAAGATGTCTATATATATATAAACGTGTATGTGTGTGTGTGTGTGTGTGTGTGTGTGTGTGTGTGTGTGTGTGTGTGTGTGTGTGTGTGTGTGTGTGTGTGTGTGTATACGTATGTATATATTTCCCTCCTGGAAGAGAGCTCAGAGCTCGTAGGTCCGATCTATGGGTAATGCTATGACCTTGCACACACACACACCCCCAACTCCCCGCCCACGAGAGTTGGAGTAACACCCCTCAGCGCTGCGATACTGATATTATTTCAGCCCCGGGCGAGGATCGAACCCGGACCTCCGTATGTATGTCTGTGTGTGTGTCTGTGTCTGTGTGTGTCTGTGTGTGTGTGTGTGTGTGTGTGTGTGTGTGTGTGTGTGTGTGTGTGTGTGTGTGTGTGTGTGTGTGTGTGTGTGTGTCTTACTCTCCCTCTATTTCTTTCTCTCTCTTTCTCTCTCTTTCTCATTCATTCTCTCTTTAATGATTCTCGTCTCCTCCTCCATTCTCCCTGCGCAGGTTTGTTCCCAGCCCTCCTTTCACTTTTAGCAAATGCTTCCTCCCCTTTTACCCTGCTGTACTATTCCTGCACCCCTTCCAATCCCTTTGCCGAATTTTTCTTTCCCTTGCCTATCTATTTCCTCAGTTTTTCTTTCTCCTCCAATTTATTCGTTTATTCAATCTCGCAGTGATTTTTTCTGTGTATTTACAATAGTGTTAAGTTCCTTCTTCAATTCATTTTATGTGTGAGTGTGCGTGTGTGTATGTATGTGTGTGATTGTGTGTGTGTGTGTGTGTGTGTGTGTGTGTGTGTGTGTGTGTGTGTGTGTGTGTGTGTGTGTGTGTGTGTGTGTGTGTGTGTGTTTGTGTGCGTGTGTATGTTGTAGTTTTTTTCTGTTTTATTTTTGTCTGAAAATACCCATACCATGTCTCGTTTCTTTCTGTTTCCAATATTCTGTATTGAAAAAATCATTAAATGGACCTGGGGATTGTTATACCATTGAATACACACACACACTCACACACACACACACACACACACACACACACACACACACACACACACACACACACACTCACACACACACACACACACACACACACACACACACACACACACACACACATACACACACACACACACACATACACACACACACACACACACACACACACACACACACACACATATATATATATATGTAATATACAGTATATATGTAATATATATATGTTATATATATATATATATATATATGTATATATATATATATATATATATATATATAAGGACGGGAGAGGACAGAAGATAGGGGTGAATGGAGAAGAGTTGTGTATGGATGATACTGTGATGCATGAGGGGGAGTGGGTAGGGGATGGGTGATGAGGGAGTATGTATGAGAAATAAATTGACACAGCCCGAAGGGATTTCTCCCCGTCTTCTCCGTTTCTACATGAGGGGACGGAGAGGGGGGATCGCCGAATTAATAAAGCAGCCTTGCTGTGTATGTTCTGTGTCTTGCGATACTGCTTCTGACTCAGGGCAGTGGACAAGATGCAGTGATGGCCCGTCATCCAGGAGGTGCCAAGTAGGAGGGAGGGAGGAGATGTGTGTGTGTGTGTGTGTGTGTGTGTGTGTGTGTGTGTGTGTGTGTGTGTGTGTGTGTGTGTGTGTGTGTGTGTGTGTGTGTGTGTGTGTGTATTTGAACATTATGTGACATCCTCCACTTATTTATATTTACGTCATTGATTTGTATTTTGAATAACATTTGATAATGGTAATATGTACGAAACGTCGTGATTATAAATAAGAACCATCCGTTGTGTTTCACTGTTTGTTTTTGTTTTTCACAAAAATATCAATACTGAATTCTGCGGATAAGTGTGCAATTAGAAAATAGACAATCTTAGTAAGAAGACCATTAATGTAGAAACAGCTGTATTCTTCAAACATACATATATATATACATGTATATATATATATACATATATATATATACATGTATATATATATATATACATATATATGTATATATATATAATTTATATATATATATACATATATATATGTATGTATATATATATTTGTATATATTCATATGTATATATATGTACATATATATATGTATATATATATAATTTATATATATATATACATATATATATGTATGTATATATATACTACATATATGAATGTGAAGACATCCTGGCAGGTTGTAAGAGTGGCAGAAGGAAAACACAAGTAGAACAAGAGTTTATTCTTTGACTAGATTCCCACTGTAGTACTTTTTCAGGAAGAATGTTTACACTACAGTAAAACTTACGTTAAATACAGGAAATATGTGAGGAGTGAAAGGTTACAAGTATAGGTCAATTGGTTTGGCTTCAAGGAGGGTCGAAATCATGCGGACTGCTTGGACTGGCATTCCGTGGAATGCTTTTAGTGATCTGATGTTCTGTCGTCTTCCATTCTCTTGCTGCGTGTAGTATTGTTGACTTTGAAAGTTTAATGCCACCTATTCTATTATTTGTGCATTTTTTGGAGGCTATATAAAGAGTTTTTACATTTTTTTTTTTTAACTAAAGTTATTGTAAAGTATGCTTACTCGTTCACATTTTGGTTAAATGGCCTTTTTCGTCTACATGGTTCACGAGTGCGTTGGTGTTGGACATCGGCTCTACGTTCTTTTATTCTTGTGAATAACCCCTTGTAAGTCTCTCCGATATAGGCACAGTCACACCCTGAGCATGGAATTCTTTAAGCTAAAATAAACTTACGGTATTACTATGTTCCATCTTTGTTTTAACAAGGTCACCAATTTTCTTACCAGCGTTACATGAGATGTGGATATCTGTGTGTCTGAGCTCTCTGCTGAGTGTGCAGGTCCAAGTCAGAAGTGGGGACTACTGTGTATATTGTGTTGTTTGTGTGTTGGTTTTTGTTATTACTCCTCTCCCCTCCGGCTTTGGCTTTCCTCAAGGTTACGGAGAGAAGACCAGTGAAGCAAGTGTCTAGATTTGTCGGCATGATGAAAAAGGGAGTTGAATGTTCTGTGTGACCTCACGTCCCTCTTATGTTCGGATAGGCGTTTCTTGACACCTCGACCTGCCACACCGTAGTACGCAGAGATGTACCTGCTGCATGGAATCTGGTAAATTTCACTGAAGATATTTTGGAAAGTATCTTTTTATCATTGGTTTTGATAATTTTTCCTTTTTTTGAATTAGAAGCCCTTGCTATTTTCACCCCACCTTTCATGAGAAGTGGGCTTTTGTAGTCTCTTCCATTCTTATGATGTTGTGAGTGAAATGTCTCCTGTCAGCATGCTTTATCATTGTAACTTTTTTCTTTTTTCCTTTTTCTTTTTTTTTTGGGGGGGGAGGGGAGGGGCGCAGACTGCTGCTTACGAAATAGGATTTATCACTCCACATACACCGTTAACGCCAGAACTAACTTTAATAGGTACTAATAATGGTAACGTGGGAAGGCACTAAGAATGATAAATTTAGAAAGACTTAATAATGACAACATTTGAAGATACCAATAATGATATCTTTAAAGGTTACTAATAAAGATAACTTTATAAATTACTAGTAACCATAACTATTAATGGTACTAACAATTGTGTATACATTGTGACGGATGTAGATGGGAGGTAAAGGGAACACTCAGGCGAAACTAGTCAGGAATAAAAGTATTTCCCTCAGCCCGTGTTCCCTTTACCTCCTACCCGGTACTAACAATGATGAATTCAGAAAGTTCATTTAAAGTCATCCCTTACTTTTGAAGGAGCATTAACACTTAAACGAACAAACGTCAACCGAAGGGCTAAATAGAATGGTCTGAAAACATCTACGAAAATAATAGAAAAGAATGATCCGCTTTGTATCGTAATCGGCTTAACTAAAATCCTTTGAAGGAAGATGCTAACCTCCAAAGCTAAATAGAATTGCCTGGCGATACCTAGAATAATGATAAAAAGTTGAGGATACTCGTTAAAAGCTTAAGTGTGGACTTTTTTTTTCGTAGATATCGTCCAACTTATAAAAGTCATTCTTGTTTTTTGTATCCCTCTCGACCAAGTTTCTGACCCAGTTTTCATGATTTTTTTTTTTTATACTTTATTAATATTTCCCCCCCTCGACGTTATTTCATTTTCTCTGTGGCCCAGAAATTTTTGAATATTTTTCTTTGTTTATTCGTTTTTTTCTTTTCCCAAACCTCTTCAACAGATTTTTTTAAACCAAGAAATTAGAGATGAGCGGTTCGGTTCCCGCTGAAGACACCACGTGACGTCACCATACGGTCTTACATTCCCGAAATTCCAACAAAGGCCATCATCCCTTGCCACTTCGTAGAGTGACTGAAACATTTTGAATATTAGTTTCACTTTCTTTTTCTTTTCTTTCTTTTAACCAATGTCTGTGAGCCTGTCTTCGTCCCTATTGGCTTATCCTCTTGCTCCTTCTCCATCTTCTCTTTCTCCTTTTCCTCCTCCTCTTCACCCTCCTTCTTTTCTTCTTCCTCATCCTGCTTCTCGCCCTGCTGCTCCTCTTCCTTCTATTCCTTCTCCTCGTCTTTCTCCTCCACTTTCTCCTCCTCCTCCTCCTCCTCCTCCATCTCTTAAATCTCTTCAACCTCTTTCTCATTCTTCACCACCTTCTTCCAGCTTCATTCTTTTTCCTTTTTTAAATATATCATATATAATATTTTAGTACTTTCATAAAACTCCCATATAACATGCTCCCAACTGATCTAAAAGACATTTCAGAAACTGAACCGTTAAGAAAAAGAAAAAAATAATAATAATTCCGTTTGGAATGATGAAGAACTTGAAATTGTAAACAACCTATGCCACCTATATTATATAGTCACGGTATTGAAAAACACACGAAAGGAACAAAAACAAACCATTTCTTGCTCTCGGGGTCGGCCGTGGAAGTGCTATGCCTCGCTGCTTTGCAACTGAGTAGTGTGGTAGGAGATAGAGATAACCTTTCATCCACGAGATGCTGAGATGGAGAGTACAGTGTGGAATGTGTGGAGGATGGATGGATATAAAGTATGCTTTGAGTCTACCATCCTATCAATCTCCCCCCCCCCAATAATAATGGGGAAATGGCTTTTTGGTATGTGTATTTATGTATGTATGTATGTATGTATGTATGTATGTATGTATGCATATAATAATAATATTAATGATATGTATGTTTGCATGTATGTATGGATGTATGCATGCCTGCATCCTTGTATGTATGTATGTATGTATGTATGTATGTATGTATGTATGTATGTATGTATGTATGTATCTATGTATGTATGTATGTATGTATGCACGTATGTATGTATGTATGTATGTATGTATGTATGTATATGTATGGATGCATGCATCTATATACCAATGCATGTATGTATGTATGT
The DNA here is from genome assembly GCF_046742065.1 of Oratosquilla oratoria. Classification (NCBI taxonomy): domain Eukaryota; kingdom Metazoa; phylum Arthropoda; class Malacostraca; order Stomatopoda; family Squillidae; genus Oratosquilla; species Oratosquilla oratoria. Next base: position 20,092,882 of record NC_134794.1, on the reverse strand, counting down.
ATGTATGTATGTATGTATGTATGTATGTATGTATGTATACATGTATGTATGTATATATGTATGTATAAAGAAAACAAATTTGAGACCTTGTCATCTCCCTTATTTAGAATAGAAATTATAAGCAGTGCTGACGTCAGCGTATCCTCAAATTAAATTATATTTTAATTATCTATTTATTTATTTATTTATTTTTATCAATGTTGTTAACATCCCCATTTTTTCAGGAAAACTAACTGAAAACCGCATTGCTCACATGCTATAGCACATGATTTTTTTCTTTTTTCTTTTCCCAAAGAAGGTTGTCCTTTGCGGTATTCCTTTATGGAACCGACCTTAATTCCGAGGAAAACAAAGGACGAAGCTGGCACGATGAACGCTCCCGATAAAGGTAGTAATGAATATCCGAAAATGCATTATATCTAGGATATTGGACCCGTATAAAACGGTTTCTTGAAAGCAAAAGGGTAATGGCGACGTCTAATTATAATATTGTGTTTTGTATGTGCGTGTGTGTTTGTGTGTGTGTGTGTGTGTGTGTGTGTGTGTGTGTGTGTGTGTGTGTGTGTGTGTGTGTGTGTGTGTGTGTGTGTGTGTGTGTGTGTGTGTGTGTGAGAGAGAGAGTGTGTGTGTGTGTGTGTGTGTGTGTATGTGTGTGTGTGTGTGTGTGTGTGTGTGTGTGTGTGTGTGTGTGTGTGTGTGTGTGTGTGTGTATGTGAGTGTGTGTGTGAATGTATGTGTAATTGATCAATGTTTCTCTTCTTTTTCAATGAGTATCCTTTATATCGTTCTAACAATATATGTATATATACATATTTTTTCTCAAGTAGATTTAAAAATATAATTTTCTATCTAATTATCTAATTCATTTATTCATTTAACGTTTAAGCCCTAGTCAAACTAAGCTTACGACCTGTTTCCCACAATCTTCGACCGAAAAATCAAGCGATCGGTCGGCAACACAAAACCAATACAAGGAATTGAAATGGAAAAAGTTAATGTGTGTGGTTGATAAGATGAAAATCTATGTACTGGGGACTATTCAGTGTGTGTTGTAATATATCTATCTATCTATCTATCAATCTATTTGTTTATCTATCTTATTCACTTACATTTTTATACACGTACTTATTCATTCTTCATTCATTTACTTAATTTGTTATTTGTTTATTCAGTCATATGATTTTTTTTTCTATTTCTTTATTTCTTTATTCATTTTGTTATTAATTTCATTATTTGAATTTTTATGTGTTTATCTTTCTTTCTATTTACCAAAGTTTTTATTAATTTATTTTATTCTTTTCCCACGTCCATAACCCAGAAAATAGTCATAGAACCTCACCCCTCTCTGAGTTGTTATATCTATTTTTCCTCGGCTCTCTGTCTTACCCCTTTAGTGATCCTCCTCCTCCTCCTCCTCCTCCTCCTCCTCCTCCTCCTCCTCCTCCCCCTCCTCCGTCTCCTCCTCCTCCTCCTCCTCCTCTTTCTCCTCCCATCCTCACCGTTTCACTCCCTTCCAGTCAATACGCTCCCCTTTTTTCTTTTTCTTCTTCTTTTTTTTTTTTCTTTTTATTTCGTTCGCCCGTACCTATTGGGCTCCTCTTCATTTGGGTCATTTGGTTTCATTTTCTTACGGCCGTTTAGTTTCCAATCATCCATTCTTTCCGTTCCACCCCATATACGATATTGACTCCATGAGTTTTATGCAGTCAATATGTTGAGGTCTTTATGGACTCCCCTACGGACCAGGGATACGCAGATCTGCTATTGGCATCGATTGTAAAAACACATGCACACACAGATGCAACTTATGTACATGTGTATGTGTCACAACTAACACCACAGTCGGACGAAAGAAAGAGTTGAGTAAGCGAAACTATATATTTCGATTGCTAACTGCAACCCTCTTCCTATAGCAATCGAAGTATACAGTTTCGCTTTCTCAACTCTTTCTTTCGTCCAACTGTGGCGTTAGATGTGATTTACAAATGTGTTACAACATTTTTCACTTGTGATGTGTATGTATGTTTATATCACTGAAGTACGAATAACAGGTGAATGGCAGGGAGGTGAAATAAACACAGAAAATATTTGGTGTTTTCATTCCCTAGTTTCGCAAGGACAGAACATAAAATATTTTCCCTCGCCACCCTGTCATTCATATGTGTGTATATACACACACAACACACACACACACACACACACACACACACACACACACAGTAACATATATCTACATATATACCGTATGTGATATATATATATATATATATATATATATATATATATATGTATGTATGTATATACATTCACGAAGAAAATACTGTTAAGATGAAAGAGGGGCAGGAACATGGATAGATGACGGGGAAACACTCTATCACTCCGGGTGGTGTCAGAAGGAAAAGGAGTGAGAGGTCGAAAAGGGTAGAGGTGTGACGTCAGAGGGGGAGAAGTGCGGGGTCGGAAGTTGAGAAAGCCCCGGGTGACGGAATGTTGCCCGTCATCTATCCATGTTCCTGCCCCTCTTTCATCTTAACAGTATTTAAGTCTCAAACAACTCTTGTATCTTGTACTTTCCTGAAGAGGGCTATAGCTATTAGCCGAAATATAGAAGTTTAACTTTCTTCTTAGTTTCCTTTTTAATTCCGACTGTGGGTTCTTCGTGCGTTTCACAAATGTGCTACTACATTTCATCCCAGTGATATATATATATATATATATATATATATATATATATATATATATGTATATATATATATATCTTTTTTCAACCACATATCACTTTTAATTCCGTATCATCGCAAACGAGGCTGAGAATCGCTCGAAGGAGGCATTCCTTGGAAATTGAAACGTAGACGAGTCGAGGATTTGAACCCAGGTTCGAATCCTCGGTTCGTCTACGTTTCAATTTTCAACGGATGCCTCCTTCGAGCGATTCTCAGTCTCGTTTGCG
>NC_134794.1:20067432-20077432 GCF_046742065.1 Oratosquilla oratoria | reverse complement strand
GGTATTCTGACGAATGCAAATGGCTTAATTCTACCTTGAAGTACCTCCTGATTCGGACTATTGGTCCCCAACATAGGGTCCTGAGGTACCTGGGCGTCACCAACAGCCTCTGAAGGCGTTCTCAGATCGGTAGTGGTCGTTGACGAATGTCGAACGATTCCATCAAGTGTTCAAATGCTCTCCTACTCGTTAAGAAACAATAGTATATTAATTGGGAGGGGGAGGGAATTCGAAAAAAAAAAAATTTGGAGACGCTGCTCTGGACATACAATGTTAAAAGGGCTAGATATGGGTCACGCATTAAAGAATTAATATCATTACCGCACTAACTAGCGCTGCTGTCCTTATATACAACTTTGCGCAGAAGAGATGAAGTCATTGAGGGGAACGGGGGTAAAGCAGACTTAAGGAGTTTAATAGAAAAGGGGAGTAAATGTTAAAACTAATATATATATATATATATATATATATATATATATATATATATATATATATATATATATATATTTTTTTTTTTTTTTTTTTTTTTTTCTTTCTTTCTTTACTGGAGATTAGTTTCCAGTCATTACAAATGCTAGATACGGGAGTCGTAAGGTAAAACGAGTAATAGATTCTAGATGCAGTCATTTTCTAGAGTTCATAGTTTAGGAGCTAAAGACACATATAGATTAAAAAGAGTATTTGGATACATTAGAAATATAAAAGAATGTTGGAACGTTTCACAAACTCACTAGACCGAACGTTAAAAAACAGTGGAGAACGCGTAATTTTGTTTTGCTCAAAACAAGTTACTGCCTGTCTATCCTGAGGTGGTGGAAATTTGTTAAATATAGAAAGTTACACACTAAACAACGAAAGAACAGTTTTGTTCCTATGTACATAAGAAAATACACAGAATGATGATCAAATGAATTCAATAAAATATGTCATTTGTAAATTGACAGTGAAGCAGTATCAATGAAGAAAACGGTCGCCATATTTAGGGAGGGAATAGGCAAGAAATGGTTTACCAAATGAGTGGTTAATGAATGGAATAGACCTAGTAACCATGTAGTGAGCGTTGAAACTATTGATTGTTTTAACCCTTTAAACTCCAATGACAAGATTCTTGTCATTTGGTCAAATAAAACAAAAAATCATAAAAAAAAACAAAATGTTTGATCAAACACCAGAAAAATATGACGTCAGTCCTCGCGCGGTCAAGCTGCATCAGATGATATTCGGATGTACGGGCCGGCGCGAGGCCTACCATATCCGGTTTTTCGTATCTACACCACAAGCGGCTGACATGAGTTACATAACTTTATTGATGGGGATGAAAGGTGGTAATGGACACGGAACTGCCTAGTGCAGGCCTTATGGTCTCCTGGAGTCTCCTTTATTTTTATGTTCTTTTGAACGGCTTCTACGAGGTCTTCCCCTCAGCTGAATGAAATCGCGCAGTTTTAGCCAGAATAAAATCTGTAGAGTCCGTTGTCGTAGCGTCAGGCCTTAACCACCCTGATGACAGCAATGATTGAGTAAGCTAGTGTGGTCGATGTGTGAAAACAAAATTTTTTGCTCCTAGAAAGGGTCTACGCCAACGAACCGCTGATTCTCGGAAATATGCCATGTATATGGTAATTGACCTAGATAGGATCATAATACTCGTATGTAAGACTTACCAGAAATAAATTTAGCACTCAGATAGGGCACGCAGCAGTCCACCAGCCGGAGAGGGAAATACAGTTATCACGCAGGAATAGTCTTGTGGTGACATCATCAGCCATATGTACAACTAAATTCTAAAGTTCGCCGACAACCTAAATGTTGTGAAATCTACAACCAGAGGGCTCATTCATCACCCCATTCACTACGTGTTATAAATATGTCTGAAAAAAATAGCATTACATTGGAATACTTAAGTAAATTCAGTTAGTCCTTTTTGGCGCCGTCCATGAAGATATAAATAATATTGAGGGACATTGGAATCCAGTTGTACGCGGAATAAACCATCTAGAAAGTCTTGTAACTGTCCTTGTCCACTGTGCATGAGTATAGCTGGCTATTTACAATGCTATATAGCAGTTTTATTGTGGAGAGAAATTATGAAAGACTGTAAGCTGTTGCGATAATGACAGTAATATCCTGTTGAAAAATATACTTGTTCAAGTCACTTTATTCTGCCGTTCATGTGTGTTATGTGTAGTGCAATGCTTCTGGATGCATATGGATGTGTAGATATGTCTTTGTATATGGATTGGATTTATGCTCTTTTATCTCTCGCAAAGATAATGGTCTGCATTGCTCAAAGTATAAGACGCTAGTGTAAGATAGGGTTTAAATTTATACAAAGCAAGATAAGTCCTGAAAATATTTTTTTTCTTATATTTCTTATGAATGTGGATGATTTGAGTTTTGTGATTTAGCCTGTCATAAAAGATAACGCCTAAGATTTGTTGACTGAAATTTTCTCAGAGTAGTGAGGCCAATCTTGTACTGATTAGATCATTTTTCTTCTGTTTGAATATTAGGTTGTATACTTGACATTAATTAAAGGACTTGTGCCGTACATATTTTTTCAGTTGTGTGACAAATAGGGCCTTCAATTTTATCTAGATTTACACACTGTAGACCTGTGCTCGAGCCCTACAACTACCGGTAACTTTTTTTTTTCTGGATGTCCAAGCATATAGGGCAAAGGTGACGAACCCGGTCATACCTAAGCGCCTCTTGGCGTCAGTCTCTCACCATTTCCAAAATTATCGCAAATGATATCATAATTAAGGTTGTGTTAGAAAAAAAAATCGTTGATTTTTAGATACAAGTATGAACCAGGTGACTCATATGTACTATAAATGACCAAAGCACTGATCTTGACTCTTGGGGCATTCCATAAGTAAACGGAGCAAATGTTTATGAATAGCCATCAATTCACGTGATTTGCTCTTTTTTTTTTTTTTTTTTTTTTTTGAGATATAAATAGCTCCGGAGCCATTGGGAACTCAAACGGTAAGAAAATATAGTTTGCATCAATCAACACATTATAGTCGATGATAGTGAACGCTTTAGTTAGATCGAGAAGTGTATATGTATACATATATATATATATATATATATATATATATACATACATACATACATATACCAAGGCTTTTTCCCCCTTACAAGGGGGGTGGCCAAAAAGAAAAAGGCATAAAATCATTCCCACCCATTCCATCCTAGAATACACTCCACACCCCTCCACCCTTCCTCTTATCCTAGCACCTTGAATGACGGGTCATCCCTGCACCTTGTCCACTGCCCTGGGTCAGAAGCAGTGTCGCAAGACACAGTACATCCACAGCAAGGCCGCTTCATTAAATCGGCGACCCCCCCTCTCCGTCCCCCCATTGCATAAAATGAGAGGACGGGGAGAAATCCCTTCGGGCTGCGTCAAATTTTGCTCACACATACTACCTCACCCCCCATCCACCCCTCCATTCCACCTCATGCAATCACAACATCATCCATATACAACCATTCTCCATTCACCCCTGTCTTCTGTCCTCTCCCGTCCTTCCTCAACAGACATTCCCCTCTTCCCCAAAGCCCCCTTCACCCCATCCATCCACCTCATCCTAGGACGTCCCCTCATGTTCACTCCCTCCACATCTGCCTTCCACACCTCTTTTACTAGTCTTTCTTCACTCATTCTTTCCATGTGTCCAAACCATCCTATATATACATATATGTGTGTGTGTGTGTGTGTGTATGTGTGTGTGTGTGTGTGTGTGTGTGTGTGTGTGTGTGTGTGTGTGTTTATATATATATATATATATATATATATATATATATACATATATATATGTACATTTATATATATATATACATATATATATATGTACATTTATGTATATATATATATATGAATATATATATATACATATATATATATATATATATATAGATATATACGGTATATATATATATTTATGAATATATATATATATATATATTTGTAATGTATATATACATATATATGTATATATAGGTACATATATATATATACATATATATATATAATATATATATATACATATATATATGTATATATATATATATATTCCCGAAAGTTACATTACCTAGATTAAGCATATATATAGAGCCGAGGTGAAATTGATTTATAAAAAAGTAGTTGTTGAAAAATCGCATTGTGTAGGATCAAGTGATTGGAGAGGTGGTTGCATTCAAAATACTCTTTTGTCTGACAATTTCTTGGTAATGTTGATATGAGCCCATGACATTTTGCAAAATTCCGCTCTATTTTTGCAGCTTTCAACATATAAGATACCCTTCTGGAAAGATAAATTGACAAATTCGACAAATATTGGATTGATTACTTGAATGATTTGTTCAGGCAACTTTACAATGGGCATTTTCATTTCATATCTTGAGGGAATGTTTTTTATTTATTTTCTTAAATGTTCCTTTCGTTATGTTAACAAGCGTCGGAATAAAGTTGTCCGGGGTCATCACCTCTCGTTTAACAATGGATTTGAATTCCGTCTGCAAAATCAATCATCGTTTAAATTTAAAAGAGAGATGGTGGCGTAATCTGAAACTTAGTTATGTGCTCTATGGACTACCTAGGACAGACCACCCTCTCTCGCGGAATCGGTAGTTGTAGAAGGGGAAGAGATGTCTGTATGAAAATTAAAAGATAGTTGTTTATAAAAGAGGGTTTCTGCCACCGGGGGATTCTTAAGCGGCCCATAAACGATCAATTATATTGCGCAATTTCATTGTCAATACTCTGAATTGACAATGAAATTGCACAATATAATTGATCGTGTATGGGCCGCTTTAGGGATATTTATTTCGTGGTGTCGTGGATTCGGCGGGTTGGGCGGGAGACTTGGGGTTGGAGGCTGGGATCAATATGTGTAACCGTGAGGTTACGTAGGGGATATCTATTCTTCTTAACCTCATCCAACAAAGTTAGAAAATGAGTAGGAGGCTTAGTTGTAGGGGAAGATAGAGAAATGTACTCACTTCCAGCAGTTCCCACTAATTCCCAGCAGTAACTGACTTACCCCAACAGTCCATAGGGCAAAGGTGACGACTTAGGGCGAAGCTACTCAGCGCCTCCTGCCGTAGATTTCTCAACAAATTTCTTTTATGATTCGTTCTTAGTTCTATCTTCAGTGCTAGTGAATCTTTGGATATTTTACGCGGTTTTATCCTAGATCTAGTGTATTTTAGATTAAATGTTGAAATTTCGGCCAAGGATATCATATGTTTTTTATTTGCAATCACGTTATTAGTTCTGTCGTGAATATTGTAACTTTTCCTGATTTTATTTTCTTCACAAACTTTGTATATACAGTATATCTCATGTACTTTCTCTAGCTTCAGGAAAGCTCATTTGGAGAGAGAAAGTTTGAATATTAATCTAGAGTACTTAAATTACTTTAGGTATTCAGTAGCATTCTTTCATGGTTAAAAAAAAAAGAGTAATTTTTACTCAAAACAACGTTGATCACTTTTCATGATGATTCGGTTTAACGTCACAAACTCCTCCCATCGGAAGGCTAGGACGATGCCCCTTACAGACGACTTTGTAGCGTGGAATTTAATTAACCATACACTAGGTTCAACGTCGCCGGTGGCAGGACTCGAACCGCCAGCCCTTTGACCTTCGCCGCAAGTAATGATACCCTAACCCGCTCAGCCACCGAGCTTCATAATCACTTTTAAATTCTATAATCCCTTCGTCATGTTATCTCCCCTTTACCACATCTATCGCTCTATGTGTTCGCTACGATATTTTCCACTTAGAAGCACTGATCTTTTGAAAAAAAAAAAAAATAGAATAATGATAATAATAATAGTAATAATGATAATAATAATAATAATGATAATAATAATAATAATGATAATGATGATGATGATGATGATGATGATGATGATGATGATGATGATGATGATGATGATGATGATGATGATGATGATGATGATGATGATAATAATTATAATAATAATAATAATAATGATGATGATGATGATGATGATGATGATGATAATAACAATAATGATAATAATGATGATGATAATGATGATAATAACAATAACTAATAATAATAGTAATAATAATAATAATAACGGTAATGATAATAATTATAATGATAATCATAATAGTGATAATAACAATAATAATAATAATAATAATAATAATAATAATAATAATAATAATAATAATAATAATAATGATAGTAATAATAATAATAATAATAATAATGATAATAATGATAATGATAATTTTGATCTGTAGAGATAACCTTTGTTCCAAAAGCAACATGACTTGCAAGAAAGGCAGTTATTTCCAACGACCAATCATAAAGTTGATTTGAAGACAAATCAAGAGTAAGAAAAAGGAAAAATATTGAACCACATTAATTTAAGATAAAAGAACTATATCTCTTGAGCAGTTGTGAGTAGGTTCAAAAATATAATAATAATATGGTTTGACGTCACAAACTGCCCTTATCGGAAGGCTAGGACGGTGCCCCTCACAGAGGACTTTGTAGCATGAAATTTAATTAACCATGCCCTTGGTTCGACGTCGCCGGTGGCAGGACTCGAACCGCCATCCCCTCGACCTTCGCCGCAAGTGACGACGCCCTAAACCGCTCAGCCAGCGGGTTAGGGCATCAAATAGTGATGAAGAATCGTGTAAACTTAAGAACAGGAAGTTTTACATTTGCTCGCGAAATATACGATAAATATGATAATCTCATAGAGACCTTGCTTCCCATATGTCTAGAACGCAAATTCTATTACCAATGTATAGGTCTTGTCTTGATTTACGGAAGTGGGACCAGCACATTTCAGAAATTAACGAGGGATAAACTCACCCGTGTACCTAGGCCATAGGGAACAACAACAGCAACAACAACAACAACAACAACAACAACAACAACAACAACAACAACAACAACAACAACAACAACAACAACAACAACAACAACAACAACAACAACAACAGCAACAAGAATTATACCATAAATATTAAAAAAACACGTAAAACACTTTTTAATTTTTTAATCATCAACCTTTACCTCTGGATCTCTGTTACACAAGACCCGCTGCCCCTAAGCAACCGGTCACGATCACTGGGGCTGACCCATAAATCACAAAGGGTCACCATATACTGTTGTCAGAAATGCAAGACAGCATGTTCTGTCTCCTACGTTGTGATTGCATGGCCCCAATTCCGTGTTGGTTTCATTTCGTTGCTGGATTGTGATCTGAGCGTAGGCGAGCTGATACTATTCTTCAGCATCTTAGAAGTGTCTCTTTGGTTATGTTTATGATGGAAGGCATCTGACTTGATATGGAATTTACTAGTCTTAATAGAAATTTTTGTATAGTGATATATGTGCATCTGTAAAAGGAAGGTACAGATTCCATAGCATAGGCTATGTAAAACGGGTGAGTTCAAGTAATATGATGTGGTTGTTGTTTTCTTTTCGTCCTGTGTGGGGATGTTGGGTGATGTGATAGGATGTGATAAGTGTGTTTTATGGCCTCTTGCCTAGATATAGCTTTTTATGGATCATTTCCATGTATCATTCCTCAGGAAGGATTTTTCTTTCTAGGTGAGCGTAACTTGCAAAGGTTTTTGAAAGAACTAAAGTAATTGTGGTAATGGACACGTAAAATCAAAATGAAAAGTAATCCTAAAAGATTTCAGGAGTAATAAAGAGAATCCAGTGAGAAGATTGTGTGGGTGTTTGTGCGTGCGTGCGTGTGATTCACCATGGTATTTGGACCACGTGTTGGACTCGTGATCGACAGTTATTACCCTGCCGGATGAGAGCTCAGAGCTCGTATGACCGATCTATGGGTAATACTGTGACCTTACGCGCACACACACACCCAACTCCCCGCCCACGAGAGTTGGAGTAACGACTCGAAGCGCAGCGATACTGAAATTATTTCAGCCCTGGGCGGGATTCGAACCCGGACCTCCGTAGTGGCAGGCGAGAACTCTAACCACTGCGCCACGATGTGTGTGTGTGTGTGTGTGTGTGTGTGTGTGTGTGTGTGTGTGTGTGTGTGTGTGTGTGTGTGTGTGTGTGTGTGTGTGTGTATGTGTCATGTTTACTATTATCCTTAGTCCCAGACCTTTTTATCGTTGCAGAGTTATTTCCTTCCTGCCACTGCAACCCAAATTTATTTCCCATCTTGCCACTACTTTTACCGTCTTCCATCTCCCGTTCTGATTTGCACAGCTATCTCCTCCTCCAATCCTCCCCCTCTCCCTCCTTCCCTTCCTCCTCCTTAGATGCTGTGCAAACGGTCATGTTTATGAGAGCCAGAGTCCTTACCATCTTAAAGATTCTCGTGCGTTGGAGCAGCTTCAAGTTCTGCTGCATCTCTCCTCCTTCACAGTTTTCCTTCAAATATTCTGTCTTAATCTACCGTCCTCCCAAGAGAGGGACGTTCGCTTGGACAAGCGAATACGCCTGCACATGCGTCCTCGTATTCACAAAGGGACGAAATATTTACACGCGTATATACACGCGCGCGTACACATACACACATACAAACACACACGCACGTGTGCGCATACACATACACTCGCACACATATATACACGCAGGCGCAAACACACACACACACGTGCACCTACATACGCAAACAGATATGCACACACAAACACATACACTCATACACACGTACGCGCGCGCACAAACATACATAAATGCATAATGCAAGTGCAGATATTTTGAATAACCGATTCTCTAGTCCTCTTCGATTACAACAAGTCTAACCTTGTTCTCGAGGATAATGGCGGTCTGGTTTCCTGCCATAATGCTTTTTAGGACCTTCCCTTTTTCTTGTGCGATATTCACGCAGCCTATATAATAGAGGCAATTGTGTTTTGTCCGGCTATGGGTTTGCTGGAAGGATAGAATGTCTCATTTTCTTTTTCGGCGACTGAGTGGGCATCACATTGCGGCAACCCATTATCTAATTCTTAGACTGCAGTTCTGTGCTGGCCATGAGCAGCACATGTGCTTTTTGTTTGCAGGTGATAAGTCGTGTTACTTGTCATTTGTCGTCATCAGTGATTGTATTCTGGTGTGGTACTTGGTTTCTCCACATTGAAGGGACCTTATGTTTAAGTGCAGCTTCAAAAACATGGCAAAGGTCCAAGTCTCATATCCATACATAAATAGCTTGATAATAAGAATCGAAGACATCGTACAGAGGTTTCTGTCAATGGTATATGTTCCTACAGCCCCACGTCGCACCCCTCCCATAAAAAGAGAGAAAGAAAAAAGAAAGGAAGAAAAAACAGAGTAGTGCCAGTCTTGCGGTGGTCATAGCCAAGGACGTTGGTGACAGCGATCGACGTTAAGAAAGGGCACTGCGACGCAAATCGTTGCTGATTCGGCGTCAGAGAGTTTGCCGTTAACAGCACTTCATAATATCATACTTTGATCTTACCTCATTTGCATCCGGTACAATACACCCCATCTCCATCACGAGAATATGGGGCAATCGTTGCGCTGATTGGAAACGTAAGACTATCTCTTCATTTCAAGAGATGAGTGAGTTGTTTTCAGAGATATGAGACTCGTTATTTCGCACTGCGCCATACAATGTTCTGCCATTAAGTTTGCCAACAGGCTTTAGTCAGTCTCTAGTCAATATTTTGTCAGTTATCAGTCAGTTGTACAATTTCCTCGGTGATATTTTGTGTCCTTCTTGGTGTGTCTACAGACATTGACTTGGGTTTGTTTCTGAGATAATCCCCACACACCGTCAGTACCTCCATCTCACTTATAACCCAGCAACAAGAGGACATGACTGCTCTCATCACAGCTACACTGATTACATCAGTGTAATGAAGTCTGGTCCTCTGAATATCATCTGGGTAATCCATGAATCATGCAAGATAGCCAAGCGCCATGACACACCAAGATCACCATGATGTTATCAGTGCTGTTTACTCATGAACAATGGCTTC
>NC_134794.1:20057432-20062432 GCF_046742065.1 Oratosquilla oratoria | reverse complement strand
TGTCAGGCTATTTTATTAAAATCAATAAACATTCCTATGCTGAAAGAGTTAATTTGGGTTATTGTTAAGTCATATTAATATACTGCAGTCTTTGATATGAGTACAACCAAGACTTGCTTTACCATTCCAGAACGAGTACATGTTACGACTAACTACATTATATGCTTGATTATGTGTAAATGACAGGCCATTAGATAATCTAAAATAGGACGATAATTAACTAGATTATAATCTAATCATCGTCCTATTTCAGATTCAGATTCATGTCTTCAAACAATGGTTTACTTTCAATTTCGATGCCGTACGCGAACTTTGAAACCTTAGTTTTAACCCAATGTACGTTCGCGAGATCCAAGACTGAGCCCTGTGGTACTTCGATCGTAAGATAACCACTTAGTTTCCAATCCTTTCACTAACGTTTTCATTTATTTTTATAGAAGCTGTAACCTTTAAAGGTGCTTACGGAAGTTAGCATACAATTTTCCCAATTGTATAATTTAAGTTATTCCATGAGCTTGGGACACCAATCCCCGTCCTCCCCCTCCCATACAGTAAACAAACTTTCTTATTATGAATATTCATTCCAAATGATACGGATTCCAGATGGTATCTACAATGAGTAAAGACGAAGGCATGTCATTCAGGTCCTCTCCCTAATAAGGATTTGTTCACTTGTTCCGGCTGCAGTCAAGCAATTCTACTTATCTAAGAACAATCTCTTGAAAAGGGTTCACCCTACCTCTATTAACCCTCTCATTACTTTTGGTAACACGTACATATGGACTGGGTGCAGCCAGACGATTTTATTCAGCATAATCCTCTTTGTAGGCTGCGCTTTCAGGATGGAAGAATATGTATACATACATACATACATACATAGATATATATATATATATATATATATACATATATATATATATATATATATATATATATATATATACATATATATATATATATATATATATATATATATATATATACTTGCGACGGAGGTCGAGATGATGGCGATTCGAATCCTGCTCGGAGCGAGTTGAACTAAGGGCATGGTTCATTAAATTCCACGCTACAAGGTCCACTGGAAGGGTCACCGTCCTAGCCTCCCGATACGGGGGAGTTTGTGACGTTAAACCAAAACATATATATATATATATATATATTATATATATATATATATATATATGCACATGTGTGTGCGTGTGTGTGTGTGTGTGTATGTGTATATATATATATATATATATATATATATATATATATATATATATATATATGTATATATCTTTGCTACCTACCATGCACTACAGAAATAGTCGTATTTTGTCTTTTCGAAACCGTTGCAGATTTAGTAGAATTCATTTTTGTTATTTCATCAGGCCCCAGGAATTATTTGTGCAACCCAAACATTCTCGACATCGTATTCCCATGACAATTGGCTGTTTAGTCTTTCATGAAAATAAATCTCACAGAAGCCAAGCTTGGTGATAGACATTGCAATTCCTATCTGGATTTTGTCTTTTCATCTGCTCACAATGAACAATTGTCTTGGGAGCCGAGTTTGAAGAACTGTGTCATACATTTTGCACCTCCCACGGAAAAGAACATATCAAATAATCTGCAATATGTGACTACAAACTCTAAACCGTTCATAAAAGAATTTTGATTTAATGAACTGTGAAGTCTTGATATTACTTCCAATGAATCACAAATCAAATTTCGGGCCCTTGATGAAACTATAAATGGAGACACAGCTCGTCCACAGCACCTAAATTGCTGTTGATGGGGCTTATATCCAGGCTGTGTTTGTATGCACTAGATGGCAGAGGATGGGATTGGAAATAGCACGTAAATTTAGTGGTGTTGGGGGAGGGGGGAGAATGCTTCTGTTCATTGCTAAGCCATGACAGAGATATACAGAACTGCTCTTTATGTTAGAAGAAGTCCCACAGCATTTGGGAAGGTCCTTAACAGTTCCTTAGCATCTGGTAAGGTTGTAATAACGATTATAATGTTAAAGATAACATGTGTTGTATCAAGTTTCTTTGACTAGAAATCCGCATCTGCACAATAGACAATAAAAGTCTTCATACCAATAGGGATCTCACCAGGAGGAAACGTTGAACTGCCTGTGTTGTGCATTGTCAATACGGATCTGTTTATGCATATATATATATATACATATATATATATATATATATATATATATGTATGTATATATATACATACATACATACATGAATATATATACATATATATATAAACATATGTATATGTGTATATATATACATATGTATATATATACATATACATACATATATATATATATATATGTATACATACATACGTACATATATATATATATATATATATATATATATATATATATATATATATATATATTATAATAAAGTAATAGCCTCTGTCTGTCTGTCTGATTGTTTATTTGTTTGTACACGAACTCCTCCTAGGGTTTTAGAGATAGACCCCCATAACCATATATATTCTGATACCCTATCACTCCAGGTACTTGGATAACTATATTTCATTTTAAAAAAAATTAGGGTTAAGGGTTAAAATTAGGAGGTTTATGTAGTATCCTCTGAAGTCGCGTAGTATTTTTTGTGACTTAAGAATCAATATGATTAAACAAACCATTGTATGTATCTATAAATATTATTTAGATTTGTGAAACTAATGTTGCCACAAACCGTGATAGCTTTTGTAAGAAGAAAGCATGTTTATGGAAAATAATTGTATAATTAAACCAAATGTTGAAATGTTGGTTATTTTTATTTGATTTTTGTGCGGGCGGAAATAGTTCATTCATCAACGACTTCGAGACTGTACAAATTCAAACTAAGCTTAACGACCACCTTATGAGTCGATAGTCTAAAAAAAAGAAGAAAAAAAAATCAGAGGTTCCTACGTTTTTGCGGATAAACCCCTATAACTATATATATTCTGAAGATAAATAAACTAGATACATTTCTTCACCTTTCAGCTGTAGACATTTATTGTCAATCCACACACATGCACATACGCAGACAAAAGAATGTGTACACATGATATTTGTGTTTGTGTATATATGTATTTTCAAACTAGGGTTTCCCAACTTCGGGAAGGGGGTGCGCACACCTGGGAGGGGGAGTATCTAAAGCTATATTTGATTAGAAAAAAAAATTGGTTAGGATTAAAGATTAAAGTTAGGTGGTTTATGGTGAGGGAACACACCACTACTGTAGTCCCCCATTAAGTTATTATTTTTTTAACATAAGAACCAATGTAATTAAGCAAACCATTGTATGTGTTCATAAATATTATTATTATTTGTAAAATTAATGTTGCCACAAACCATGATAGCTTTTGTAAGAAAAATCATGCAAATGTAAAATGATTGTATAATTCTACCAAATGTTGAAATATTGCCTATTTTCATTTAATTTTAGTGCGGCGGAAATTTATTATTTACAAACTCTTCCTAGGTTTTTCCAAATAAACCCCTATAACTATAACCATATATATTCTGAAGATAAAATAGATACATTTCTTTACCTTGTAGCTGTAAGTATTTATTGTCAATCCACACGCACGCAAAAGAATGTGCACATGATATTTGTGCTTGTGTATGCATGTATTTTCAAACTAGGGTTTCCCAACCTTCGGGTAAGGGGGGCGCACATCAGGGAGGGGGAGTGTTTAAAGCTATATTTCATTTAGAAAAATATTTTGGTTAGGATTAAGGGTTAAAGTTATGTATGGTATGGTTAGGTTAGGGATGATTAACGAACTCGCAGCAACGCGCGGGTAATTGGCTAGAATATATATATATATATATATATATATATATATATATATATATATATATATACATGTATATATATATATATACATATATATATGTAGATATAGATATACATAAAACACCGTCTTTTAGAAGTAGAGGATTCCCTTGTCATTTCTCTTTACGTGAAAAATAAAAATAATAAGGAAAGGTATTTGAAATTGATGGAGATATTTTGACTAAGTCTGAAAATCGAGTACTCCTTAGGAATGCACCTGAAGATAGAGTTGAGAGTATTCAAGGAACTTAAAGACGTCTCTCTTGAAGTACTATGTCGTCCTGTCTCAAAATTTGGTCCCAGTGATAAAGCGTATCAGATAAGATGTAGTCAACGGAGACAGGTGCCTTTCATGAAGGAACAATTACTGCCTAATTGAAGGAACTTCGAAAGGGATGGCGTCCATCTGGGTCATGGGACACCATACAGATGAAGCTGAGAATCTAATTAGAAGATATTTTATTCCGTGAGCACAACAAATCTATTGCGAGCCAACTCGCGAAAATATTGCGCTTTTTAATTTCTTAAACACCTCCTCTAGCCAAACTTGTTCATCGTCAAATATTAAAGAATAAGTTTAGAAAATATATACGCTTATTATATCTTGTTTACTGATGCTCATCAGATTGAAAGAATTAAATTTACAAAAATTAAAAAACACAGAAGCTAAAGAAGATGAACACTCAATTAGACGGATAAAACAAGCACACAAAATAATAAAAATAATAACACTGGGTAACAGCCAAAAAATCGTCAGGGGTTTCTCAGCTGATTTAGACTAATTTTGGTGTTCTGAGTCCGAATATCACATTAGTTTTGCTCAATCAGGTCAACTTTTTGAGATACAGCCATAGGCCTACCTGACGAGCTATACATATGATAATTTGAAGGGTTTTGAGTTCAATCCTATTTTTCTTGAAGAATATAGCGAATTATTCATATATAAATGGTTGCTTCTGGTATGTTTCTGTTTGAAATTGACTAATTGACTTATTTCTTTCTTTTCAGGGTATTGATATGGCTTCGGCTCGACGGTCATGCAGGAATAATCCTGACATTTTCTGCTACATTTGCGGAGAATACACGCTGTCAATGCACAGGAAGAGCATCACAAGCTTTGTGAAGCGTGCATACCAGGCTTACTTTCAAGTCAAGCTGGGTGAC
>NC_134794.1:20039932-20049932 GCF_046742065.1 Oratosquilla oratoria | reverse complement strand
TAGCATTCATCCTCAAATGTCTATTTCTCATTACATTTTTAATCCCCCAAGACATTCACTTGCTTGTTTCAACTTACGTTCTACCTTCACTCTTCCCTTTCCCGCTATGTGCGCCCCCAAATATCTAAAAATATCCATAGAACAAACACTATTTGATAAACACTATCAATGTCTATCCAATTTCGATCTAGGCTACATTGACTATGCTGAGAGCAAAGTTGTTTCTACTTACTTTTAATCAAATGTACGTTCTGACAGATTGATGCCATTATCTCTAGTATAATTTATAGGTGCTACGACTTTTCATCACTCGTCATTTTAACACACAACATTTCATTACCCGACAATTAACCAATCGTCACTTAACCACTCGTCTTTTCATCCTAAAGACGTTTCATCATTTAACAGTAAAACACCTCGACAGTTAATCATTGCTTATTTCATCAAACGACACTTAATCATATAATCTCTCTTTTCTAACCATTGTACAATTCAGGAAATGGTTTAGTACGAACGTGCAAACTATAAACAATAGCTACGGCGCATATTGTATGTATACCAATACTGGGGGATTAGTTCTTGATATTGGAAAGTGTCAAAACATTTGCCGGAACTAATGTAAAATAAAACATGTAATACCATTCACGGAGTGTAGGTTTATTAAGGGTGTCAACATATTCATGATCAGGCTCTAGGCCAGTCACTTAGATCTATTAACGACCGTTCAAACAGTGGTGGATTATTGACGCAAAGTATCGCGGACATCCAACACAATAGAAACACAATGAGTTTATTAAAATGTCAAAATATACGACCGAGTAGATCTGTCAACTATAAAAACAAATAATCTGAGAAAACCTAGGAAACTTAAACCATGAATGTATAACATATTAGTGCTAGAATAGAATCACCAGTGACGGTGTAGTCAATCAAGTAATTCCGACTGTCGTCCCCGGATTCGAACCAAGACTCGCGGGAATACGATGCCGACGCTCTGCCACTAGGCCTTGGTTCGAGTCCGGGGACGACAGTCGGAATTATTCGATATTAGCGCTAATTATTTTGGGAGCCATGGAGCATGTGCGGATTAAGCGGACCACTTTCACCGGAAGCAACCAGGTGAATCTGATTGGTACTTTGTGTGGCTGCGCTCCCTGGCAGTGTCTATAGATATCATCTCTGGTATGAATAAAGTTACTTTCACTTTCAAGCCTGTTCTGTTCTTATCCTTTTGCTATACGTAAACGACACGTCACAGTTTCACTTCCATACACATTTTCAAACAGACGAATTATACCCATTGTACAAGATGGAAGGCAGTGCAGCCATCCAGCATTATGAACATTTTTGGATAGAATACTTAAGGGCATTGCTCCTCATCGATTAAATTTAATGCAAGGAATTGCTGGTGCAGCTTTGCCACCCGTTAAGGAATACTTATCTGTTAAAAGAAATGTACAACAAATTGTTAATCAGTTCGAGTAATCAAGTAATATCACATATCTCAAAGCAGTTCAATATTCTTCATGCAAATAAATAAATCACGAATCAAAATTTTACTATTTTAATAGTAAAGCTATAGAATACTTTCATTTTTAATTTTATAACTATATTTTTGTTTTTTATTACTTGTCAAATTTTCCTTGTGTATTGTCTTATGATAACATTTTCAAAGAAAAAATAAATTTCATGCTACATGACAGAACATTTATATATATGAAATACTATCTGTTGATGTAAACCTTTCTTAAAATGATCATATATGTAAAATTGCAAGGTTATCACTTAATCCATTTATAGTTCTACGATTGTGATAAAAAGTTGTATTGATTAAATGTAATGGTGATGAAGTCCAGTGGTGAAATATATTGGTGATGAAATGTCAGGTGATAAATTGTTTGATGATCTGACGCATGATTAAAAGTCGTATGATGATGTGTTAGGTGATTAAAGGACGAGTGATGAAATGTCACCTAAACAATTTAGGTTTCAACTTTAGTGAGAAAGTGTGGAGAACCTCTCTTTTCTTTAAAAGATACTTTGAAGCAGAACAAATACTTAAAACAATCGTCTTTGTATCTGGGAAGAAATAGGTTGCATCATTTTATGAAGTAATATATGGACAACATTATTATTCTTTATAAACTTTTCTAAAATACAAATCGCTTTAATGGAATGATAACAAGGGGCAGCTCATGCTAGTATCGTTTATTAAAAATTGATCACCAAGTTAGCATTGTTGATATTATCATTCAGCTGGAAACAAACTCGAACTATGCAGGGCTAATGACCACGAAGAACAAAACAAGAGAACATGGGATTTAGATTATGTAAGGCACTCAAGAATGGATCTGCCTTGTACCTAATAGCAAATGCAAGAGACACTCATGATGGTGCCAAACAGCTTCAGAATTACTAAGTAAGAGTGTTCGAAAAAAAATTATTTTCTTATTTGATGCTTCTTCACGAGACAGACCTCATCGTTAGTAAATAATGTGCAATACTATTGACTATTTCTGTCATTGATATTGCTACTAGATATAAGTTTTCATTTGCAATACTGGATTCCAGACTAATTTATCTTCCTAATATGTGCTGCCCCTTTGAGATAAGCATTCCAAGATTTACAGCCTCATATAATTTGAATGTTTTATGTATCGTTCTTTGAGCCAAATATTCTCTCATTAATATTTTTTTATATATTGAATATCTTGAAAAATGCGAGGACCAATTTATAGCCCAATTTGCTATAGCCATCTTATCAAGCCTTGAAATTACAGCTGTTATTAAAAAAAATTGCAAATCCTGCAATATGAGGAAAGTTTTGATAACGAATGGTGAAAGTTTACTACAGACCTCAGCCGTTTAAAGATCCATGAGGATCCAGGCAGGTAAAGATTCATCAGCGGAAGAGCTGAAATCCTTCGACGCTCAAATTTTGGCAACGAAAGCCGAGATGGGAACACGAAGAGCCTCGGGAGTATAGATAGCGCCCCTTGGCCGAGTTAGGGCAGGTCAAGATTCTTCAATGAATTTGCTGAGAACCCTAAAGCTAATCACTCGGCGAAGGGAGCCCAGAGTGATCAGTGGAGTGCCTCGGGAGCACAGCTGTCGCCCCAAGACTACCGGACCCAGCAGTTAGCCAACACATTGGATTATTAGTAATTAAAAGAGAAACGTTGTTAAGGTTAAACTAGGTTTATATTTATTTTTCTGATCAAGACTACCGGACCCAGCAGTTAGCCAGCACATTGGATTATGAGTAATTAAAAGAGAAGCATTGTTAAGGTTAAACTAGGTTTATATTTATTTTTCTGAGGTTTTAAAACCAGTTGATGTTGTTTAAATTGATATTGGTGACATTATGTCCCGGTCGGGTGTAATTACTTCTGGTCATTTTCCCACAAGATTGGTGCGGTTTTCTTTTCTTTCAGTCTTTATTTGATTTGGTCGTTCTTTCATCTTTTTGTCAATTTTCCCTATGTCTTTCTTACTTTCTTATAACAATTTCTATTCCTTTCTCTTTGTATTTCGTTCTTTCTTTCAATTTCCTAAAATTTTATTTCTTCCTATCTATCTTTTCTTTTATCATGTATTTTCCTTTATTAATTTTTCTTCTTTCCTATCCTTATTTATTTTTTATTATTATTGTTTTCCTTCCTTTCCCTTTGTGTATTTGCTTTTAAATTGGCTCCTGTCTCTTCTTTTTCCTTTATTTCTTCTCTTTTTATTTTTCGTATCATATTTCTTTATATATTTCTTCTTCTGCTTCTCTGTCTGTTATTTATTTGTCTGTACCTTTCTTTCTTTTTCTGTCATTCCTTGATTCTTTTCCTCTTTCTTTTTTCGTTCTTTCTTCTTTCTTTTGTTTTGGACACTCAACATAAGTAGTAAGTCTTCAGAAGTTTTACAACTTAGGGATCAAGTTTATGATGTTTGAACGCATTATATCTGTCGACTCGCATCGTTTCATGCTATTTGTCTATATATATATATATATATATATATATATATATATATATATATATATTGGAAAACTGTAAACACCAGACTCAATTGAAGGGTTTATTTGCCCGACGTTTCGATTCCCGTCCAGGAATCGTCTTCAGGGGGTACAATGGTTACAAGATTATGAACTCCTTATAAATCGCCGAAATGGTAAACCTGGGAAAGGTTCACCTTCTCTATTACATGTACAAAGTATACCTCATTACAATAATAAGTACACTACAATAATAATAATGAAATATTGATACCAATTAGAATAAAATGAAATAAAAATAAAAAGTTACATGGCTGTGAACATAAAACAAGCGAAGCAAAAGTAGCAACACGTGACACTACCATAAAAACAACAGACCATAGGACAGAGATGTAAATGAAAGTGGACCAAATGTCCACAATGAAGTGTCAAGAACAAATGACTAAATTACAATCAAAGAAAATACACTACAAAAAGTGTGCTGAAGTCGGCCATGGAGAAGAACCGGGGATTCTTGGATAACCAGAAACTTTATATATATATATATATATATATATATATATATATATATATATATATATATATAATTCATTATTTAATTATTTTTCTGTTTATTGACTTCATCAGTTATTATTTAACTATTTATATATTTACTTATTTATATATTTGTTTATTTATCTATCTATTCCTTCATTCATCAATTTATATTGTATGTTTGTGTTTTTTTTTACTTATTCATTTATCTATTTGTTTATTTATATATTATTTATCTATTTTGGGATTTCAGCTATTTGCTACTTCTGAAGCAAAGGCAGTAGTTCCCTTCACTCACATTTTTCAGTTGGTCACATCACTCCTATTCTAGGTATCGCATTATGATTAAGAGACCTACAAGATGATAATTTTTATGAGAGTCGCATGTAGGATTCGAACCCACAGCTTTCGGTCACCGTAAGATTACCTTCATAGAGACGAAAGCAATGGCTTCGAATTCTACGTGCGACTGTCATAAAAATTATCAGATTAATGTCGCTGTCACGAGCGAATTTCTCTCAAACCTACAAAATGTTACCTAGAGACCCTAGTAGGTCATAAAAAAAATTGCTTAATTCCTTTGCTACTGAGTAGGAGCATGGAGGTGAATAAAATCGTCTGACGGCAGCCAGAATAAATGGACATTTTTTACACGTGATTTGTCACGATAATCTTGAGTGGAGATGAGTTTGCAATCGTGGAAGAATTATGTGTAGCTCTGGTTCGTAGGGGTGTCACGAAAGTGACTTAACACGATGACTTCAGTATGCATACGAGTCTCATACTCTCTTAGCAGTAACCCTAAGTTCGAATCCCGCACTTCTCTCCGGTGACTGTCACCTGCCTCAACAGTCCCCAAACCACACATGGTGTATACTCTTTACATTCCCCTACATTCCCTATACTACAGGCAATTATGATCAAATTACAAGTATGTGTCTGTATCAAGTAATTAAGTGAAATTCTTGTTTGCCTGATATTTATATT
The DNA here is from genome assembly GCF_046742065.1 of Oratosquilla oratoria. Lineage (NCBI taxonomy): Eukaryota > Metazoa > Arthropoda > Malacostraca > Stomatopoda > Squillidae > Oratosquilla > Oratosquilla oratoria. The sequence goes on along the minus strand of NC_134794.1, from coordinate 20,044,429 downwards.
TGAATCAGACGCTTTCATCTAGATATGATTCATTCATAAGTTTGATTACGTTTCTGAAAAAAGTGAATGTGGAAAAGTTGCCTAACTGACCTAACTCCTGGACGAAGTAATTGCTCCGGAACAGAGAAAAGAGAATTGAAACGTATACGCACACTCGCTCACACACACGCACACACAACACATACACACACACACACACACACACACACACACACACACACACACACACATTTATATATATAGAATATATATATATATATATATATATATATATATATATATATATATGCGGTGTGTGTGTGTGTGTGTGTGTGTGTGTGTGTGTGTGTGTGTGTGTGTGTGTGTGTGTGTGTGTGTGTGTGTGTGTGTGTGTGATTCACCATGGTCTTGGATCACGTGTTGGACTCGTGATCGACAGCTATTTCCCTCACGGAAGAGAGCTCAAAGCTCATATATTACTGATCTATGGGTAATGCTGGGATCTTACATGCGCACACACACCCCACTCCCCGCCCACGAGAGTTGGAGTAACGACTCGCAGCGCAGCGATACTGAAATTATTTCAGCCCTGGGCGGGATTCGAACCCGGCCCGCCGTGGTGGCGGCCACGAACTCTAACTTCTGCTCCACTTGTCGTGTGTGTATGTGTGTGTGCGTGTGTGTGTGTGTGTGTGTGTGTGTGTGTGTGTGTGTGTGTGTGTGTGTGTGTGTGTGTGTGTGTGTGTGCATACACACATACACATACTAAGGGCTGTTTCCCCCTTACAAGAGAGGTAGCCAAAGTCAAAAGGCTCAATTCCACTCCCCACCATTTCTCCCACATACTCTACTCCCACTCACCATCCTTCCCTCCCTATAAATCTTGGCTCCTTCTGGATGACGGGTCATCCCTGCATCTCGCCCATCGCCCTGGGTCAGAAGCAATTTGGAAGTGGGTAGGAACAACTTCTCCAACCGTGTAGTTAATGATTGGAATAAACTTCCTGCAGAGGCATGCAATGTAGCTCAGTTCGAAGCTTTAAGGTTTGTTTAAATAAACACCTAAGGAAAATGCTGTAGTGCCTGCCATTTATTTTGTATTATTTATTTATTTGTTTGTTATTATTTGTCAGTTTATTATCATTTCCTCGATTATCATTTTTATGATTATTCTGTCAATTTATTATTATTTACTGTTTACCTGTTTATTCATTATTCACCTTTACCTAATTATTTATCTAATATTTCATTTATTATCTATTTTATTATAATTTTCATTTATTTGCTTATTTATTTATTTATTTTTATTTCATTTTATTTGTTGTATTTATTTACTTATTTATTTTATTTTATTTATTTATTTATCTATTTTTTCATACGACCTAGTTATGGACCGAAAGATCTCCTGTCGGCATTCTCCTCCTTTGCAATCCGTTTCATGCATCACAGTATTATCCACACACAGCCATTTTCTTCTCAACCCTATCTTCTGCCTTTCCCCTTCCTTCCTCAACAGACATCCCCCTCTTTCTCAATGCCTCTTTCACCCCATCCATCCATCCATCTCATTCTCGGTCGCTCCCTGATCTTCACTTCATCCACTTCTGCCTTCCACAGTTCTTTAATTAATCTTTCTTCACTCATTTTTTTTTTTTCATGTGTACAAACATCCCAATACTCTTCCATCAACTCTATCTTGTATCTCCTTTTCCAACAACCCCACTCTTTTCCTCATAGCCTCGTTTATACACACAAATAGAACAAGAGTTTGTTCTTTAACTAGATTATTCTTTTTGAAGAAGCATCACAGTACGAAACCAGTCAGAGAATAACATCTCGTTCTATTTGTGTGTTTTCCCTCTACTCATACACACACACATATATATATATATATATATATATATATATATATATATATATACTGTATATATGTATATATAATGTACGTGTGTGTGTGTGTGTGTGTGTGTGTGTGTGTGTGTGTGTGTGTGTGTGTGTGTGTGTGTGTGTGTGTGTGTGTGTGTGTGTGTGTGTGTGTGTGTGTGTTGATTTAAACCATGACAAATGTAACTGAAGGGGGAGGAAGTATATGAGGAATAATGGAAGGATTTTACTGCCTTAACGTTTCGACCCTCAGGGTCTTAATCACATGACCACCTTCTGGTCAACAATACAATAATAATAAATAAAGGTTCAACGAAGAAATTAAGAAAAACAATAGAAGCAGCCTATATTAATGCTAATAATAACATCAACCATAGAGATGGTTTTATATGTTTGGCAAGAGCTACAAGTTTATTGGTAGTTGATGAAAACAAACGGACAAATGTTCCGTTCACGACAACCTTTCCTAGGCACCCTGTGAGATGATATGCCTGTGCATAAAATGTTCATGTTGTACTTTATTATTAAGCTTTGTGATCAAGACCCTAAGGGTCGAAACGTTAAGGCAGTAAAATTCTTTCATTATTCCTCCGCCTTCAGTTACACACACACACACACACACACACACACACACACACACACACACACACACACACACACACACACACATATACATATATATATATATATATATATATATATATATATATATATATATATATATATATATATACATATACATACATGGAGTCTAGGACTCATGGAGGAGGCAACATATATCCGATGTTTCAAACTCTGTCCCATGGCTGGTCTTCAGGCAATTCTTGTCCAATCGAAGAAACCCCACTCTGGACCCTGAGAGTCGTCTCTTTTGAGATGATGGCCTTTGTCGCAACTGATCACTTATTCAGCCTCTTAGGTGCCTTTCCTCCTTTTCCATTCACACATTCGTAACTAGCGCTTCATATTTCCGTCCCCTTCTTTTCATCTGGCGGTGTCTCCTTTAGAGTAGGTGTTTCATATTCTCTCATTGCTCTGCTTCTGTATCTTCAGTACTGAAAGGTTCTTAAATTCTTCAAAATTTGTCAAGAGTAATGAAAAGTCATGAAGTTTTAGTTTTTCCTTCAAAATAAGATTATTTCATTTTTTTTTTTTTTTTTTTAATTGGGTAAGAAAATAAAGACCACATCAACTGTCATGGGACAAAATGCTGTCCTTCAGGTCCAATGGCCTTGAATGGCATTTTCATATAATTTTTGCAAGTGCTGGGCTATGCAAGTTATCCATGAATTTCTGTACATAGGTCCTGAGCAAGTGCAAAATAGATCATGAAAAGGCCTTAAAGATAATGAAACAAAAATGAAAAAGAGTGGGAACTCTTTTCTTTGTACCCTATTTCTCTCTCTCATTCTCTCTCTTCTCTGCACTCTCTTTCTCTCTCTTCTCTGCGCCCTATTCCTTCTTTCTCTTTCGTTCTCTTTCTTCTCTACACAATCTCTCTCTCTCTCTCTCTCTCTCTCTCTCTCTCTCTCTCTCTCTCTCTCTCTCTCTCTCTCTCTCTCTCTCTTGACTGGGGGGACTGAATTTTTTAGATAGATTCTTTGTGTATTATGTTTTATTTGTATCTAAGTCGTGATGTGTTTTTCGAATGACCTTTTTTGCTTTGAATTCAGTTTCGATAATCTATTTCATCGTCCTCTGCTACGAAACGTTCGCCTTTCATCAATATTTAGAAATCACAAGGCCTACACGTCACTAGAACTCTGAGTTTATTTCAATTTCCTCTCGGATAATTTAAACTTTTAATATTTCTGATATTAATAATGTCTCTATTTTGTGATACAAAATGCCTTTGACAATTGTAATTTCACATTTCCATGTTTACTATATGAACGTCTAGGAAATAAAACATCGTTCTGCATTAACAATTTTGAAGCTGGTATTGCGATTCGCTTATACCCGTGTTTTGGCAATCTTTTCTTTCGTTTGTTAATCAATTCACTTGTTTATTTTACTTTATTCAATTTACTTTGTTTTATTGTTAACATTATCATTGTTATTATTAATATTGTAATCATTATCACTGTTATAGATATTATCTTAACATAATTATTGTGGAGGTAGAATGTAGATTGAGAGAAGCGAGTAAATGCCTTGGAGGATTAAAAATTGTAATGAGAAATAGACATTTGGGAATGGATGCTTAGATGAGGTTGAATGAAGGAGTGATTGTGCCGACAGCACTGTACGGGGCAGAAACATGGAATATAAAAGAGGAAGAGAGGAGGAGTTTGAATGTGTTTGAGATGAGGTGACTCAGAAGCATGATAGGAGTTACTAGGCTAGATAGAGTGAGAAATGAGGAGGTGAGGAGGAGAACGGGAGTGGAAAGGGAGATGGGAGATAGGGTTGATGAAAGAGTATTAGGATGGTTTGGACACATGGAAAGAATGAGTGAAGAAAGACTAGTAAAAGAGGTGTGGAAGGCAGAGGTGGAAGGAGTGAACATGAGAGGTCGACCTAGGATGAGATGGATGGATGAGGTAAAAGGGGCTCTGGGAAAGAGGAGAATGTCTGTTGAGGAAGGACAGGAGAGGACAGAAGACAGGGGTGAATGGAGAATGATTGTATATG
>NC_134794.1:20012432-20014932 GCF_046742065.1 Oratosquilla oratoria | reverse complement strand
AGCAGCAACTAGTGTTTTTTTTTTCTGTATTAAGGATTATCGCACTGATTATACAGTTGAGCTTGTAGGACAACACCACCGCTGCCACCAGCAACACCTGTCCTTCTGTTCTCCCGAGAACCAACGCTCGCTGCTGATTGGCTCACGCAAGCCAATCAACAGATCCGCAGTTCAGCTCTGTCGCGACAGAGGAATCAGTACACCAATAGCGGGGGTGGTGGGGGGGTGGGGGTAAGATGAGTTACTTTGTGAGTCCACCTGTGGGTATGAATACATGAAATATGTATATATTTGTCTTTCTGCCTCCCTTTGTCATTGCTGTAAAGTGTCAGCGAAATGTCGAGACAGTTAATGGTCTTTGGAGTCTTACTCTTTCCATTGTCTTCGACTACAAAGAAAGCAATTAAGGACATGGGAAGAACATTGTACAAGCTTAGCATTTTCATGACAGTAGTAAGATCTGATGAAATGTGATATTATTATTATTATTACAATTATTACTAACATTATTTCACTATCATTACTAGCATTAGTATTTTATTAGATGTTGACCATTTCTTAAATGAAAATTTGCATTTAGATATAGCACTTACGAAATTAAAATTTCTTAGATTTTAATTCGCGCCCCACCTCATCCTCACCTTACCTCACTCTGGAATGAAACACAAGAGTGAGCTGCAACTTACCATTGAATGTGTCCCAACACGCCGAGTCCGACTTCTTTTTACCCACGTAGGGCGACACTACTTCTTCTGCAAAGGGAACTTGTTACCCTCGCGGTCCCTCGAGACTGAGAATCGTCTTCAAGAAATTTTCAGTTTCTAATCTCCGGGTGGCCTCTTCCGAAACGCGTCTCCTTTGAAATGTTCCCATTACCCCATCCCTTTCAAATTTTATTCCTTCCTCTTTTTCTGCAACGTTTGAGATTCTATTCCACTGCCTTCTATCTACATCTTGATCTCGTTCTCTTTCTGAAATCTATTATTGGCTATTAGACCCCGTCCTGCCATCGGCTGTCCTACTTCTTCGTCTTTTCCTCTAGTCCAAAGGGTTCTCGTTCTACTCCATCTACGTCAGTAAAGATCTACCATCGCTTCAACCAGACTCTGCCACGTCCCCCTCCCCCCTCAGCTGTTGATTGCGTCCATTAATGCTCATCGCTTTAGCATTTCTCCTCGCCTGGAAGCCATCACACTAACCCTCTTCTCGACAGCCGATTTCTGCTCCCCCAAGTCTGTTCTTGCTCGTTCACGTCAACACTATCTACATTCCAGCTACTGGGTTTTATGGCCACTCATTATACTTTCCCCCCGTAAAATTCCTATCTCTCCTTCAGCTGCCCCCTACCTCCATACAAAATCCATTACTTATACTATTCTTCACAAACTTTTATGACTCTACTACCTAGCACTACCCCTGACGTTCTACCGCTTCTCTTTTGTAAATCCCTCTTGACATATGTACACTTTTTTTCCTATTGCCATGTCCCCCTTTTTTCATTCCCCAGCCTTTTCCATCTCTATTATCCAATTACCACCACCAGTGTACTTCAGTCCTTTTCTCATTTTTACTTTTTCTTTTTTATTCTCCTCTTGACCACTGTTTGCTCTTTCCTCTTTTCAACTTCCTCCTCTTCCACTTGAGTTCCTTCCTTTTGACCCGGACAGCTATTGACCAATCTTGCGTTCTTTCACCTACTCTCGCCTCCACGTCCTCCTCGTCACTAAACTCCAACTACCTCAAGGCTTTCTCTAATGCAATTTTTGTCAATATTTTCCTCCCCCTTCTTCCTTGAACTTATGCTCTACCCTCAACACCAAGACGTTTCCCCCCCCCCCCTTTCCTCCTTTCCTCGTCGTCGCCTTTTTTTTTTTTTTTTTTTTTTTTTTTTTCAGTAACACTTCCCTCAACCTCTCCTCTCAGCTAAATTAGCCTATCTTTTTTCCTCCCCACGTCCCTATTCTGCTGTTCTTTTCTCTCCTTCTTTACACATCCTGCGAATATCCTTCTAACCAATTTAGCACTTCAGCTGAATTCAAACTTTATCCCGCTGTATCTTTCCACTATTCTCATGGGTCCTTACGCTTTTGTTTTATGCTCACTCTCTCCACGGATAATCACATTTCCCACTCCCTTGTGAGGTTCATTCTTTCTTGGTTATACTCCAGGTATGTTGCTTCCAGCACATACCTCTCCTCTCTCTCAAAAATGAATAAATAAATAAATAAATGAATAATGATAATATCATTAATAATGATAATGATAGTAATAGTAATACTAGTAAAGATGATAATGATAATGATGATGATGATGATGACGACGACGATGACGATGATGTTTATAATAACAATAATAATAATGATAATAATAATAATAATAATAATAATAATAATAATAATAATGATGATGATAATAATAATGATAATAATGATGATGATGATGATGATGATGATGATGATGATGATGATGATGATGATGATGATGATGATGATGATGATGA
>NC_134794.1:20002432-20009932 GCF_046742065.1 Oratosquilla oratoria | reverse complement strand
ACGTAGCTTGAAATTCGTTGAAATTTATTTTCGTTGTTATTTCAGTAATGAAGTTGTTGCAAAATTAAAAATCATCAGAAATTACAGATGGAAGTTTGAATTCTTGTTGAAAAATATACACTTTTTTTAACAGTTAAGTCATAAACTCGTTCTTTTATATTCATTTCATAGAAAGTATTTTAATGATGCGACATGCACGAGTTCACAAATTAAAATTTCACAGGATTAAACTTCATATACATCTCCTAACTCACTCCAATCCTCTTCTTTTTTCCATACATTATACTATTTCTCTATTGACATTCTTCTTAATAGCGCATGTTGTCATATTGTGACACTACTTTTCTATCCAATGAAATGGTGCTTTATACTGAACATAATATACATGTATCCATAGGAAAATACATAAATAGATACATATATACATAGACATATGTACATACATGTATAAATATATAGATAAATACATACATACTATACACATTTTCATATATATATACATATATATATGTATATATATATATATATGCATAAATACATACATGCACACTATACACACATTCATACATGCTGTAAGCACACTCATACATGTATATGAATATATACAAGCATACTGTTTACACATATACAGTACATATATACATACATAAATATAAAAATCTTGCGTTTTATTTTAACCCCTTTGCTTCTGTGGGGTCATCACGGAATTTAATCAAATATAGTGACAACAGTAAAAATAAAAGTTAAAGTATCAGCCTGTTTGGAAAGGACTTATCAAGAAACGCTAAACGCTTTCCTCTACTATTCCTAACCTAACTTAAACTAACCTAAACCTAACCTAATCTACACCAACAGGGTGAAACAGAGTTGAATAAAATCGCCTGACGGTAACCATAATAAAATAAAGGTGTCAATCGGTACGAAGGAGGTGGAAGTGATACAGACAAGAAAAAAATCAGCTCATCTTAGATCAATCCAGATGAGACTTGTTGGTGATGGATCTACGACGGTTCCGTTCCTCAAGTTCCTCTTGCCTTGCCAAAGATTCTGAAGTAGTAATTCCTTAGGAAATTAATTAATACGCGAAAGATATTGTGATTCTTGCTGTCCCTCCCTCTCTCCCTCCCTCCCTCCCTCCCTCCTCCCATGTCCTCAATACTTCGTCTTGCTTTAAATGCCTATTTCAGAAGACTTGCTGATGCGCTTGCCTTCTCAATAGAATTTCCTTTTCAATTAAGTTTGTGCAGCGTGCGTTGTACTTCCTGAAGTTATTATTTCCTCCTTCATGGAGATTGATTTTCTGGAGATATTGTTATTCGTTTTCTCCCTCATGAAGACTGATTTTCTCCCCCAAAAGATGTTTTCATGAAAATTGGTTTTATTTTCTCTTTCTTGAAGACTGCCTCGCCTTTTGAAGATATCAATAGTATTTTCTCCTTCATGGAGACCAGCCCTCTTCTTGGAAATATTATTTTCTCTTTATAGATTCTCGTCCTCTTTCTGTATGAGTTTTATGCAGTCAATATCTTAGGAAATTTCGTATCGTCCCTACGGCCCAGAGTCACGAAGCATCTTTTATGGTTGGAGACTATTATGCACTCAAGAATGTACGTCACTTAATCTTTTATATTCTTCCGTTTTCTGTTATCCTTAATCCTTGACTACCTCAGTGACGTCATGTCTCCAAGGATAGAGGCGCTAGATATGAGATACAAAATACTTAATAATTTCGTGTCCTCTTAAAAGAAATGTTTGGCATTTGCCAGACCAAAATATTAAAGAAGACTGTTTCTGGACATTTGCCCGACAAAAGAATTGACTGATTTCTTGGTCCAAATCTTCATGATCGCGTTTACGCCTCTTCATCAAACGATGAATATGGTGCCTTTAATCTTTTTATTCTGATTTACTCCTGGTGATTTCATTTCCTTTATAGAAATTTCTAAGCCGCTAAGTGTTGATATTAAACTTGGTTGGATTCAATACGATACTCTGATATCCTTCTCTCACTAAATGTCATAGATGTCACTTTCTGTCTTTCAGTTCTGCAATTAATTAACATGGCTAAGAACGAACTATGTAGTCATATAACTATAGTTATTAATTATACATCTGTGTACTCACACATAATCGAGCATTCAATGTATTATAAAATATCATAAAATGTTTCTTGTCTTGAGAAGGCTTACAATCGTAACCTAAGATCTAGAACGAAGAATTTCAACATTTCAGAGGAAAGATGAGAGGCTGTCAATTAAGAAAGGGCTACGATATCTCTAGTCAAAGAATGCACAAAACGGAAATTATATTCTTGCCCGATAGATGATTTGTGTCAATTTTCTTTGATACTCTCACGATTCATTTTGGTGCGTCCTACGCCTGGGTGCCCTGTACCTCTCCAATGAGCTGTGAACCAAACATAAATAAGTCTCTTGTGCATGAAATTCATTTGGTATAATTAGGTGATATCCGTCCGCTTCATGACTGCCCGATATTAATCAGGACGCTGAAACGAAATGAATTTAAACTCAATGTATTTTAATTTTACTAAAGCCAAACTGTTTTATTCAGCTAAAGGGAAAAATAGAAAGGAATTGAATACCATTTGTTTTAATTTCCTTTATATCGGTTATGTGATTAGCGTGATTTTACTCACACTAAATGCAAGAGTTTTTTATTTATCTGAGGGAAATTTACAGTTTGAAAAAACAGACTATTGCTGTTCCATTTCAACTTATTTTCTCTGATGAATGTATAATCAGACCTAATCAGCCTAGGATTTGTGATTGATATTAGATATACCTTTGGTTATTCACATTTCTGTCACTTCTTAGCATAATCATAATCACTAAATTTTTGCTAACAACCTATTAATGACCACGGCTGCCATCTTCCTCTTCATCATTACCACCACCGCTCTGGTCCTCATTGATTTGTTGTCAAACATTTCCAACATAAATCTCATTCCAACTGTCAGCGCTTCTGTCGTTGTTATTACAATCGTCATCATGTATCTTGGTTATTTTCACGTAAGGGAATCCACTTCTGGAACATGTGTTCTCTTCTTGTTGTTTTTTGTTTTGTTTTTTTAACAGCTGCAGCTAAAATTACAATGAAGGTTTAATTAATAAGTTGCAAGCAGAAGTATCCCGCTAAACTGAATTAAATTTCCTGCTTTTACCCAAAGGAAAAATTCAAAAGAGGTCTCCCTCTGACCTCTTTAAGCCACTGTCATTGTCAATCCAAATGGTATACATACATACATAAACATAAATATGTATGTTCTTTTAATAATGTACTCATATTTAAATAAGATCACACTATTAAAAGTACCCTTATCGAGAAGAGCTCGCCTATCAACAGCGGATTAGAGTATGAAATTCCTTGCAAAGATTTAACAAATTTTATATTGGACAAAATGAGAAAAACTTGGAAGCAAGGCTTTCCCAACATAAATATTAGTGTAAGATCTACCCAAGGGAACAATACTTTGTTTCAGCATAAAGCATTAAATAACAATCAAGTTGATTGGTCCAACAATCGTAGTGACGTCAAGGAGCTTACCTGAAGAAAACATGATGGAATCATGTTTAATCTCAAGCACATATGAAAGAAGTGTAAACTTAAGCTATGGACATTTCAGATATGATTAATCGTTGACCGAGTTGTTGATTAAGAAATCCTCACCATACGAGTATTGAACCATATGTACAGTAGTCAGGTTTAAGTACCTCATTTGTATATTCTTCCCTTCCCTCTTTGTTGTTTCCCACATGTCCGTGCTCCTTCCTTTTTATATAATCAACTATACGTGTATCTGTTTTACTTTGAAAATATAAATACACGAAAGTCCTTACTGTCTACAATTTCTCTTTTATTGTGATATTCCAATATGTGTATATATATATATATATATATATATATATATATATATACATATATATATATATATATATTCGTATGTACGAGTATTCACACACACACACACACACACACACACACACACACACACACACACACACACACACACACACACACACACACACATACACACACAGACACACACACACACACACACACACACACACATATATATATATATATATATCTATATACATATATATATATGTATATATATATGTGTGTGTGTGTGTGTGTGTGTGTGTGTGTGTGTGTGTGTGTGTGTGTGTGTGTGTGTGTGTGTGTGTGTGTGTGTGTGTGTGTGTGTGTGTGTGTGTGTGTGTGTGTGTGTGTGCGTGTGTATGTGAGTGTGTATGTGAGTGTGTATGTGCGTGTGTGTGTGTGTGTGTGTGTGTGTGTGTGTGTGTGTGTGTGCGTGCGTGCGTGCGTGTGTGTACGTATATGTAAATATTGTTACGGCTTGGAATGTTTATGCTTACAAAGAATCAGAGGGAGATAGGTCTAGTGAATTGTAATTGATTAATTTTATCCTAGATTCTAAACTCATTAACAAAGATTAAGACAGATTAGGGACTCTTAAGGTGACGTAAGCCTTAAAGTGAGCCTAAAGCTCAGTTCTGAGACAGACAAATCAAATAAAGTTAGGTTAATAGTTGATTTAGTGTCAAGAAGGGATTGCCGAAGGTACGAGTGTTTAGAATTAATTCTATAATAGGATAAATTTTGATTTTAAACAGAGAAAACAAGATACACAAAAGAAATAAATGAGAATTTTGTGACAAGATGACACGACATATTATACAAAATATATATATATATATACACAATACAATGTGAAAAAAACAAAGTCCTCATAAAACTAATAAACAAAATTTAGGTATATGTATGGTTCACTAATATCAAGGTGAAGAACATAGCACAATCTGGCCACAAGCTTGTATGCGAATTCTGCCCCCACCAAGCGCGACTTTGTATTTAAAGGAAACAGAGATCAATCAGCAATCTCTCTGACAATAGAGCCAGTTATGTGTTGATGGGAGATGAAGAGGGTAAGAGAGGATGAGAAGGGAGAACAAGGTAGTTTTATTTGAATAGTTTCATGGGGTGCACAAGTACTCTCATGAGCACAAAACAATACAATTAGTTAAACTGCTCCTAATTACTAGGAGGGGAAGAGGAGGATAAGGCCCGGATCATGTTCTTAGCCGATCCGGGGCGTAGAAATATATATACTTATACACATACACACACACACACACACACACACACACACACACACACACACACACACACACACACACACACACACACACACACACACACACACACACATACATGAGGGGATGGGGGATGGGGGTGAGGGAGTATGTATGAGAAATAAATTGACGCAGCCCGAAGGGATTTCTCCCCGTCTTCTCCTTTTCTGCATGAGGGGACGGAGAGTGGGGGTCGCCGAATTAATGAAGCGGCCTTGCTGTAGATGTGCTGTGTCTTACGACACTGCTTCTGACCCAGGGCAATGGACAGGATGCAAGGATCACCCGTCATCCAGGAGGTGCCAAGATGTGAGGGAGGGAAGAGGGTGGAGGGGAGTTGAGTATGTCGGGATTGAAATGGGTGGGAGTGGTTTCTATGCCTTTTTCTTTTTGGCTACCTCCCGTGTAAGACGGAAAAAGCCTTTGGTATAAGTATGCATGTATATATATATATATATATATATATATATATATATATATATGTATATATATATTCATATACATATATATATACATATATATATATATATGTATATATATATATATGTGTGTGTGTGTGTGTGTGTGTGTGTGTGTGTGTGTGTGTGTGTGTGTGTGTGTGTGTGTGTGTGTGTGTGTGTGTGTGTGTGTGTGTGTGTGTGTGTGTGTGTGTGTGTGTGTGTGTGTGTGTGTGTGTCTAATTGATTCTGGGATGGTTAAATTTTCAAAGTCTACAGTGATTCCCTTCAACTGCACCTCTACCCTGTTAATTGCTCTGGAGTTGTAATAACATAAATTTTATTACACCACCTTCGACAATTAGCAAAGCTTCGTTTGTAGCTGATGAATTAGTCATTTCTGGGATTTCTTGAACATCTGAGTTGGGTTCGATATATGAGACTTTAATTTCTGTTGGTCTGGATCAATCTGCCGCGCTATCCAACCTATTATTGTTATCTTCCCTATCTCAAGATATTCTCTGATAACTGTTACTGTCTCTAAGTCTGGTTGATTTAAGAATGGGACTGTGATTTCATTAAGATCCCTAACTCAGCAGGACAGATGACCATGCTCTCTTTTCTCATAGTTGTAAATCCTATCAATAAATCTCCTGGGAAAACAGATTCTTCTACAACTATCACTGGAATGTGCAAATGCTCATTTTTATATAAGATGACCTCTAATTCAACCTTACCTAATGTTTTTAACTGACTTCCAGTTACTCCTTGCAATGAGTAATGGATTGGTTCCAAGATTTTCACTCCTGGTTTCAATTGGTTTAAAACTTTGCTAGTTATAACATTAACTACAGATCCTGTATCAATAAATATTTGAATAGGTTTATTGAACACTCTACCCGCAATGAGAGGTCCTACAGAAGTCCTTCCAATTGTTATAGTCAGTTTACAATTGTCTTTGATGTTGGTGTTTTCTTTCACCCTTCTATCACTCTTGTCCCTAACACAATACTGTGTATGTGTATTTCTATGGATACCGCTGTAGTGTTGTTTTAGTTTGTGCCTGGGGTTTTTTCTCTTGTTTCTGGGCGAATACGGAATTTTTTTTTTTGTTCTACACTCCTGTGTTCTGTGTCCTATCCTCTGGTTATACAAACAGAAAGGTGGGTTTCTACAATAATATTCATCATGACTCTCATATTTGCAATTTCTATAGATAGTTTATAATAACACTCTTGTGCTTTATGCCCACAGGTATTATAATTGTAACATTTAATTCTAGCATTCCTTGATGTCCTTCTAACTCTATGTTCAGATCTTCTGTTTCTGTAATCACTTCTAGAGTTCCTAGTTTCTGTTGTTGCATTCCCACTGTCATCACATATGAACTAATTGCTTTAGTTTTACTATAACCTTGAAGAAGATAATCTATCTCCCCTAAATCCATTGTTTAAGATTCTTATACAACTTTTCTGCCGTTATTTCCTCAAAAAAATATCAACAATGCAAATGCTATTGATTTAGTAACCTAAGGAACTTTTATTTTGTCACTAGATCTTTCTATCAAGTCTGAATCCTCTAACATAGAAATCATGTCCTTGGGCCATCTGTCTAATTTTGCTCAAAATTCTGTGTCAGATTCACTTGTTTTTACTTTCTTTGTCATTCTAATCAAAGACCTGATAGGATACTGATCACACTTTGACTTAAAATGTTTAATGAATGCCTTCTTACAAGTTTCATATTGGTTGATATCTTCCATTTGCTAGAAATTTATTATTAGCCTAGCCATACCCTTCTCAGGATCTACAATTTCTTTTAGAAATTCTATTTTCATTTGTTCAACTGTTATGTTTTTAGTGACAATTAAAGCGTCGATCAAACTG
>NC_134794.1:19987432-19989932 GCF_046742065.1 Oratosquilla oratoria | reverse complement strand
AGATAGCCTTGCTGCAGCCAGCATAAACTAAAGGATTTTATTTGTGGTATCACTGTGGTACCCCTATGGTATCAAGGGTCAAGGAGTACTAATACCTTAACCCCCCTTTCCGCACCAAAGGGTACTTTCCCATCCTAACTTCCGCCTAATATTCAAATGGATCAAGAGTGATGTAGACAAGGTCATCGTGATTCATTAATACAGCAGGGCAGGATTTGCAGTATTGGGTTTGAGCTTGAAAATCTTAGATTAAGAGGGAAATAGGTAAGAACTGGTTTATCAATAGAGTGGTAAATGAATTTAATAGACTTGGTAACCATGTAATGAGGGCTAAAATTATTGGTTGTCTTAGGAGGTTAGATAACTTAATTGATAGGGATAATAGGTGGGAATTGAGATAGAACTGCTTAGTGTAAACTTTATGGTCTCTTGCAGTCTCCTTCATTCTTATGGTCGTATTCCATTCATTCCCGTGGTTGGCTGGAAGTATGAATGATCTTTCTCTGTGTTGATCTCATTAGGGATGGCGATGCTAATCCAGGACAACAGCAAGTAAGCAAATAAGCAGAGGAAAAGGTTATACGTGCGCGTGTTTGTGAATAAAAGTCAAAGATAAATTCACTAATTCTCCCCTCCTGTTTTCTTTCTCAAATGTGTCGGACATTTTATGCCAATGATCATAACATTGTTTTATCTCCCTTTTTCTTTTAAGACCCATAAACAATGTCAAGCAACATGGAGAGGCTGAATTATCACGCTTAATTCAAGACGTTGTCGTAAGTATAAGTTTATTGTATAATGAATCATCTGTGATGGAATTTAGAAACCCGAACAAAAGAGTAACTAATTTCTATCCTTTTCATTGGAAGGTAATCCTCGGCTGAAGAACTTAATTAGATTTCGTCTTGTTTTTTTCACACTGAAGAAATTAGAACGAAAATAGACTTAACAGAATTACTAAGAATAGAATTATTCGGAATTCAATTCTAGATGTCTTCTTTTCGAATTGTATGTAATGGCAGCCGTTTGGACAACACGTTAGCTCGTCTAGATATTTAATTTAACAAAGTAATTAGGTCTTTCTTGCCGTATTTAAGGATTTTGTTCTGGTTTTAATGACCTTTGGCTCTAAGGAGATTGTATCAATGGCGTATGTCAAGTATGAATAATGAAATCGATCTGTACGCTTGTAGCGTAATCAGAAGCGTACTGGTCTCGTATTCGCTTAGTTGTAGGCTCGAGTCCTACACTCCCCTCAGATCCCCAGCAGTGAATGCTACCTGTCCCAACAGTCCAAGCGCATAATAGGACAAAGGTGACGGCTTCGGCCGCAAGTACGCGCCTCCTGGCGTAGGCTTCTCCTTTGCACACTTAAGAAATAAGTCGTCTGGTGCTTTGCTAGCATATGTTACGATCAATATGATTTTGTGGGATGAGTCTTAATGATCCACTGCAAGACTACCGACCTAACCCTGGACGAGCGTAACAGTCCCTGTGCTGTACCTTACCCCTTTGTGAAGTGCCTGTGAACGTTTTTTTTTTTTTTTTTTTTTTTATACTACTACGACACTTTTCTGTCTTTATTAATGCAGTGATATACTTATGCGGACGGAGTCTCGGAGTCCGTTTAATAGCGAATTGATCGAACTGTGAACGCGGGTGGCCGCGCAAAAAATCCGGCCCGTACTTCGCGCGAACTCGTCCAAAGTGAATGGCGGGTT
Source organism: Oratosquilla oratoria (assembly GCF_046742065.1). Classification (NCBI taxonomy): domain Eukaryota; kingdom Metazoa; phylum Arthropoda; class Malacostraca; order Stomatopoda; family Squillidae; genus Oratosquilla; species Oratosquilla oratoria. Next base: position 19,988,211 of record NC_134794.1, on the reverse strand, counting down.
TCGGGTGTGTGTTGCAGTTCGGGAAAGTCGAAACCTATTTGGGTAAGGGCCACCATCCACGGTACGATCTAGTCTTGAGATCGCCGAACAGATCTGGTCGGATTCAACGTAACTGGATCGTGTATGTACTGATTTTGGATTGTCTGACCGACATACACGATCCAATCTCGTTCGGATCCGACCAGATCTGTCCGGTGACCTCAAGGCCAAATCGCACCGTGGATGGGGTTCTTAACCGTGACGCGCCTCTTCTCAAATACAAAGACTGTGCACCAGAAGTTAATGAAGAACTTAATCACTCAACAATAAATATTAATGAACAGGAAGAAGGTACGCTGGAATTCACAAAATACGAAAAAAATCTCGGTAAATTACTAGTTACATAGTGTGTATAGATAATGAAAAATCTCTTTGAAAATACATAATTTATATAGGGATTATTTAATCAAAATAATATTTACCTTTATTTGCAAAATAAAACAGAAATTAATTATAACAAGACTATCTAATGTGCACAGACGATGGAAAATTCATCTAAGAACTTCTAAGATATCGATGTAGGTATTGATGATTTGAAATTAAAACTTCATCCTTCAAATTACATAGTCACAGGAGCACTCTGAGTTTTGGAGTTCAATTAATTTCTGATCATCTGGCTTTGGAACAGAAAGAGAATAAATAATGCCATCCTTCCTTTTTATACCAAAGTGTTTTTGTGTTTTGAATGTGGTCTTCATTTGGTAGGAGTATAGTGCAGTCGATCTCACATCGAAGTTAAT
>NC_134794.1:19977432-19982432 GCF_046742065.1 Oratosquilla oratoria | reverse complement strand
GATAATGATAATTGATAATGATAATTGATAATGATAATTGATCGTGATAATTGATCGTGATAATTGATCGTGATAATTGATCGTGATAATTGATCGTGATAATTGATCGTGATAATTGATCGTGATAATTGATCGTGATAATTGATCGTGATAATTGATCGTGATAATTGATCGTGATAATTGATAATGATAATAATAATAATGATAATAATAATAATGATGATGATAATAATAACAATACATACATACATATACCAAGGCTTTTTCCCTCTTACAAGGGAGGTAGCCAAAAAGGAAAAGGCATAAAATCATTCCCACCCATTCCATCCCTGAATACACTCCACACCCCTCCACCCTCCCTCTTATCTTAGCACCTCCTGGATGACGGGTCATCCCTGCACCTTGTCCACTGCCCTAGGTCAGAAGCAGTGTCGCAAGAACACAGCACATCCACAGCAAGGCCGCTCCATTAAATCGGTGACCCCCCCTCTCCGTCCCCCCATGCATAAAAGTAGAAGACTGGGAGAAATCCCTTCGGGCTGCGTCAAATTTTGCTCACACATACTACCTCACCCCTCATCCCCCCGCCCATTCCACCTCATGCATCACAACATCATCCATATATAACCATTCTCCATTCACCCCTGTCTTCTGTCCTCTCCCTTCCTTCCTCAACAGACATTCCCCTCTTCCCCAAAGCCCCCTTCACCCCATCCATCCACCTCATCCTAGGACGTCCCCTCATGTTCACTCCCTCCACATCTGCCTTCCATACCTCTTTTACTAGTCTTTCTTCACTCATTCTTTCCATGTGTCCAAACCATCTTAATACTCTTTCATCAACCCTATCTCCCAACTCCCTTTCCACCCCCGTTCTTCTCCTCACCTCCTCATTTCTCACTCTATCTAGCCTAGTAACCCCCATCATACTTCTCAGACACCTCATCTCAAACACATTCAAACTCCTTCTCTCTTCTTCTCTTATGTTCCATGTTTCTGCCCCATACAGTGCTGTTGGCACAATCACTCCTTCATACAGTATCCTCTTAGCATCCATTCCTAAATGTCTATTCCTCATTACACTCTTTAATCCACCAAGGCATTTACTCGCTTCTCTCAATCTACATTCTACCCCCACCTTCACTCCACCTTTTCCTGCCACATTTGCACCCAAGTATCTAAAACGATCCACTTCCTCCAGTCGCTCTCCCTTAATGCTCACTTCCAGTCTGCTGCCACTTTCACCCCTTGTACATCTCATTATCTTATTTTTACCCACATTTATCTTTAGCTTTCTTCTATCACATACTCTCCCAAACTCTGACACCAACTTCCTCAATCCTTCCTCCGATCCTGCCAAAAGGGCAGTGTCGTCCGCAAACAACAGCTGGCTCACCTCCCACTTTTCTCAATTTTCTTTAACCATTTCCAATCCCTGACCCACTACCCTTGCATTTACCTCTCGCACTACCTCATCCATGTATAAGTTGAAGAGCCAGGGTGACATAACGCATCCTTGACGAAGCCCCACCTTTACCTCGAACCACTCACTTTCTCTATTTCTAATCCTGACACAAGCTCTACTACTCTCATAAAAACTCTTGACAGCTCCTAGAAGCTTTCCTCCTATCCCGTATATCTGCATAACCTCCCACAGTGCCTTTCTGTCTACCCTATCGTAAGCCTTTTCCAGATCCATAAAAGCCCAAAAAACATCCTTCCCCTTTCCTATAGCTTTCTCACATATCTGTCATACCACAAAGATCTGATCTACACAACCTCTACCCGTCCTAAATCCACACTGTTTCTCACCAATTACTCCCTCTGTCCCTCTCCTAACAACAATAATGATAATAATAATAATAATGATAATAATGATAATAATAATAATAATAATAATGATAATAATAATAATAATAATAATAATAATAATAATAATAATAATAATAATAGTAATAATTAATGATAATATAATTATAATAATTAATTAATAATAATAATGGTTAATAATGATAATAATAATGATAATAATGATAATGATAATGATAATAATAATGATAATAATGATAACAATAATAATAATGATAATAGTAATAATAATAATAATAATAATAATAATAATAATAATAATAATAATAATAATAATAATAATAATAATAATAATAATAATGATCATGAAAATAAGAAAAAGAAAAAAAGTTATTTGCTATTCTGCATAAAATACATTATGAAACTATTTCTACTAAAATATCTTCAACTGTAATTCAACATTACCTTATAGAATCCAATGTTATCAAATCAAAGGGGATTGAATAATATTTTTATCTCTTACCTTTTTGCACTTAAGTAATGAGAGTAATTATACAATTTTCATTTGAAGCTGATGGTAATAGGGACGTAGAAACGATTGTAATTGTAAAAATTTATAGAAAATACTTGTGTCGATTTTTTTTTTTTTTTTTTTTTTACAGAAAATTCTGGGAAAGAACTAACACTGAGACCAATTGACCTGTGACCTATCAAAAATATACAAATAAATAAATCGTTCCTGGAACGTTGACGCAATTTTTGTTTATAGAAATCCCTTTGATAACAGGAAAACCGCTGTACATAAAAGTATACTGGATGGTAAACAATAAAAGTTATACTTTGCACAGGTCTGGCAAACTCTGGGTCAGGTTGGAGTGTCCATACATCAGTTGCTAGGTTGTTTTTGCTCTTTTATATTTGCTAGAATAATGTAATTTTTTTTACAATATTAGAATATATTGTATTTAACTCCTAAATATATGCAGTAATAGAGCTTGACCAAATGGCAAATGAAAATGTGCATACATACATGCATACATACATACATACATAGATACATACATACATACATACATACATACATACATACATACATACATACAATACATGCATGCATACATACATACATACATACATACATACATACATACACACATGTATACATGCATTCATACATACATGCATTCATATATACATTCATACATACAATACATACATACATACACACATACATACATACGTACATACATACATACATACATACAGACATACATACGTACATACATAAATACATACACACACATACATACATACATACATGCATACATACACGCATTCATACATACATACATACATACATACATACATACATACATACATACATACATACATACATACATACATACATACATACATACATACGTACATGCATATGATGACTAGAGAGTAAGGGGCAGGACTTCACGAGTGTTGCTCTTTTCCAGCATGCTGCAGCTGTGTAAATATATACATTAGTGAAAGGCTCTCTCTCCCTTATAAAGGGAGATGTCCAGCCAAGCAATATACCCTTCCTTTACCGGTCTCTCACCCTTCCAACATTCAAAGGAAAATGTCACACACGGAAATAGTTTCAAACCAACATGTGTTGGTGAATATTGCATTTAACTAACTATATCAAATGAACTAAAGTGGTTTGGACGAGGTTATGCCAGTGACCAACATATTGTTGTGGATATAGGCTGTAGTTTTTCACTAGTGTTTCTAACCATGGGTATCCTGGTCGCTGTATAAAATGAAGTTAAATAAACACACGTGTAATCCCAGACAGACGTCATTCTGTATATGGATGTCATGGCAATCTTCACAATGATCTTCCGTACACTGAAAATAGAGAGAGATAAAATATGCCTCATCCTTGCTTAAGGTCTTTACTTTGCTTTTTTTTTTTTCATCTATGTATCTATTTATTTTTACCTAGGGAAATATGAAAACCAAGTCGTCTAGGAGGATTATCTTATACAAACACGTAATCATATGTTTCATGATTACGATTATCGTCAAGTCGGTCCCAAGGTAAAACGAATACTACAAGGTACGTTAGCTGGGGGGGTGGGGAGAGCCAGAAAACCTCTCCACTGCGCAGGTAGATGATGACGTCAACGGAAATATCGAGACCAGGGTTCCGCGGGTTGAGAGCTGTCAGTCACTCACGCACCAATGTGTGGAGCGAAGCTCCATCTTCTGATTAAAAGGGTAGCTAAAGCAGATAAATAACATATAAAAAAGCCAACAGTTTGTATAGTGCAGAAGTGCAATGCCGTTAGACTGAAAAGTGATAGAAATATACATTTCTTTTCACTACCCAAAGATAAAGAACTTAGAAAGAAATGGATTGAATTATGTGGCACACACAATACTCGGTCATCTGGATATGTAAGCAGCCGTCATTTTGAAAGTAACTATCTATTAGCAACATTTCCTGAAATTTTCATTCAATTGTAAATAAACAGACTAAAGAATCCGGTGAAAACATAACTGAGCTTGGTGGAGATAAAGGTCTACATATAAAACCCACGCTTGACATATCATCCCATCTAATAACTCGTCATATCAAGATAATCCACCTAATTTGAAAGCATGGAAAACATTTTTATAACTTTTCTGGCAGTCATATCTCAGATACTGATAACTTGAGGATAAGAAAGTGATACTGAATAATTTCAGTATTATGTGAACATCATAGTGTAATTTTAAAGTCTACCATACATACAGATGGTTTTCTTTAAAGTTTACGTTTTCTTCGACCTCTAACTCTCCCCCTCTGGATTTCCTATGACGTCACGGTGGAGGTGCGCGGAGGGGTGCTCAACATACCTTATAGTATTCATTTTACCTTGGTCGGTCCTGCAATGGACCATGACACGTGTCAACAAATATATGTATATATATAGTATATATAGATATATATATATATATATATACATATATATGTATATATATATATATATATATATGTCTAATATATATATATATTTATATATATGTATATATATATATATATATGTAGATATATACATATGTATATATATATATATATATATATATATATATAAGAACAATTGTATTATCAGGCTAATACAGTTGCAAAAATAACCATTTTGAATGACAACGCTGTGATAACATAACACAAT
>NC_134794.1:19969932-19972432 GCF_046742065.1 Oratosquilla oratoria | reverse complement strand
ATATGGACTCCATGTTATTGTGCTGTACAACTTGCGCAGTAGCGTGTAGCCGAAACTTTAAGGACTATATGTAGTGCCCTTAAGGATCAGAGACAAACATATTTTTTTCTGCGTTAAAGGTAACTTTGAGCATTGAAAAACGATGCTACTTATCCCTCCGTTATGCTGCCCCCTCCAAATACTGCTTTGTTCCACTTGTGTATATATTTCCGTTTTCTCCTTCCGCCCCTTTGGTAGGGAGAAGAAAGAATAATGCCACCGGATCTTCTCACTCGGGTCTTAAAGGTGGCTAAAACGGGACTAAGTGATCGGACTAGGCATCTTCATCGCTGTCACCCTGAGGGGTACATTCCTATGAGATGTTAAGGCAAAAGAGCGTCTCGGAGGAGTTTCCTAAACAGAACCCTAAGATTTGGGCGTTTATTGTACATGAGTATGGTACAGATGAGAATAAATGGGAAGCGGTAGGCAATATGTTTGTCAGAAGGAAGATGGATGTGTTGACATTAAGGGAATCTAAATTGAAAAGAGAGGGTGATTTTGAGTTCGGGAGTGTTACGGGGAGGGTATCGGGAGTGAGGAGAGGACGGGGGAGGGGACGGGTAGCTCTGTTAGTAAGTGAGGGGATTGGTAAGCGTGTGGTGGAGTGGACGTATGTTTCTTCAAGATTAATGTGGATAAAGGTGAAACTGGGAAAGGAGATGTTGATTTTTGTAAGCGCATATGGACTTAGTGGTGAGAAAAGTGTAGAGGAAAGGGAGGCTTTTTTGGTAGATTTAAATGAGCGTTTAAAGAGTTTTAGTAGGGATGTCACTGTACCAGTTTTGGGATATCTCAATGCTAGGGTAGGGACTAAAACAATATACGAAGTGGTTAGGAAGTGTGGAGTCTCAGATGAAAATCATAATGTAGAGTTGATGGAGATGTGTTTAGAGAGTCCAAGATAGCTAACACAGCGTTTAGGAAATAGGAGGTGGATGGAAGTGTGGTTGATAAGGCATTAATGGACTATGTAGTGGTATTCAGGTAAAGAGTAGGAACAATTCTGGATATCCATTTTCTTAGGGGAGAGAGTGGGGGAATATCAGAATTTTTTTCGTAGAAGGTAAATCAAGAGTGAAGGAAATGTGGAGAAAGGAGAAAAGGGCAGAATGTAGAGAGGTGCTTATACTAAAATGTTTAAATAAGAAAAAAGGAGCATAAATACTAGGAAAAGCTGAGAGAAGTGCGGGAGGTAGTAAAGGATAGAGTAGAGGTAGGAATGGTTAAGGAATGAGGATATTTCAAGGCGGGAGTAACAAGGTGTGCAAAGATAGTATGTAGAACAAGAAGGATAGGAGGTAATAGAAGGAAGGGAAGTGGTGGGATGATGAGGTGAAGAAGGTAGTAGAAGAGAAGAAGCGAGCATTCACGGACTGATTGCAAAGTAGGACGAGAGAAACATATGAGAGGTACGAAGAAAAAAGAAGTGAAGCAAACTTAAATATAAATGAGGAAAAAGGAGAATATATGTAAAATGGGGGAGGAGTATGACAGAAAAGTATGAAAGTGATAAAAATATGTTTTGGAAAGAAGTTAAGAAAGGATGGGGAGGTGAATCAAATAGAGGAGAAAAGGTTAAAAGGTGCAGATGGACAGATGTTAACAAAATAGGAGGCGGAAAAGGAAGGTGGGTAGAGTGTTTTAGAGAGTTGTTAAATGAGGTGGAGGATAGGAAGGGATTGATGGTAGCTGTGGGAGGCGTTAAGAAAATCACTGTGATGGAAGAGGAAAAAGGAGACGAAATAAGAAAAAATGAAGTCCAAGTAGTTTTGAAAATGATGAGAGTAGGTAAGGCACCAGGGCTGGATGGGTGTCGCGCGGAGTGTCTGAAGAATGAAGGTAGAATAATAGTGGACTGGCTAGTGAGGTTGTTTAATGTGTGTCTGAGGGAGGGTAGAGTAACGGAGGACAGGAGAAGTACCTGTATAATTCCACTTTACAAGGAAAAAGTGGACGAGTGTGAGTGTTGCAGTTTCAGAGGGATCAGTTCATTGAGTGTGGTTGAAAGTCATAGGGGGGGTTTAATTGAGAAGATTAAGAGAGGAACAGAGGGAGTAATTGGGGAGGAAAAGTGTGGGTTTAGAAAAGGTGGGGGTTGCGGCTATCAGATTTTTTTTTTTTTTTTTTTTTTTTGTGATCCAGATATGTGAGAAACTTTAGCAAAAGGTAAGGATGTTTTTGAGCCTTTATGTATTTGGAAAAGGCTTATGACAGGGTAGACATAAATGTACTGTTGGAGGTTTTGCAGATATATGAGATTAGGGGAAAGCTGCTAGGGGCAGTCAAGAGTTTTTACAAGAGTAGTAAAACCTTTGCTTTTAGCAAAGGTTTTACTACTCTTGCCTTGCGACACTTCTTCTGACCCAGGGCAGTGGACAAGGTGCAGGGATGACCCGTCATCTAGTAGGTGCTAAGATGGGAGGGAGGGTGGAGGGGTGTGTAGTGTTTTCGGGGATGG
>NC_134794.1:19939932-19954932 GCF_046742065.1 Oratosquilla oratoria | reverse complement strand
GCGCAGATACATTGTTTCCTGGATTTAAGATCAAGACTCAATAGAACCCCAAAGTCTCTCTCGCATTCAGCTTTCTCCAAAACGTGTTATCTAAGCTATATCTATTTTCGGGGTTGTGTAGCCCTACGTTTAACACGCTGCACTTTGAGATATTGAAGTTCATTTGCCATTTCACCGACCATGTGAACAATTTGTTAAGATCGTCCTGCAGAATCTCGGCGTCGTCTCCTGACCTAATTTGGCGTCCTATTTTAGTGTCGTCCACAAACTTACTAACATCACTATTAATCCCATTGTCCAAATCGTTTATGTACATAATGAACAATAAGGGACCCAAAACCGAGCCCTGCTGGACCCCACTAGAAACACCCCCCATTTGGATTTTACACCATTTATGGTGACACGCTGTTTTCTGTCTCTGATCTAAGCTCTAATCCATTCTAATATTTTTCCTCCTATGTCATGGGCTTTGATTTTATTTAGTAGTCTCTGGTGGAGCAGTTTGCCTGCCTCCAAGCAATGGGCTCAAAACCAGTGTCTACCGACTTATTAAATATTTCTGTTAACTGGTTGCAGATTTTAAATTTTCACTCTTTAAGCACTCTCGGAAAATTTTCGTTTGGACCCGGGGATTTTGTAGCTTTAAGTCTTTCAATCTGTTTGACTACTTCTATCTTACTGATATGAAATAGTCTACCTTCTTCATCCCCACTGAAAATCGGATCGCAGTCAGGTACCTTATCTAACCTCTCCTTAGTAAACACCGCGAGAAAATATTTGTTAAACGCCCCACTTATTTTTTCCTCCGATTCTATCATGACATTTTCGTCATTTTGAATTGGGCCTATCCTTTCCTTACGTTTTGTCTTGTAGAGATGAAAGAAGCCCTTTGAGTTGGATCTCGCTTGTCTGGTAACCTTAATTTCATAGTTACGTTTTGCTGTGCGCATGTTCTTTTTATCCAGTTTTGCCATGTCGCTATATTTGGATCTAAGGTGTGTTTTCCCGTAAAATCCTCTTTTCATTCCGATCTCATTTTGCAGCCTGTCCTTCATCCATTTGGGAGTATTACTATTCTTCCATATTGACTTGAGAAGAATGAATTTATTTTGTACATTTAGAATTAAATCTGTTAACTTACTATACATTTCGTCTAAATCGCTGACCTGTCTGTTAACCCCGCGCCCGCAAGTGACCTGACCCAAGGTATGCTAATCCTCCCCAACTCCTGCCAACCCTGTCCTTGTGAAAGACAACTTATATCTCGATTTCAGGAAGGAAATGTCTATTAGCCATATTGATCCAGGACTCAATTATAGCTATAATATCAAATTTCTCTTCGCATGCTTTACCTCGCAGTAAATAAATTTTATTTATCACGCTTCTGTTTATATAGTAAACTTTTAGTTTATCCTCCTTCCACCTGATTTGGTGATTCTTTACACAGTCCCTCACTGAACTGTTTCTATTGCCTAAACTATATTCCGATACTCCCCCCCCCCCCGACTTCCACGTATTCTGCCAGAAAAAAAAAATGCAAGATGTCTACTTCTCACTTAAGGGATTCAGCAAGGAGCCGAAATCCTCTGGGTGAAAAGTGCACCCCGTCCTGTGTATATATATGATTCGTACCGTAAAAGCGATCCCATGTATGTATGTACTTCCGGGTGTATGTTCGTATATATGCGGAAGCATATCTGTGTATATGTGTGTAGGAAAGACAAATTGAATTTACATTTTTATACATTTATCCTGCTAACGCCAAATAATTTCATTCGGCTAACGAACTTTAGATATATATTTCTCTTTGCATTTTGCACAGGTATTATTCTATGTAATACACGACCGAAGACATAAGTACATACTGAAAAGTAGCCTATAAATATTTGTAAGTTGGCCGTAAAATTCAGAACCAAATTCTAAAGGTATTCTAATGTTCTTTCTAGAAATGCATTCATAAGCACTTTCTACGAAAATGTTTGTGCTTTTCAGAATAAAGTTTCCGTTCCCAAGCTTATATATCTTACATGTCGTCTCCTTATGGGCCCAACAATTTTTCCCCTCTCCATACTCCAGGACACAAAGCGATCTTTTGTTGTGAACAAACCATTTGATGTTTTTGTTTGTGCGCGAGCGCGGACGCTGGTGTTTGCACTTTGGTCAGATGAAAGAAGGGGAGGACGTGGAGACGGGGGTCAAAGAAATGCAATACAGATGCGACCTTTTGAATAGCATAGTACTGTGTCTTTCGCGAAGGGCTCGGGTGAAGGAATCCAATAGAGGAGCCCGAGAGCTCTTCCGGAAGATGCAACGGAAGAATGAAACGGGGAAATTTTGGGTTGCGAAGAAAACGGCAAATGAGAGGACGTCGTTTTGAACAGGAAGGACTGTCAACATTATGTTTGTCTTTAGCAGAGGTTCTGAACCTGTTTTCTCTTGTGCTCCATGTTTATGTTCTGCTGTTCTTTAGTGCCCTGGAGTCTACTACAACACTAATTCAAATCGTCTTGCATCCATTAACTTATATCACTAGTTTTTGGACCTACAGACCTCAAAATAAGAATTAGGCCTAAAACACTACGAAGAAACTATGACACAGCAAAATTTATAGCCAACTGTTTTTTTTTTTTTCTTGCTGAAGCAGACATGCGAGACAAATGGAAACCAGATGATACATACATTATTTTCTTCAGTTTTAAAAAATGTTCTTTTACATTGGCTAATAAGAAAATAACAAGTATATTTTTTTTAATCTGCTTGTCGTTACTTGTTTTTTGTGAGACATTGAAAACAATATTAGCGCCATTATGCAAGAACTTCTACTTTTAGTTTCGTATCAATATTTGCTTGGTCCCGGTTAATGTTGTGTTTGATTCCTCAATGAATTTCCTAGTCTTGGCTGAATAAAATCGACTGGTGTCAAAACAGAACAAAAATTGTAAGCCGCATCATTGTAGTGAAGGTAATGTGCGAAAGGGAAGACATACAGAAAATGTATTCAATAACAAACTCTCTCGACGCCTCTCACTTTTTTTTTTTTTTTTTTTGTCTGTGTTGTGTTCACTTCCTTGGTCCTATTGATGTATCAATTCTCGTGAAGATGTGAAGTGATGGGCTTCACGTTTCTTCGCGATTGATCTGCCAATTTCAGGATGTTTTCTTTCCCTCTATACGTTTATCCATTCCTCTCCCTTTTCTTGTCAGAGACCGTATATGTTCTTGTCGATCGCTCTTTGTGCACACAAAAGTTTCTCTCGTCTCCCATATGAGTGAAATCTGTTCCTTACAACGGCGTTACGATATGTTTCGTTCTTTCTCTTTATTTTTCTTATTGCTTTTGTTCAGGTGATTTACTCAATATTATTGAAATGAACCATTGTTTTTTCGAACTGGGAGTCATTTGGTTTTGGGAAAATTTAATATGTTATCTGTGAATTCCATCATTTTCGATTCCTGGCGCCCTAATAAAAATGCGTTGCATTTCATTGTAGTTGCAGTAAATACATATGAATGTGCAATATAAATAAATAAATCAACCATGTTCAATTAATCTAATTCGCAGATTTACATACAATGTACTGTAAATTACATACATACATATACATATACATATACATATACATATATATATATATATATATATATATATATATATATACATATATGTATGTATGTATGTATATATGCATATATACACATATACCAACTTTCCTTGCCATAAGTATTGTAGTCTATTCCATCAATTTGAAAATCACCATCCGTCTTAGGGTTCGAATTTCATGGATAGAGGCATTTCATCAAATCACCGATACGAGTGTACAGTATATACTGTCCGGAAGGCTTTCCTGAATATGAACATGAAATTGCTGTGTCACGGAAAGTTGATATCGGGTGACCAAATTAACTCTTTGGACTTTTGCTCGTACCTCGAGGTGCGCTGGGACTGAGATGGTTTATCGTTATCCGGTCTAACGGTTCGTCGAACGCGGTTCGACAGACACGTGTTAAAAGTGATGTGTGAACGTGTGAACGGGGTATTTGGTTGTCGAACACGTTGGTTAAACCCCAAATAACCCGTTCACACGTTCATCCATCACTTTAAACACGTGTCTGTCGAACCGGTACGGATCTCGTAAGCAGAGTTAATATATATTATAGTAACTTCCTATACAAGCTGCCAGATGAGAGATGTCATATCTTAACTAGGCGTCTTCGTGGAATTCCCACGGTCGAGTTGCCAAGCGCTCACTTAAAGAAGGTATGTGTTGACAAATGGACATTTTGTGAAAAAGAAACTCTGATACTTGCATGTACGAAAAAGTGCAACAAAATATTAATAAAAACAAGGGATAACTAACAGGAAAGAAAGTAAAAGAGGTATCTACGAATATAAATAACTATTAAGGATATATAGATGTAGAGGGAAACGGACCATGATTCATTTAACATATATAGATAAATAACATTTCAGAGAGCTTAGATGAAAAGGCAATAAAAACGTATAAAAACATAAGAAGGAGAGAGAAGGAAAAAGAAACGCAAAGGTGAAATATGCAAAGCTAAATCTATGACTGTGCCAGAGTTTAGATGAAGGACACAACAGGAAAGTTGTAAATTGTGTGAAAAACTAGGAATCTAGACAGATGAATTTATAACAGAACAAGAACATGCATTATAGTAACAGGATCAGGACAACGTTTTTGTGTTCAAGTTGAATGTTACAAACATGGACATGGGTACCAAACGTTGATGTGGATTTTTTTTTTTTTTTTTTTTTCTTCTTATCGCCAGTGACTAAGGAATGATACAATGCTGAAGAGTTGAAGTTAAGGAAGTAGTAAAGGAGATTTTTAAGGATGGTAGAAAACAGAACGATATTAGAAATTAGAAATAACTGCCATTCTTCTTTTAGTGAATATTAATTTCCAGTCACGAAAGAATGCTACGTGTCTGTGGTCCGTATGGGTGTTGCTAAATTCCTCTTGATATTGATTGCATATAATATGCAGTCAGTACACAAGGCGAAACGTTAGAGGATGACGTTAAAATAGACTTTTGAATTAAAAGAAAATTGTGTCTACGGACCTCAACATTTAGGAAGTGGCATAAAAATAATCTTTCTGTGGCACACACACGAAACTCCTCATCACACTAAATGAAGTATGAAACTTTTTCAAGAACTGGGAGAAAAGAAGTTGAAAATACCACAAAAGTTTAATAAATTCGAAAATAATCAGGAGAGACGAAAAATGCCAAAAGTAAGTATAAGCTAGGGTAGTGCACGAAGAGGGTGTCTCAGTGTGTGAAAGTTGATCCAGGAAAGTCTTGGATGAAACGATTAAGAAGAGGTGGTTAAAGAAGAGATTTAAGGAGAGTAGCAGAATGGAGACATAGTAGATTAAAAAGTAGTTTATATACCTTGTTTCTTTGGTAGCACTTAGAATATACATACAAGAATATATCACCCTCGACCATGTTAACCGAGATAAGTTTTAACTCTGTTTAATGAGGTGAAGGATAACCTCAAACTTAATAAAATTGTCTTGCGATAAAAAATATATATTTGAATAAGACTGCCACTCCTGCACTATAGTGATTCCCAACCTTTCTCCCCATACCTCCCGTACTTATAGAATATTGTGTATTACTTTCCCAGAGGCCATTTCGACACTGAATAGAATCGTTTTGCATCCGCTAACGACTACTCGTTATCGGTCTGAAGACCCTTTTGGAAGCTCTTGGGTACCCCCAGGTACTCCAGAATCCCAGATTGGGAACTCCTGATGCCAAGTAAATGGCGAATACTTGTATGGAGACGAAGGCAATGAAAAATGGTGGACGCGCAATATACATCAAAATGGAGGCGAGATGTATTCGTTTCAAGAACTAAAAACCAACTCCTGTTAAACAAAGGAAAGGAAAAGTAGTGTGACGTAAACGGAGTTGGAGAAATTTTGAAATAAAGAAAAGTGAAGTACTAAAGAGCAGAGAAGTTTGGAAAACTCGGAAAGAAAAAAATGTCAAGACTCGAAAGTGAAACTCGGAAAGAGAATCTGTTAAAGAAAACAAAGAACGAAAAGAGAAACAAGAACGAGGTAAGAAATTAATAACCGGCCGAAGGAAAGAGAGCAGAGACATTTTGCTGCAGCAGCAAGGGAGGCCAAAGAAGGAGGTATAAATGACAAATGAAGAAGGGAAGCAGGAAGACTTGACAAAACAACCTCATAATTAAGAGAAAGAAAGGCCGGCGCGTGAGAGGAAATAAATCAACTTGAGCTGGAGAGAGGAAGGGAATGTCCGAAAGAGAAATGGAGAAGAAGGGAGGAAGCAAAGTAAGAGGTAGACGGGGAGAGAAGAGAGAAGAGAGGACATAAGGTGGGGCAGTAGAGAAAGGGAGGAGGAGAGAGAACAAGAGTCGGGGCGGGAGGGGGAGGGGGATAGAATGATCTGAAGAAAGTGCAAGGTTAGAATGAGTTCGGCGCTGGAAAGACACTGGGATGGAGGTAGAAGAGGGTGGAGAGCGAAAAGGGAGGCAAGGACCAGATAGGATTTGTGGAGAAAGAGACCTGAGAGACAAGAGGAAGGTTGAGAGGGAAGGAAAGATAAGACTAGACCCAAACAGACGAGCAAGGGAAAGAGCCGGTGGAAGATAAATGATGGGAAGGAGGAAGTCCGAAAGGAGGAGAGGGGAAGGAAGTGAGGAAGAAATGAAGGAGAACGAAGAATGAGAGGGAAAAAGAGGCAGGCAAGGCAGTAACATAAGTAGATATACGTGGCTTTTAGCTTTTTGTGGACCAAGGGTTTTCTGCACCGAATAGAATTGTTTAGTGTTAAAAAGAACTAATCCTTCTCTCTTTCTCTCTCTCTCTCTCTCTCTCTCTCTTTCTCTCTCTCTTTCTCTCTCTCTCTCTCTCTCTCTCTCTCTCCTCTCTCTTTTGACAGAATGTTTCCTTTAACTAAATAGAACTGTTTTCCTTTAGACTAAATCCTTAAATGTGTCGAACACAACCCAGCAACCCAGTGTTCCAAAAGAGGTTAAAAGGGGAAGATGTAAAAGGAAGGTGAGAGGGGAGGTAGAATTGGATGAGAGAGGGAAAGGAAATTGGAACGGGAGTGGAAAAGAAAACAAAGACAGCTACGCGCCAAGGGTGATAAGAGAAATAGAAAGTCAGGGGAGAATAACAAAAAGAAGGAAGAGAGGAAATGCCGATAAAATTTATGAGAGAAGAAGAGAAGAGTTTAGAAGATAAGGCATTGCTCCTGGATAAGGTAAGACAAAGGGAAAGATAGTAGGCCACTGGAAGAAGAGAGAGACAGGAATGAAGGAAAAGGAATTACTACAAAAGAAAAATGAATCAGATCAAGACTGGAGAGGGAGAAGAATGAAATGAAGAAAATAAGAATAAGAAATAGAAGAGGAGAAGGTTGAGAAAGAAGAGAAACAAAAGATGGAAAAGAATATATAAAGAAGCTAAATGGTTACAAGAATATGGAAAGGTGTGGAAGGAAGAATACAGGGAAGAGATAAAAAATAAAAGAAACAGAAGGAAATAAAAGAAAAGAATGGAAAGAAAGTAAACACAAGAAGAAATTGAAAATGATAAGAGGCATATTAAGAAGATGAGAAATGAAGGAAAGAATGAGATAGATAAGAAACGAAAATAAGGAAAGTATGGAACGAAATGGTAAGGAGGAGAATTATTGGCGACTTCCGACGAAAATGGAGGAGGCCTAGTGATACGAAGAAGACGGCGAAAACAAAGATATGGATAGCGCTGCAAAATGAAATGCAGATAACAAAAGATAACGCAAAAGGAAGGAAATAGAAAAAAAAATATGAACGAGACATATTAGAAAAACTGAAGAAGTGGAAATTTTCTGAATATATAAAAAAAAAGTGTTAAGGATTGAGCGAATGTAGATGATCTTGACTGAGAAATATGATCCACAGAGAAAGCACCCAAGAACGTGTGGGTCAAAGGTTGGCAACGGGGAGGGAGGAAGAAGGAAGACGAGAAGGAGAAAGAGGAGGAGGAGGAGGAGGAGGAGGAGAGGGAATGGGGGAGGGGGAAGAGAGGTGGGGGGGCGAGAAGGCGAGGGGAACAGCAAAGATCTCGAGTAAAGGCGAGAGAACAAGAGGGGGAAAAGAAGACGAAGACAGGCCCAAGGCACGTCGGCGGAATGAGAAGGACAAGCTGATGATGCCACTCCATGCAGGAGGAGGCGAAGGAACGAGAGAGAAAATGCCGAGAGAAGTTAAGGAGCGGGCATAAATCCTGGCTAATTTTTCCTTTTACCCTCCATTCATGCGTAATTCCTTGCGGTAATGTGATTACTCTCCTCTGTGTACCATTTAGTAACTTGGTAAGAGTAATCGGTATTCTCGGAGTTTTCTCTTAACTCGAGGAAATGAATTCCAGAAGCTCCAGTCCGGAGTCCTCTGGAATCCAAGAAACTATAAAGTTTCCAGACTATGACTCTGGACGTCGTCAAAGCTGAAAAGGACACATTCAAATTTTAGTTTCCTCATCCCAGAGTAGATGTAATTGTTGAATTTAGACATTTTATTCTATTCATCTACCACGTGCGAAGACCCATCCATCACCATTTGTAGTCAGTTTGATTTCAGTGGATATATTACTAAAAGAAAATCTTAGGAACGTAAATTTACACACAAAAGAGGGACTTCGTCAATTCGAGGAAAATTATTTATTCGAAAAAATAAGGAAATGTAATGAAGATAAACAAAAAGGAGAGGAACAGACATTTGTGAAAACCGCCGTATGAATCAAAATAAGCCTAGAATTTTCAGGACACGGTGCTGAGAAATTATGAAAAAAAAGTGTTAACAATGAGAGAAGAGAAGGGGAATACGAAGGGAGAGAAAAATGATCACTTACCCCTTCCCCCTCTCTTTTCTCTCTCTCTCTTTCTTTTTTCTGATAGTGAACTTCAGCAAGTTTATATCAGATGAAAATATAATGAGCAACAAAAGAAAGAACGCACGAGCAAATTAAGCAAAGTTCAATGCAGAAAAAATAGACATTATGAGAAAGGAAAAAAAGTGATTACATAAAAAAGGAAAAAAAAATTACAAAAGGAAAAGAAAAAATATAATTTTCTAGGATTGTAATGATAAGAAATCCGTAGAAATAAAAGCATTCTATAAAGACACAGTAGAGAAATTGTTAGCTTGATTGCTTGTGTGTACATACATGTACGTACAATACAAAGAATAAACCATGAACGCTTATTCCAATACACAAGTATATATCTCATTGGATTTTATGAGTCTGCTCCGTGACCTCAGGTAAAGAACTCGAGACACCAGCTAGCGAATAACTCTTGTTAAGTCTATTACTTCCTGTGAAGTTTATATCTTCGAATAGTGGCAAGCGATTGTGTTGTGTTTTTGTAATTGTATACGTGTAATGTTGTACAGTTACAGGTATAAGATAAATTATAGTGTTCTAGAAATTTAGAATCAAAACAGTAGTCTGTTACTGTATTCCAAAGGTAGGAGTAATAGTATAAGGTAAGCAGAGTAAGTTTCGTGTATTTAGTTTATTTAGTGAGCGCTTTTGTTTCTTTTGTTGATTTATATTTTCTCTTTGTCGTCTGTATTGCCGAAGGAGGAGCAAAATGGCTTGTGAAGGTTGTGTGAACCTGAAGGACCGTCGCATAATGTGTGAGGAGGAAATTCGTCTTCTCAAGAGTGCATTCTGTGAGAAGAGTGAATCCTCCCCACAACCCAAAGAGCGTTCCACCTCTTCCACTTCTGCCACTGCCGTGAGCGAGTGGTGCACCATGGGATCCCGTTTGTCAAGCCCGCGTTCGGAAAGCGGGTGCCCTGCGACTCAAGCCAATCGTTTTGCTCTACTGGAAGATGAAATGGGTGAAAATCAGGGGTTATTGGTGGTGAGGGACTCCATTGTGCGAGGCTATGACGACATCCTGCAGCGAAAGACTAAACGACGTTGCAAGCTTATATGTCAACTGCGCCGTGGGATTGCCGATTGTACCCAGAACATCAGGGAGCTAAAGCGGACGAATATGGTTACGATTGTTCATACGGGAAGTAACGATGTGGGTAGGGTGAGATCAGAAGAACTTGTTCGGAATTACAAGGTCCTCCTTCAGAAGATGAAGGAGAGTGGGAGCTGTGACGTAGTATGTGAGATCCTTCCGAGGATCTACGCTGGCTCATGTTGGAACAGTAGAGCCATAGGGATCAATAAGAGGATATCACAATTGTGCACGCAATTGGGATACCACTTTCTTGATCCTTGGTATCTCTTTTCCAGGTGCCATGACCTTTATGCTTCTCATGGGATCCACCTTACTCACAGTGGCAAAGATGTTCTTACAAACCTAATTGTAGGAGTCTGTAATGAACTAGTTCCTTTTTTGGGGTAGAAAATCAAAGGGAAGGGGAAATAGAGTGTTTCGGAGAAAACAGAGTAAAACATAGCAATAATGTAGAGCAGTATGTCAATGTTGGACAAAATATAATTTCATTATATAATGTCAGTAGAGGACGAAATATTACATTAGGATGTAATGTCAAAGGACAAAATATCACGATGGGATATAATGATAGTGGAGGACAAAATATCACGATGGGATGTAATGATAGTGGAGGACAAAATATCACGGTAGGATATAATGTCAGTGGAAGACAGAATATCATTTTAGAAAGTGATGCTGGACAGAATGTCAACAAACGACGGTTGACCGGTGTGGGATGCGGTGACGGAGGAGGGTAAGGTATTCATGAGAGATCGGATGACCGTGGGGGACCAGATGTCTGGGATGGGGCAAATGTCCATGAGGCACTAAATGTCAATGAAGGACCTAATGTCAATATAGAGGAAGGTGTCAATAAAGAACAAAATTATAATGTGAGACATAATGTTGAAAATCAAAACGTGTCAAAAAGAAATAATCACGAATTCTTCATTGACTAACTTACTTGAATTCTACAACACAGTCATCTCGAATTATGACAAAAGAGACAATATATATTTAATATATCTAGACTTTGCGAAGGTTTTTGATACCGTCCCCCAGGAAAAACTACTTACTAAATTAGCTTCACACGGAATAATTGGTAGTCTATTAACTTTGACTAGTAATTGGTTGAATGATCTAAAACAGAGAGTTGTTCTAAATGGCAAAACTTCTAGATGGAAAAATGTTACGAGTGGAGTTCCTCGGGGTTCCGTTCTTGGGCCACTTCTATTCATAGTATATATGTAAATGATACAGACCATGGACTAAAATCTATTGTCTCCAAATTTACTGATGATAACTGTGCGGAATGGTAAATGATCACTTAAACCAATTAGATATTCAAGAATTCAAGAAAATTTAAATAAACTACAGCAATGGTCTGAAAAGTGGCCAATGAAATTTAATACAAACAATTCAAGGTTATGCACATAGGTAAAAATAACAGTAGGTACGATTACAAGTTATTTTGAAATTCGTTAACAAAAGTGGATAGTGAAAAGGATCTCGGAGTAATTATCAGTAACGATTTCAAATCATCTAAGCAGTGTACTTCAGTCTCTGAGAAAGCAAATAAGATTCCAGGACTGATTGTGCGATCTTTTGACTTCAAAAATCTATTTCTCATTAACAAGCTATATAAATCTTTATTTCGTCCACATTTAGAATATGCTGTTTCCGTATAGTCACCGAATCTCATTAAAGACAAAGACAGATTGGAAAAATTACAATGACGAGCCACAAAACTGACTCCAGATATCAAAATTAAATCATACGAAAATCTACTGAAGCATATGAATCTGTTTTCCCTAAAAAAAAAATAATAATAATAATAATAAAATAGACTCAGAGGTGACTTGATACAGATCCTTAAGATTCTAAAGGGAATTGAAAATATAACAAAATTACAATTTTTTCAATTTTCACACTAAGTAAGAACCAGACAAAAAATAATGGTCTCAAACTGTCAGGAAATAGATTTGATTCAGAAGTGGGTAGAAACAAATTCGCCAACCGTGTACCTAATGAATGGAATAAACTTCCTGCAGAGGCAGTGGAATGTAGTGCAGTTCGAAGCTTTAAGATTCGTTTAGATAAACACCTAAGCAAGGTGCCGTAATGTCTGCCATTTGTTTTATATTATTTGTTTATTTGTTTGCTATTTTTTGTCTGTTTGTTTATATTATTATTTAGTTGATTTTCATTTATTATTATTCATCTGTCAATTTATTATTATTTACTATTTATATGTTTCTTATTTAACTATACCTATGTATTTATTTATTCATTTTATTTATTATTGTTGATATTATTAAAGTTCTTATTTATTTATTTATCATTATTAAATTTTTTTCGTATCCGACCTAGTTATGGACCAAAAGGTCTTCTGTCGGCATGCTCCTCCTTTGTAATTCTTTATAAGGAATAGAACTTAGCTGTAATATTCTTTTCAACGTAAGGTGTAAATTCCCTTTTGTTATTATCATTATCAGTCGACAATTTGTAACAAAGACAAATATGTACCATTAGTTCAGTGGTTCTTAACCTTTTTCAGTGCCCCCTGATATCTCAGAAAATGTTCTCGTACCCCCATTCAATACAATATACAATGCAAACATATGAAAATGATTAGTGTTACAAACCTTGCTTTGCTTTCTCATAGTAAATATGCAGTACTATGGCACTGGCTATCATATCTCGTACACACCCAAGCTAAAGGTTTTGTACCCCTTAAGGGTACAGCTACCACTGCATTAGATCTTACATCTCGTAATGAAATATCATCCATGTCATTTTCTGACATAGTTGATATTGTTGATTCATCGATTTTATAGACTTCTTTCATTTCATGACAAAATATCTAGGTTGTTAGTAGTCTTTATCCTGGTAACTTTCATGAAGACAGAAATGTTCTACTTCGAATTTTCTTAGGTCCATTTACAAATATATATTCGTGTATATTCTATAGCATTGTCTATAATATTCAGTATATCTCCGCCTTCTTTCTACATATTTTCGTAAAATAGTGTATGTTTCTTTTTAGCCATATTCTGACTTAGTATTTGTGTGTTAGTCACTTCATCTCCTGCAATGGATTTCCTCGGCCTGTTTGTTTTGACAAAGTCTTTAACAAGTTGTTTGATTTATAAAACTCTCTTTCATCCACGACGAGCCAAGAGGGGAAGGACAATGAATTTTTCTTCTTTTTCATTATTGGTGTGGGATGAATATGCATGTACGTATATGTGGGTATATATATATATATATATATATATATATATATATATATACTGTAGATATATATATACTGTAGATATATATATATACATATATATATATATATATATATATATACATATGTGTGTGTGTGTGTGTGTGTGTGTGTGTGTGTGTGTGTGTGTGTGTGTGTGTGTGTGTGTGTGTGTGTGTGTGTGTGTGTGTGTGTGTGTGTGTGTGTGTGTATGTATGTATGTGTACACACTGAATGGTCCCCGGTACACAAATATTAATATTTTTCAACCACATTAATTTTTCACTTTAATTCCATGTCATCACGTTCGGGACTGGCAAGAAGCTCGACGGAAACATATACGGAAACTGATACGTGTATATATATATGTATATATATATATATATATATGTGTGTGTGTGTGTGTGTGTGTGTGTGTGTGTGTGTGTGTGTGTGTGTGTGTGTGTGTGTGTGTGTGTGTGTGTGTGTGTGTGTGTGTGTGTGTGTGTGTGTGTGTGTGTGTGTGTGTGTGTGTGTGTGTGTTCTCAATTGTATTGAGACCATAATTTTGGTATTCGCACATCCCCGAATTAATAGAAAAAAGACTGCACGACGGGGTTTTTTTTTATGTTACTTGATTATATTTTTCCTTCTTCAAACAACATTACGAACTCGGGGTGTTTCTTAAACAAGCGTAGGGTCCACTTAATTTCGGCTTCCAGTTTTAGGTCAGTAGTGGATCCGGGAAATAAATGCTCAGCCTTTATTTTCTTTATTTTTTCTCTTTCTTGTTCTTTCTTTGCCGTGTTTTTTTTTTCTTTCTTTCTTTTACTCATCTTTTTCTGTTTTATTCACTTTCTCTCATTTTTTTCTTTCTTTGTCGTTTTTTTTTTTTTTTTTTTTTTTTACTTTTTTTTTTCTGTCGTGTTCGAACTTGTCCACTTACGAATTTCCAGGAACGATTCGCTGCTTCCTTCCTACATCCCTCATTACCCGTTCCAGGCACAGTTTGCTTCATTGAAGTCCATATACTCACCTTTTTGCTTCCCTCCTATTATTTGGAAAGCCTCATCGTTACCATCATCACTCATCGCCTGACGCCCGTCCTGGAAGACGATTTGGACTTTTTTTTTTTTTTTTTTTTCCTCCACAACGACAGCCATCTTCCTCACCTTAATTAAACTTGACACTGGACTCTGCACACAAGCCAATTCTTCTGGTCGATCGTTTGGGGTCACAGGAAGGTCCGTTCTTAACATTTACGAGGAATTAATGATTTATATCCGAAGTTGGGTCAAAGTACGGGACTTCCTGTCCTTTGTAAGGTCTGTAATCGACCGCAGACAAATGTCGAGTAAGCCTTTCAAAGACCACACACCCCTCTTCTACTGACATTAATTGTTGTGTCATTAATTGTTGTGACGTCATTTGTTTGCCCTAACAAGCGTTCAATAGACCGGCGCGTTAACAAGCTCCCAATTTTGGTATAAATAACAAAATCCCGGTTTGAAATTACCTCATCAGACCGAAAAAAAAAAATAGATATCTATATCCAGACCAAAAAAGTGCTGTGATTGGACGCCTAGGAGGCGTGTTCTCACTCCAAGCCAATAGAATTTAAGTTTTCATCTGCCGAGTTTATGTATTTACCAAGTTAATTTGACGGTCACTTGATTTGCAATGTCATCTTAGGGCGTGTACGTGTAGGAAATATGGTAAAACTAAATATGCTGATGAATAAACTTCCTACAGTGACAGTG
>NC_134794.1:19932432-19934932 GCF_046742065.1 Oratosquilla oratoria | reverse complement strand
TCTGGAAAGACGCAGAGTGCGGGGTGATCTAATAGAAGTGTTCAAGTGGATCAAAGGCTATAACAAGGGTGATGCAAACAAGGTCATCATAATAAAACAACAGGGTAGGACTCGCAGTAATGGGTATAAACTGGACAAATTTAGATTTAAGAAGGAAATAGGCAAGAATTGGTTTACTAATAGGGTGGTCGATGAATGGAATAAACTTAGTAACCATGTAGTAAGCGCTGAAACTATCAGTTGTTTAAAAAAAAAAACGATTAGACAACTTTATGGATGGGGACGACAGGTGGTGATGGATACGGAGCTGCCTAGTGTAGGCCTTATGGTCTCTTGCAGTCTCCTTTATTATGTTCTTATGTTATATATATATATATATATATATATATATATATATATATATATATATATATATATATACATTATATATATACATGCACACACACATATATATATATATATATATATATATATACATATATATATATGTACATATATATATATATATATATATATATATATATATATATATATATATATATATATATATATATATATACTTCTAACATGAAAGCAAGTTTACTATTCCTTTATTCTTAAAGATTCCTAAGTAAATGGCTGGAGGGCGGCGAGATTCTACCGCACATTGTATATACATACATATATATATATATATATATATATATATATATATATATATATATATATATATATATATATATATATACATACATATATATATATATTGCCACGATGGCCACATAACTTAGGTCAGAGGCCGCCAACCGCAAGTTCTCGTCCATATTGTATGCAGCATGAATTTAACTCAATTAAACTTGACACTTAACCTAGTTTGTACAATTTCAACCCCTTACGTGCCATAGCTATATTTTTCTTTTGGTTTAGCTGCTATTAGCTGATTCTATTCATCTTCGTGAAACTTGTAAAGAATGGAGACACGAAGAATCCCGTCCTGGTACATCCCTTGTGTTACATCCCGTTCTTGTCCCGTTACTTTAACTAAGTTGTTTAATTCTTTTCTGTGACAGAGTCTCGTTAAGGAAGGTGTTAATTTGATTTGAACTTGACAGGGAGACAGACATCCAGGATGAGTCTCTTGCGAGGCTTATTAACTTTATTTATTTATTTCCATCTTTCTTTCTTTCTTTTTCGTTTATTTTTTTTCTTCTCTTTCTTCTCCTGCCTTTCGTTTTCTTTATTTTCTCTATCGTTCCTTCTTTTCTTCTTGCTTTTTTATTTTTTATTTTTTTCCTATTTCTTACTCTCCTTTTTCATTTTTTTTATTTTTTTTTATTTAGTCCAATTCTCTATATTTCGTTCTTCTAAGTATAAATTATAATTTTCAACTACTGGATAAGATTTTGTTTGTCGCCACTGAAAGCACAGGAACTGTAACACCAAACAACAATGTGAATAAACAGAATTACATCCAGTGCGTTGATTAGGGATCACAAATACAAACAGAGATTTGCCCCCGTTGCCATAGCGACGCCCCTTACGATTACTAATATCTAATGACGTCATTTACTCGAGCTGAAACGACTTGTAACAAAGAGCTGGCTGCTACGGTCGATTTGTATGTTTTGCTCTGTTGTCGCCAGCCGATTTTATTAAGTTGAAGAAAGCGTCTCCCAGTTAGATGATGAATATCTTCAGCGTAAAAGATAAAAAGAAGATAAATAAACATAAAGATAAAATGAATCAAAAAAGTGATGATCCTTGCCACCAGGACGTACACACGACGACGCTGAGGGAAGAAGGACCTTAATGGGAAAATTAATGACAGTAACTTGTCACAGGGACATATCATTATGAGAGATCTGGATGGCTCGGTGGTAACGCGCTCGTTTCCCGCGCAGGGGACCCCCCCAGTCCAAATATGCGATGCGTGGTTGAATGGCTTCATGCCCCAATATAGATACATCCCTTCAGATTCGCCTGCTGTGTTATTCAAACAACACACACATGCAAGCATAGCTAATTACCTTTCCACTACATGCACAACCTCACAAGTTCATGAAAATATTTCCAAGCGCAAGAGAAGAGATTTTCAATACTTATGTTTTCCCCCAAATGGGGTCGAGGGGTTGTTGTTCACTATGCAGTGTGACAGTCTGCAATAAACTAACATCTCATCCGACAAAGAAACTCAATTTGTAATCCTTTGAAAAGAGGGTAAAGGTGAGATGTACACAGCCTAATTACTCTATCGATCAGACAGCCGCAAATGCGTGGTGCACGCGCCAACCCTCAAAGCACAGGTCAAGTAACGAGCTTTGAAGTAGTATTGCAATTACATGGTCGTCCAGCTTAGTCAGTTCTTCCTCTTCAACATCGATGTTGATGTCGCTAATCAAGGTGACTTTGTACAAGAACACGGCAGATGAAAGCACACTGACCACCGCCATTATATCCCTTTGCCTAGAAAATAAAAATGACGAAAGAGCTTTTTTATTGTGCAGTTGAGGTATCACTCCAT
>NC_134794.1:19917432-19919932 GCF_046742065.1 Oratosquilla oratoria | reverse complement strand
TACGGTACAGTTTACCTGTCATGGATCTAAAATTACGTAAAGTTTACATTACTCACTTCATACTGAGTTTCAAGTGGCACACAAAATTATGATAAATATAAGTTATGAAAAAGCATATAGTTTATAATACCCATTCGATAAAATGCAGGAAACTAATTAGATTTAACGAGAAAAGCATTTCAAACCGGCACACATAATTGAAATCCCAACACTCAATAGTAAATCCTTATACACTGTAACATTGTCTTTTATTAATTATCACAGATTGTTATCATATCATATATCTTTTGGTTCTAATGACTTGTATATATATTCTGATTGCCGTCAGGTGATTTTATTCAGGATGGAAATCCCCAACGCTACTCAACGGAAGGGTAAATGATTTAATTTTTCTCTATTGTTATGGCAGTCCTCCAACCAAAGTGCTCTTCTCACTGTCATCGTAGTAAGTGTGGTTCTCTTCAATCTACTCTACCTCCCTTTATCTATTTCTCTCTCTGTCTCTCTCTCTCTCTCTCTCTCTCTCTCTCTCTCTCTCTCTCTATATATATATATATATGTATATATATAATCACACACAAACACACACACACACACACACACACACACACACACACACACACACACACACACATATATATATATATATATATATATATATATATATATAGAGAGAGAGAGAGAGAGAGAGAGAGAGAGAGAGAGTGAGAGGTGAGATGACAAAATGAAAAGTTACGGCTAAAATAGTGAGTTTATTCAGAACCAGACGTTTTGACCTCTAGGGTCTTCCTTAATGGACTGAAAACAGAGGAAGAATCAAAATCTGTCAACAGCTTTCAAACTTACTACTCTAGCCTTAACTTTTCATTTTGCTACCTCACCTCTATATTTGTCAATCTTTACTTATGTATATATATATATATATATATATATATATATATATATATACATATACATATACATATATATACATATATATATATATATATATATATATATATATATATATATACATATACATATACATATATATAGGTTGCTTTCGGCCCAACAATCTCAGCACATAGGGCAATGGTGATGACTTCGGCCGCAGCTAGACACCTTCCTACCGACCTTCCTTTACGCTTCAATCAGAAACGTTGTGGTTGTCGTATCCTTGTTCACCAACCTCCGGTCAAAGTGAACTTTGAACTCTTGGCTAACACTTACCACGTGATACGATTATACATTGTGTACTTGGCTACAACACAATCAAGGGAGTTTCAGGTCTTGACAGAGAAGGGGGAAGGACTCCCAATAGAGGAGTTCTGTTAGCAACACTCCTCTTAACTATGTCGAGGACTCTCAAAGTATGGACAAATGACAGCTCGCTTATGTTGCGGAAGACTTGGACACTATTAACGATACTGTTTTCTCTTCAAAAAGAATTCTCTCTCGTTCTTGATTCATTTCAAAGTCCCGTTCTCCTTGATTTTATGTAATAATCGTAAAATATATAAATTCAGTTGTCAAAATGCGAAAAGCTCAAGGGAAAATGTATAAATGTTTTATTATGCTTGGTAATGCCTGGGTAGCATGACTTCTGGTCTCTCTAAGCGCCAAAACAAACAAAATTATATGAACTGCAGCGAGACATTTTTAAATAAAGGGGAACCCTGTCTCGCGTTCTCTTGAAACACAGCGGAATTAAAAAAAGAATGAGTGATGGATATTATCTAATACGTTTAATGACGATACAATTTTCATTATATATTTCGACCCCAGGTAGTGTCTCAATTTCATTGCATGTACCACTTCATATCGTTCTCATTATGTTGTATGAAATCAAACCCCAACGCCATGATATTTCAGATAATAGGTTTTTCCAGCTGTGTGCATGATAGAAAAGACTAAATGTCATGCGCTATCGCTTGCACATTATATATACCACATGCACGACCAACATTGCAAACCTTTGGTGTAAAGTGTTTGCAATTAAAGTTATAACGAATCAAAGCATGAAATAATTCGCCAAATCACCAGATATGTGCTGAATTTCAGTTCTGTGGGAATCTATAAATCTCAACTGTTTTGTAATCAGAGGAGGATGGTAATTATTAAAAAAAAAGAAATACAAGATTATTGATATTAACGTCTTTGTTGTAGTAATGTCCTAAGCAGGTTTTATTCTGGCCAATACCAGACTGTTCTATTCAACTTCTTCGAGGTGATAAGGAAGTCTAACAAACAACTACGTTTCTGTATTTAGTGATTCGATAAACAGTATTAAGATTTATTTGTTTTCAGTGCATCTTGTGTATTGACAATTCATCAGAAACGTGATAAGTTTAAAATAAACACTATGACCTTATCTGTATGTAAACTACTTTATTAGTCAGCTTTAATTTGTGTACATATACAGACATTCACCGAAAGGGATTTTCCGCCTTGTAAGCGGGTGGGGGGAGGGGGGGTTAGTCAAAGCACATACATATCACTCCAAAACTCATTCGTTGTCACT
>NC_134794.1:19904932-19907432 GCF_046742065.1 Oratosquilla oratoria | reverse complement strand
TGTATATATATGTGTATATATATATAAATATATATATATATACATATATATGTACATATATATTATTATATATATACATATATATACATAATTTTTTCCGCGAAATCAACAGCCGAGTTCAAGAATACTTTCTTTAGGTACAATTCATTGAGAAGCAGAAACATTAACTGACAGTGCATACAACTACACTGAGGAGATATTATAAAGAAAAGAAAATATATAAAGTTTGAAAAGGAAAGACATGTGAAATTTGGATGAATTTGAAAGGAAATGTAAACAGGAGTTGTTGAAGGCGTTTATATTTAAAACTGAATTGATTTGAAAAATATTCAAGGATTTATTTATTTGTTTGTCTTTTTTTCTTTTGTTTTTGACTATACGTTTTTTTTATTTGTCTGTTTGTTTATTTTTTGCTTGTTTCTTCATATTCCAGGGTTATCATTTGTGCATTTATTTATGCATTTTGTTTATTAGATTATTCATTATCACGCATCTGGCCAGATATAGTTGAAAAGCTCTTCTGTCAGGATGGTATATAAGTACATAAAACCATATAATCAAAACTGAAGAGATAAGAAAAAATTCTATTTCTGGAAGAGTTAGGAATGAAATGTCAATAATACAAAATGCATGAAAACCTCTGGAGGCCTAATAGTAAATGTTCTTGTTCTTTTGCGAGGATACAAGAGAAATCAAAACTTGGGAAGCAACAGATTGCTTGCTTTGTCTTAAAGTCAAGAACAAAGTGGAGGGTCTGGTTGGGAGGGAGGAGAGGATATACAAGAAGTGTGAGGAAGGGTAGAGAAGGTGAGGAACTTACGCCATGAGTCTTGTACCTGCGGCCGAAGCCATCAACTATGCTCTTTGATTGTTGGAGCAGGTAACTAATACTCGCTGCTAGGAATCGGAGAGGAGTACGGAACTCGAACCCGCAAATAAGCCAATGCGAGACCAGTACGCTACTGATGACGTCACCAGAGTTCCTGTCATGAAGGGTGGATCAGAAGGAAATGTGAAAAGATATAAAAATAAAAATAAAAAATAATACTAATAATAAACAAAAAATAGGAGGATGAAAATTACTTCTTTGGGATGGGAGGCTCAGACATCGAGGAGAAATAAAGCCAGAGACTCAAAGGAAAGAAGATGAAAATCACAGGAATGAATGATCGCAGAAATATTGAAGATAAAGAGGAAACGGAATAGAAGAAAGTGGGTTATAATGATAAAAAGTAAGGTAGAAAATAGGAGTGGAAGGACTTAGAAAACGTGTGAAACATAAAGAGCAGGAGGAAAAAAAGATTACTTTTCAGTCTCTCTCTCTTTTTTTTTTTCTTTTTTTTTAACTATGACAGTTCTAGCACAAAGAGAAAGAGAGAATAATCCTAACCTTATTAGTAAGCTCGTGGGGTTTAGGTTTTGTCATAGTCCGTTCTTTTTAACTTGATGAAGATTTATTAGAAAACGAAGCATTCCTAGGCTTAGATATTGGTGCGATGCATATATTTACTCAAGAGAAAATAGAAATTATGAATGAAAAATAAATCGTCAAGATCGAAGAACAACTGTTTCGGAACACTTGTGAAGAAAAATCTCCTTTACTTGTGATGGTGGTGGTGGAGGTGGCAGTAGGACCAGTGGAAGTGGTAGTGGTAGTAGTAGTGGTAGTATTAGTAGTAGTGGTAGTGGTATTGGTAGGTAGTGGTAGGAGAATGGTTATGGTTGTAGTGGTAGTGGTGGTAGTGGTAGGAGAATGGTTTGTGTAGTAGGGGTGATGGTGGTGGTGGAGATGGTAGTAGGAGCAGT
This sequence comes from Oratosquilla oratoria, assembly GCF_046742065.1. Taxonomy (NCBI): domain Eukaryota; kingdom Metazoa; phylum Arthropoda; class Malacostraca; order Stomatopoda; family Squillidae; genus Oratosquilla; species Oratosquilla oratoria. The sequence continues at coordinate 19,905,626 of NC_134794.1, read as the reverse complement.
GGTAGTGGTAGGAGCAGTGGTATTGGTAGTGGTAGGAGAATGGTTATGGTTGTAGTGGTGTCAGTGGTGGTGGTAGTGGTAGGAGCAGTGATAGTGGTAGTGGTAGGGAATATGGTTGTAGTAGTGGTGGTGATGTAGCCGGATGCAGCTGTGGTGGTGGTGGTGGTGGTGGTGGTGGTGGTGGTGGTGGTGGTGGTGGTGGTGGTGGTGGTGGTGGTGGTGGTGGTGGTGGTGGTGGTGGTGGTGGTGGTGGTGGTGGTGGTGGTGGTGGTAGAAGAGATGGAAATAGTGGTGTTGTTATTTGTAGTGGTTGTGTTTATGATGTGCATAAAAACACAACGCAGAACAGCAACAACGAAATACCATTAAGCGATTCCCATGACTACTGTCTAATATGTATATATAAGAATGTATATATAAAAGCTTTTAATACAAAAGATCTCACTGTCCACGGGAAGAACACTGAAAACAGTATTAAATCATTATGTATTTCCACGAAGCACAAGCAGTCCGTATTACCTGAAACGAGTCTTGAAACGAAAGAAAAAATAAATAATTTTTCGGTGGCGTATCGAATGGCGCATTTTACACCTTTTATCTTCACTGGATACCCAATTTACACGCCATTTTCGCCACTTCAAGTTTTACCCACGAGTTCCTACGTGCAATTACATCAGCTGCTGAATAAAAAAGA
>NC_134794.1:19889932-19892432 GCF_046742065.1 Oratosquilla oratoria | reverse complement strand
GATGTGTGTATTCACCCATATGTAATGTACAAATAAAAGAGCAACATTTGTGTACATTTGTATAGGCATACATGTATACCTGCATTTATATCACATTGGTAAAATTATACTAGTACTAATGACCCACTTTCGGAGAAGTATAGGCGAAAGTAAAGAGATCCGTATATTTCGATCACTATCTGTGATCCTCTTCAGCAGATGTGTTACAGAGGTTTTTTTTTTTTTCCCAGCGGAGGTATCCGATTTAGGGACTGTCTTTTAGCTTGCGGTGGTGTTGTGAGTTCGGTGTGTGTGTGTGGGGGGGGGTTTGCTCCTGACAGGAGCATGTGCCAGAGGGAACGGTTTAATGTTACAGAGTGGAGAGAAGCATGTATATATACAAAAGTAGTGAGGAGAGCAGGTAGGGACGGGGACTTAGGTCACGTGTCCGTCGCTTCGTGGACCTTGGTGGATTTTGTCCGCAGTTAGTATAGAGGGTAGCAGTCTATTAACAGCTAAGGAAGTTATACAGTCTGGTGACCATTGGCCATTGGAGATATTATAATTGGGAAAATTATTTATTAGAGAGGATTCTATGCATTTATGTGCTTATGTACATACACGTATTAGAATAGAAACTTTATATACATGTTTCATCTTGACTACAGAATAATTCTAGATTTCACAAGATATACGTAGGGGTTTGTTTATATCATATAGTTTTTTAATATCGTAATATTTTTATGTGTTGCATGAAAGGCTTATACCAAGGCAAAAGTGCTCTTGGACGTTGTAAAACTTAATTCGTCTCCGTCCCTTCATGTCATTATAAAACTTACGAATTTTGTTCATAGTAATCATTTACTTGGCACAAAAGCAAAATTGAGTTAACTGAAGCTGTTTTTAGTAAGCTTCTTAATTTTTTTCTCTCTTTTTTTCGAAATACTGCATAATTTTGAAAATCACTTTGGTAAGAGGATTACATTCCCTATGAAGGACATGACACGGGAAGTTGACCATACCATAATGTTAATATAAAAGAAAAGAATTAGCTTAATTCGGATTTCCGACTTTGAGTAGTTATGATTTCTGAGGAGTGGTCCCATAGTGATTTATCTTATGTTCTCCTGTTGGCGTCACTCAAAAGGATCCATATTCTGTTGGTTGTAAAGTTCAGTTTTATCCATTTATTTAATTCATTATTATTTATATCATTATAACTTTATTTTATTATATTTATTTATTTTATTCTTTATTTATTTATTTATTTATTTATTTATTTATTTATCATTATTACATTTTTTTCACATCCAACCTAGTTATGGAACAAAAGGTCTCCTGTCGGCATGCTCCGCCTTTATAATTCTTTGTTTTTCAGAATGAATATATAAAGGATATACTCCACCATACATCGCAAAAGTGTATATTAGAAAATTAAAACTCAAAGCATTTAGTTGAAAAAAAAAGAATTGGTTGATATTAAGTAAATTCAAGAACACCAATTTAAATTCGAAACCAGCAAATGCAAAGAAAATCTTGCCCAACATTGAAACTCGCTCTCAACAAAAATTTCTGCGAATCATCGGCCATCATTAGCTATCTGTGGTTGAGAAACCTCCCCCGCCTCTTCCATCACACGAAACGCCTTCTTCAAATGCAACAGTCTTGCAAAAGTTCATCACAATTTTCAATGGTAACCAGTGCCAATCAGGTCCTAACGACGTTGTCGAAGTCCTCAGTGCCGTATCCATAGCTGTTCGCTCTCTCTTCCCATCCACCTTCGCTCTCTCCCTGTTTCAGTCTCTCTCCATTTTTCTCTTTTTTTTTTCATTCGCGTTTTATGCACCTCGTTTGGTACTATTATCATTTTCATGTCCTTTTCACTCTCTCCATCTTTCCTTTTGGTCTCAGGCTCTTACTTTACTGTTACCGTTCATCTCATTCTTCCTCACAACATTATTTGATTTTTGGTTTCTATCGTCCTCTACACATTGCCTCATTCTCACACTTTTTTTTTCTTTTTAGAACCATATTTATTCCTAACGATCCTCCTACTCCTCCTACCCCTCCTCCTCCTCCTCCTCCTCCTCCTCCTCCTCCTCCTCCTCCTCCTCCTCCTCCTTCCTCTCCTCCTCCTCCTCCTCCTCCTCCTCCTCCTCCTCACCAGCCTCTTTCTCAGTTTATATAGAACTCTCCTCTCCTGTCCTCTCTCTCTTTTACCTCCTTCCTTTTCCTTTGAACAGAGCACCCAATTCGATGTTGCCATTTCGTTCCCCTCTTATTTCTGCGCCCATGTCACACTCGCTGCATCCACATCGTCCCTACATTTCTTCTCTTTTCTCCTTTCGTTTCGATTACTCTTGCATCATCACCATTTCTCTCCCTTTGGGTTTTCTCTCCAAAACGACCTCTTCCCCTTTATTCCAACACTTGGATTTTTTTTTTTTTTTTTTTATCTCTGCTCTATTTTCTGCTTCACATAGAGCATTTCACTGCTTGGTAGTTCCAAGTTACCTCTCCC
>NC_134794.1:19877432-19882432 GCF_046742065.1 Oratosquilla oratoria | reverse complement strand
AATTCTAAGTATCTTACAACAGCTCCAAACTCTGCCACGTTACTCCTGCAATCTTCTTTATGTTGATATTGGTCTATTGGTGTAATTGTTCACTTACTTTCTTCCACGAAACAAAATCTTATTCACCTGTTGTAAGTCTCCTCCAATCTCGGTTAACCATTTGTGAGAGACACTGATGATGATGATGATGATGATGATGATGATGATGATGATGATGATGATGATGATGATGATGATGATGATGATGATGATGATGATGATGATGATGATGAAGATCATGATCATGATGACGTTGGCAATGACGACGATGATGATGACGATGATAATGATGGATCAATTTACATTACAAGCTCCCTTGTGTAGGTTGTCCTGTGCGTTGCATGATGGTCCGTCTTTTCAAGTTAATGCACTATACATTATCTCTGCAAATATGGATCAAAAACCATCCGTCGACGTCCTATTTTGATCAGCCCATTTCTGTATCTCAATTCTTTTCGTCGCCAGAGGACTTTATTCAGTTGTAGAGAAAAAAAAATCATAATTGAATGTTGCATCACAATACATTTATCTTCTTCTTTTTCCTTTTTCTCTTTCTTCTATTTTTCATTCGTCTACCTATTCTTCTTCCTCTTTTTCTTCCTCTCTTCTCCTTCGTCATTTTCTTTTTCCTGTTTTATTCTTCTTATTCTTCTTTTTTTTTTCTTTCTTTTTCTTTCTACCTCTTTCCTTGGCTTCTATTTTCTTCCTCCTCTTCCTCCTCTTTTTCTTTCTTTTCGTCCGTACTTCTTCTGTTTTCGTCTTCATTCCACACGTATTTTTTTTCTTTTCTTGCTTCCTCTCCCTTGCCATTCCTCTTCTTCTTCGTTTTTCTTTCCTTTCCTTTTACTCATTTTTTTCACTTCCTGGTCATCCATGGCTTCCCAAAGGTCTTTAGGTCCCTGAGTCCCAGTGAGGGGGAGAAGAAGCAGAAGAAGAAGGAAGAGGAGGAGGAGGAGGAGGAGGAGAAGGAGGAGGAGGAAGCTTTTCTTTGCCACCCAAAGAAATAAAAAATCAAAGTTTGTTTTTTTCCTTCCCTCTCCACATATTTTTTCATTTCGCTCCACTTCCCATATCCCTCACTCAAGAAAAGGGAAAAGACGGTGATGCTCCTCAGGTCCACCTACATTTCTTCTATTCCTTCTTCTTCTTCCTCTTCTTCTTCTTCTTCCTCTTCTTCTTCTTCTTCCTCTCCTTTTCCGTTTATACCTCATATATCGCTCTCTGTTCGGCAATAAACGTCTTGTGGAGAAAGAGTGACACTCACCAAGGAGGTGACAGGAATTCTGAACATTAGGTTTGTTACAAGGAATCGTGGGCCCTTGAGACCCGCCATGATCATTTGCACCTATCTTTTCTCTCTTTCTCTTTTTTTCTCTCTCTTTCTCTCTTTTAACATCACCCGAATGCAACTTCATGTGCAAAGAACGATGCAAGAAACTTTCTTTTTCTGACTGAGATTGGGTCAAATTCCAGATGTGTTGATAGATCAATCACAAAAAGCTGTGATTTTGATGTCAATAAATAATATTGCTCAAATATCGTATTTATGTTTCTAAATACGTGCAATACATCATTCTCTTGATGTCTAGTGATACATAATCTATATGAACGGACATTCACATGTCACAAATAAAAGATGATCAAAATATATAATTTTCCTGGATTGAAATAAGGTTTCAGAAGTGATACTATTTTCTTTGATATCCTTCGCAATTTCCTGGGGGAGATAATTAATAATTTAGTTATGAGATAATTCCTTCAAGATTAGTATCTGAGGCGGAACAAGTAAAACTAAGGTCAAATTATGACCTAGGTCAGACTTTCCCCCACGTAACTTTTCCTGCTTGTGAATGTGCATTCAAACAGTTTTAATCCTGTATCTACGCATCGTTTTTTATGAATATATAATACACCAAAGGTCTTACAACTGAGACTTTGCTTTTATCCCGTTTTTTTTTTTCAAACGTACCCCCAACATAAATGAGGTTTGTGTATATACAGTACATGCAACGTATATCACATATAAATGTCATTTATGTGCATATATATATATATATATATATATTTATATGTATATGTATATATATATATATACACATATATATATATATGCGTAAGTAACCACTAGGAAAAATAAACTAAGGAAGCAGAGCGCTTTCGTATAATTACATCTTCAGTGCAGATACAAAGAAGGACTTATAAGATGAAGAAACAAGGTACAGAATATATGACATAGTGAAGAGGGATTCGGAGAGGTAGTGGAAGAAGTACACGTGACGGACGTTTGGGCCGTCCTGGTAGCCAACAAGTATGGGACGTTTGGGCCGTCCTGGTAACCAACAAGTATGGGACAACTGCTCATAATTTATATTACAATTCAAACAATTTTGAAATTTCATGAGAAATAAAACTATCTAATTTGTACAAACCTTGAGGAAGATTAACATTTATCCCCTTACTAGATTTGATCAAACTGCATTCAATTAAATTTCTTTCTGTTATGTTGTTGTATGTGATGACTTTAGCGTTATCCCAGTCAACTGGGTGGTTAAAATGGTTCATGTGGTTGAATATACCGCTAGATTGGTTTCCCTCTCTAAAGTATTTCTTATGTTGATTGATTCGTGTTGTGAGTGTTTTAGCAGTCTGACCAACATAAAACTGATTACATGATTTGCAAGGTATTTTGTACACACACCCTTTATTACTATTGACAGAATTATTTATGAGCAGTTGTCTTACAGTGTTCTTATTATTGAAAACTACATTAATGTTAAATTTACGTAAAATATTTGGAATATTTTGCAGGTTCTCTTGGTACGGTAAAATTAGCAAGTTATTCATATTGAAAGTTTGAGTTGACCTAAGGTTGTAAAATGTCCTTTTAGCACGATTGTAAGCTTTGTCAAGAACATGTGTGGGGTATTGTAGCTTAGTACCAATGTCGTAAATACATCTTATTTCATCATCGATGTACTCTGGGCTGCAAATGCGTAGGGCCCTGAGGTACATCGACGAAAAAACAGATATCTTTACGCCATCAGGGTGTGAGGAATAATAGTGTATATATGAACAAACATTGGTTGGTTTGCGATATACACTAAACTTCAACTCACTTTCACGGCGGTAGATATTACAATCAAGGAAAGGCAAAACGCCTTCTTTCTCTATCTCCACCGTGAACTTAATGGAACTGACCAAATTATTAAGCTTACATAAAAAAATCATTTACATTATCTTGAATGGGCCACAGACATAGGATGTCATCAATGTACCGCATCCATGTAATGTTGGGGGGAATGATCTTACTTAAAATTTTGGTTTCAAAAAACTCCATATATAAATTACTCAATACGGGGGAGAGAGGATTACCCATGCTCATTCCAAATTTCTGAGAATAGAATTTATCATTAAATTGGAATTTGCAATCTTTAACACACAATTTGATCAGTTCAATTAAGGTGCCTGAAGGTAATGGTAAATCGTGCTTATTTAACTCTTCTTTAAGATAGATTAAAAGGTCATCCAAGGGAACTTTCGTAAACAAACTAACAATATCATAACTTACCAATTTAAATTCATAGTCTGGTTTTACCTCACTTAGTTTGTTAATGAGGTCCAGACTGTTCTTAACATGTGAAGTGGAAATAGTTCCAACTAGTGGACTAAGAATTGTTACCAACCATTTCGAAAGTTTGTATGAAGCTGAACCTATTGAAGAAACGATTGGTCTTACCGGGTTATTTGGTTTATGTGTCTTAATTAGACCATACATGTAAGGCAAAGGAGGGCTGATAGAAATAAACTTTTTGATTAGTTCACTATTTCCACTTAACAATTCTTTTATCTTCTTATTGAAATGGCTATTCACTGATTCAGTAGGATTCTTTAAAAGTTGGACGTAAGTAACTTGATCTTTAAGTAGTACATCCATTTTGTTTAAATAATCATTTTTGTTCATAATTACTACAGCGTTTGATTTATCAGCTTTTGTGATATGTAAATCACTATCCTTTTTGAGAGAATTAATAGCAGTGATAAAACGTTCAGGACAGCTGGGAGGTACCTGATTAGCTAAAGCATCATAAACAATACCTTTACATATATTAACATCATCTATAGGCAGATCTTTATCACATTTTAAATTACAAAAAGCTTTACCAATGTTAATGATGTTAGATGGATTAGAATTATTGGCAAAGCTGAGCCCAAATCCTAATGCTGTGGATTGAGCCTTGGTGAGTGGCTTAGATGACAAGTTTACCACGAAATCTGGGTTAGCATGTTTGGTCCAGTCACTGTCATTAATGAGGGCTAGTAATTTCATGTTTAACTTCCTTGACAAGTACTCACACTCCATCCTCATTTTTCCATAACAATAGTCCAAAAGCACATTTTTGACATCAGATGATACACAACACTGGAATTTATGCAAACTAATACGCTTGATCCTAAAGGCTTCTTTGACTTCTAATTTGGCAATGTCGATTCGTTTCTTAAGAATGATGCGCTGAAAATCATCAAATGGACGATCGGACATTTGATGATTTTCAGCGCATCATTCTTAAGAAACGAATCGACATTGCCAAATTAGAAGTCAAAGAAGCTGTGTCCTGTGACACTGCTTCTGACCCAGGGGAGTGGACAGGGTGGTGGGATGACCCGTCATCTAGGAGGTGCTAAGATGGGAGTGAGGGTGGAGGGGTGTGGAATGTTTTCAGGGATGAAATGGGTGGGAATGTTTTTGTGCCTTGTCCTTTTTGGCTACCCCCCTGGTAAGGGGAAAAAAGCCTTGGTATATGTATGTATGTATGTATATATATATTTGTATATATATATATATATATATATATATATATATATATATATACATAAATATATATATATATATATATCTATATATATATATATATATGAATGGTAAGAATAGAAAGACACGATTGAGAACAAGAGACGTTAAA
>NC_134794.1:19872432-19874932 GCF_046742065.1 Oratosquilla oratoria | reverse complement strand
GAGAGTGGGAGTGGTTTCAAAGAGTGTATATGTGTGGTGGAAAGTGTGGGAAGTATTTAAACTTAAAATGAGGAATAGCTTGAATATTTATGTTCATGATGATATGTAATCATTGGTGACGTTATGGGAAGCGTTCTGGTCTCGCATTTCCTTAGTTGAGGGTTCGATTTACAACAGTGTTAACTGCACCAACAGATCAAGCGCGTAAAACAAAAGTGACGGATTTGGCCACAGCTACGAGCCTCCCGGCGTAGACTCCTCACCTTATTTAGATATGTAACTAATGATAAGGATGAATAGTCAACCTGACCGTAGGAATTCAACGAACATGACTAGTTAAGTGACACTATAAGAATGACAGTTTGTATGACAAATTTGTTATTGTTGACGATATATATATATATATATATATATATATATATACATATATATACATATATACATATATATATACATATATGAAGTATAGAAGACAAATGAGTGGAAGGGTGGTGAGTTAAACACAGAGAACAGTTGGAGTTTTATTCACTGACTTTTCGTCCTTACCAGGACATTCTCAAAGTACATACAGTTTCAGAAAATTAACAGCTTATATAATCCATCCTTGCCGTGTTCCCCTCCCTCTATACTCTCAGCCTACATTACTTTCCACCCCTGCATCAACCATAGGGAAGGGTTTATAAAATTAGCAGGAGCGGTAGGTACTCTGATTGTCAATGAGGTAAAAAGGACAATTGAGAACGGAGGGAGAAGTGACATGGTCGGAGTTACATGAAAAAGGGTAGAGGACGGATGAGAGTATAGAGGGAGGGGAACGCGGCAAGGATGGATTATATAAGCTGTTAATTTTCTGAAACTGTATGTACTTTGAGAATGCCCTGGTAAGGACGAAACGTCAGTGAATAAAACTCCAACTGTTCTCTGTGTTTAACTCACCACCCTTCCACTCATATAGATATATATATATATACATATACCTATCTACATATATATATACATATATATAATACATAAATATATGTATATATATATACATATATATGTGTGTGTGTGTGAGAGTGTGTGTTTATAAATATATATATATATATATATATATATAAATATATATATATAAATATATATACATATATATATATATGTGTGTGTATTTTTTTTTTTTTTTTTTTTTTTTTTTTTTTTTAACCATCGTTCCCTGATAAGAGACTGAGCTGAGATTTGAATAATTTCCTTTACTCGGTATTTCGAATATGTATGTCATTTGGATCAAACTTTTTTTCTAACAACAGTTCGGATCGACTTTTAACATAGAAAGTTAGAAGTCTAATCACTCAATCACGTGACTAAGCCCTTGGAATTCCTTAACTACCTTCGCCATGCACCTCAATCTTACATTTACCCTTTTTTATTTATTTGTTATTGTTTGTTTGCTTATTATTATTTGTTTGATTTTTATCTATTATTAGTTATGTGTCAGTTTACTATCTGTTTATTATTTAACTACACCTATGAATTTATTTGTTTTATTTATCATCACTCATATTATTACAGCTTTTATCTATTTTTCTTTAATCTATTTATCATTATTACATTTCTTTCCGCATCCAACCCAGTTATGGACCAAAAGGTCTCCTGTCGGTATGCTCCGCCTTTGTAATTCGTCGCCTTTCGCCCCTGATGACGAGCCACGTAAATGAATAGAATACAGTGACAAAGGAGAAACGTATAACCCGATACGGAAGGGGTCAATTATCTTCTTTTGCGCCACGTTAGTTATCTAAAGTCGTTTTAATTATCTCTCCAGTCTCACCTTCATCTCTTCCACGCATAAAAAATCTCATAATAGACTGAATCACAGGTTCTTTGATGAGTTATGGACTGAAAACGGACAAGTTTCTTATATCATTTTTTTGTTGGTGTGTCATCCATTGCTGTCGTGGGGAATAAGGATACCGCCATCTAACCCCTGCTTGTTGGAAATGACGGTTAACTAATATAGGACGAAGGATTTAGGAAACCCTCAACTATTTTTCAGATTTTTCGTACACGTCAGTTGAGTCAGGACAAAAAAGAAAATATGTTTTGACTCGGTCATCGTTTTGGAAAGTAGATAAAGGCATCTACAGTATATACTCTATGTATGTAAAAATCATTCTATGCTGAGATGGTAAAGATAGATAAATTTCTGTTATCGAGTAGTGTATGCGGGTGGGTAATGAAAGTTTATTACGAGGGAACACATTAGATAAATTAAAGACTCCAACAAAGCGTGCGTACACTCTAGAGGCGTATCAGATACTGACGCCACTTTGGGTTGGCGGGAAAAAACATACACGACCACATAAAAGTGCAATTAATACAATTGTTTTAATAAATTCATATAAATAAATTCCATAGTGTTTATATACAAAACGGGAAAGCATGTATTTCCCGATCTACTCACAAGTACAATGTATGGCAATCGTACAATGCCCTTAACACGCACGTATACCACAGCAGTACT
>NC_134794.1:19849932-19864932 GCF_046742065.1 Oratosquilla oratoria | reverse complement strand
TATGTATGTATATATGTATGTATGTACGCATGTATGTATGTATGTATGTATGTATATATGTACTACCAGCCAGGATTGACATTTATGATGACATTTCCTCCAGAAGAAATATATTCGTATTGAAGAAGACAGAATCCATTTCACATAAAACAACTCATAAAAGAATGCTAGTTGTTTTTAATATTACAATCCCCATCTTCTAATCCTTTCCTTAAATCTTTCCTTTACTATCCCTATGTCATTTTCTCTTCGGAGAGACATTACCCTTAAAGTACAGAAGCGGTGCTCATTGCTGACAAAATACAATTCACAAGAAAAATATATATAAAATAAATAAAGTTGAATTTCATGTCCAACGCTTTACGGTCTGAAGTTTGTGAGACTCACAACACGGGCTCTGCTAATGAGACTTAGATGTCGAAAACATCCTCTGGAGTGTTAGGAACCTCTCCATACGCTCTTGGTATGAAGAGCGTCTCAGCTCAGACGGCAGCGACTTCCTGAGTAGAGGGCCACGTGCGCTTCCAGGACACCCGAATAGTCTGGGACGCCTTTCCAGGGAAGTGCCACGAAGAGGAATTAAATCGCTCGGTGTCACTCCGATTAGAAGGATTTAAGAACATAAAGATTGAGGAGACTGCAAAAGACGAAGTAGTTCCCACGTCCCTTTATATAAAGTTATCTAATTTTCCCTTACAACCAATTGTTTCAGCGGTCAGTACATAGTTACCAAGTCCATTCCATTTGTTAGCCTTTCTGTTGGTAAACCAGTTCTTGCCTATTTCCTTCTTGAATTTAAAAAGAAAAAGTTCCACCCAGAACTATACGTGTTCATAGAGGCATGTTGGTTCCTTGGCTGGGGGGTCCCGTAGGGATGAATAGAATATATTGGCATCAACCAAATGAAAAAAAAATGCCCCCAAGGTAATGGTGGAGCTTATTAACCTTCTTTCGCATATAGGGGTACAACAGATACGAATAGATTCGTCAGGCGAGGTTCAGAACAGAAGGAAACGTGCCACCAGGTACAGAATAGGTTATCTGTGATCAAGTTTAACAGAGATAATCCTCATAAAGTTATTTCTTAACCCTCTAAATCCCAGAGTTGCTTTTTAACTGAATATAATAATCTGCGCTAGACAAAACAATTTTTTTTTTACTGAGTGACATTTATTGTATATCTATACTTCCACTAGCCGAGCTGTGTGGCGGGAAACGGGGATCACCCTTCATCCACGAGATGCGGAGATGGGAAGTGCGTTAAATGGGTATTAATGTGTATGAAGTTGGCATGTGCTTTGACTTGGACACCCTCTTTATAAGAAGGAAAAGGTTTTTGATGCGTACATATGTATGTACGTAATGAATGGAATAAATTTCCTGCAGAGGTAGTGCAATGTAGTTCAGGTCGAAGCTTTAAGATTCATTTAGATAAACACCTAAGCAAGATGATATAATGACTGCGATTTATTTTATATTGTTATAATTTGTCTGTTTGTTAATTATCATTTGCTTGATTTTCATCTATCATTAGTTATCTGCCAATTTATTATTATTTACTATTTACCTGTTTGTTTATTATTTAACTATACCCATGCATTTCTTTATCTTATTTATTATCATATTATTATTATTATTTTTTTCCATTTATCATTTTTTTTTTTTTTCGCATCCGACCTAGTTATGAACCAAAATGTCTCCTGTCGGTATGCTCCGTCTTTGTAATCCTTTGTATGTATGTATGTATGTCTGTATGTATGTATGTATGTATGTATGTATGTATGTATGTATGTATGTATGTATGTATGTATGTATGTATGTATGTATGTATGCATGTATGTATTAATGTATGTATGTTTGCATGTATGTATGTATTAATGTGTATGCATACATGCATGTATGTATATATGTATGTATGTATGTATATATGTATTTATGTATGTATGTATGTATGTATGTATGTATGTATGTATCTATGTATGTATGAATGTACGTATGTATGTATGTATGTATGTATCTATGTATGCATGTATTTATGTATGTATGCATGTATGTATGCATCTTTGTATGTATGCATGTATGTATGTACGTATTCATGTATGTATGTATTCGTGCATGTAGGTACAACCATACAAGATGATTTATTTTTCATTCTTCTATATGGAAGGAGTCTACTACCATCCAGAATGTTAAAATTTTACCACCTTGATGAAAATCACAAAAAAAAAAAAAAGACTGAAACTATGTAGGAGAGGATTTGCATGTGCAGAATCCTGATACAAATAGTTGGAAGTATTATATAATTGGACCCAAAAATAAAATGGACGCTTGATGGTCGTTTAATTGGTCTATGAGAGGCTTAAAGCAGTGGGACTATTTCAAGTATCTTTTAACAACCGGGCTTATGCCAAATACCACTCGATGTTTTTTTTTTGTTTTTTTTTGTTTTTTTTTTGACTGGCCGAAAAAGTGACAATAATGAAAATACGAGAGAATTAGCTGTGTTCAATGTGCCGTGTATTTCATAAAAAACGACAATTGAATTGACGATATGGCAACCTGGGTTCCATAAACCCAATAGGATCCCTGGACAAATTCCACGTAGATCTTCCTAACAAATGAATGAATAGATACGTAAATAAATAGATAAATAGATCATTGAGTAAATAGATAAATAGATGAATGAAAAAATCGATAAATAAATAAATAGATGAATAAATAAAAACGAATAGATAGATAAATTGAAAATAAATAGATAAATAAATAGATAAAAAAGTAAATAAATGGATAAATAGATGAATGAGTAAACAAATAAATGAATAAATATATGAATAAATAAATAGATTAATAGATATCTGAATAAATAATTAAATGAATAGACAGATAAATTGAACATAAATAGATATATAACTAGATAAACAAAGTAGATAAATGGATAAATAGATGAATAGATTGAAAATAGATAAGAAATATATAATAAGACAATAAGTAGATATATTAATAGATAAAAAGAGACGGAAAGAAAACGGAAGGCAGCCCTAGCGTGAGGCGGCTTGTATGTCGGTAACCACATAAAGAAAAGAGTCGACTTGAGCAAAAAATGTATCTCAATTGTTGACATTGAGACGTACTTCAAGATGTCTGAATATATCAACAAGTACCTACCGAACTTCCGTTTTCTTTATTCCAGATTTTCTGATATTTTTAATTAAAAGTATGATATATGGAAATTTTCAGTTTTCCAGCACATTGCACAGTACTGTGAATATACGCCCTGATATTGAAGAATTAAATTACATGATTGATCAGACACGTTTAATGAAATATTTAGGTGCCCTGTAGCCTTTTGTGAATAATGAAATAGTATAGAGCTCATCAATGGAAGTAATCATGGTAGATTTTTTTTTTTTTTTTTTTTTTTTTTTTTTTTTTTTTTTTTTTTTTTTTTTTTTTTTTTTTTTTTTTTTTTTTTTTTTTTTTTTTTTTTTTTTTTTTACCCTCTCAACCAAAGGAAATGAAAGTGGTTATGTCAGGTCATTTTTTCTACCCTTTCGTAAGCAAAGGGATTACAAATAATTGAATAAAATTGCATGGCGGCAACCAGAATGAAAGCAAAAATTATTTTATCAAAACCGAAATGACTTGATACAGGTCTTTAAGATTCTAAAGGGAATTGACAACATCAAAAGTGACAAAATTTTCATACTGAATAAGAATCCCACAAGACATAACGGTCTCAAACAGTCAAGAAATAGATTTAATTTGGAAGTGGGTAGAAAAAAACTTCGCCAACTGTGCAGTTGATGAATGGAATAAACTTCATGCAGAGGCAGTACAATGTAGTTCAATTCGAAGCTTTAAGATTCGTTTAGATAAACACCTAAACAAGATGCAGTAATGCCTGTCATTTATTTGATATTATTTGTTTGGTATTACTTGTCTGTGTTTATTATTACTTGCTTGATTTTCATTTATCATTAGTTATCTGTCAATTTATTATTATTTACTATTCACCTGTTTGTTTATTATCTAACTATTCCTATACATTTATTTATTTTATTTATTATTAATTATGTTATTATCATTTTATCTATTTATTTATTATTTATCATTATTATATTTTTTTTCACATTCGACCTTTGTAATCCTTTGTAAGTCGAAACGTTATTGTCATTACTATCATTATTTTTACGCATATGTAAGAACCAATATTTTCCCGAACTAATGATATACAGAACGAAATGACACTATAATTGCTTTCCAATGCTGGTCTTGAAATGATCCTAAGGAAAACTGCTTCCCTCTTGGGATATACGAAAACGTGTAATAAGATCATTATTTCTTATTTATTGTGTACTACAAGGACCAATAAGATGATTATTTTCCATTTGTAGTAAAAGCACATAACTGAGACATGGTTAAATGGTACAGAGTTCGAAGCTGAATTTAATATTGCGGGATTTAAACACTTTCATCAGGATAGAAACCACAAGAAAGGTGGGGGTGTTCTATTGTACATTAAAAACAATGTTCATGCTTGTGTTTTAGAGAAAGTGAAACAGGATGCATATGATAGTTTGTGGGTTGAGTTAACCCAAACAAATGGACAAAAAATGAATATAGGTGTAATATATAGGCCAAAGACATTATCATTAGCAGACGACAAACTGTTATTTCAAGAACTGTCTAGTTTCTGCAACCGGGATTTATTGATAATGGGTGATTTCAATTTTACTGACATTGATTGGATGACCCTTGAACATGGCCATATAGGTAGTCGCTTGATTGATTTTCTTGGTGACAATTACTTAATTCAGCATGTAAAAGAGCCCATAAGATATGGAAACTTACTCGATTTTTTTATCACTAGCCGTGAAAGCATGGTAACTGATGTAGAAGTCGGTGAATCTGTTGCAAATAGCGATCACAACTTAGTTAGATTCAAACTCCTAAACAATTTTAGAATAGATACTTGTGTTTCTAAAATACCCGATTTCAGTAAAGCTCAGTTCATAGGACTACATCAGGAGCTTCAGCTTACAGATTGGGAGGTAAAATTAAACGAAAGACCTGTAGATCAGATGTGGGAAATATTTCAAAATACGCTCACTAAGATGATTCAAACTTACATTCCTTTTAAGGACAGACGTCCCCCAAATCAGGCTCGCCCAAAGTGGCTCGACAAAGAAACTGAAAAAAAGTATTGCTAAAAAGAGACAGGCTTATAAGAAATACAAGTGCTCGGGTGCATCTAATGACTATGAAACTTATGTATCAATACAGAGAGATTTAAAAAAGACAATAAGAAAAAGAAAACGACAATACGAAATGAACATCGCTGAGAAATCCAAAGAGAATCCCAAAGAATTCTATAGTTACATTAGAGATAAAAAGGTTGTTAGGAATCACATTGGTCCACTATTATCTGCTGACGGTCAACTTGAATATTCAAATGAAGGAATGTGTAATATCTTAAACAATTATTTTAGCTCGGTATTCGTAAACGAAACACCTCAAAGTGAATTCCAAACTGAAACCTGTGAAAAGTCTGGGGTAAACTGACTCACTACGGTAAATATAACAAAAGAAAAAATTAAAAGGTGTATAGACAAACTCAAAGTTAATAAAACACCAGGGCCTGACGGTTGGCATCCAAGAATCTTAAAGGAAATGAAAAATGAGATTGTTGTTCCATTAGAAATTATTTTCAAGAAATCCATCATATCCGGAGATGTCCCAAGAGAATGGAAGCTAGCTAACGTTACTCCCATATTCAAAAAAAGGTGACAAAAAGAAACCAAATAATTATAGGCCTATAAGTTTGACTTCAATCGTAGGAAAAATAATGGAAACTATCATCAGAGATGCTATCGAACATCATTTAGAAAATAACCGTTTGATAAATGATAGCCAGCATGGTATCAGACGGAAACGTTCTTGCGAATTCTACGACACAGTTATCTCGAATTATGACAAAAGAAACAATATAGATTTAATACATCTAGACTTTGCAAAAGCTTTTGATACCGTCCCACACGAAAGACTACTTACTAAATTAGCTTTGCATGGAATAAGTGGTAGCCTATTAGGTTGGACTAGTAATTGGTTGAATGGTCGAAAACAGAGAGTTGTTTTAAATGGAAAAACTTCTGGATGGAAAGGTGTTGCAAGTGGAGTTCCTCAGGGTTCCGTTCTTGGGCCACTTCTATTCATAGTATATATAATTTATATAGACCATGGACTAAAATCTGCTGTTTCCAAATTTGCTGATGATACAAAACTGTGCGGAGTGGCAAATGATCACTTAAACCAATTAGATATTCAAGAAGATTTAGATCAATTACAGCAATGGTCTGAAAAGTGGCTAATGAAATTTAACACAAGTAAATGCAAGGTAATGCACATAGGTAAAAATAACAGTAAGTACGAATACAAGTTATTTGGAAATTCGTTAACAAAAGTGGATAGTGAAAAAGATCTCTGCGTAATTATCAGTAACGACCTCAAATCATCCAAGCAGTGTATTTCAGCCTCTGAGAAAGCAAATAAGATTCTGGGACTGATTGCGCGATCTTTTGATTTCAAAAGTCCATCACTCATCAACAAGCTATATAAATCGTTAGTTCGTCCACATTTGGAATATGCTGTTTCCGTATGGTCACCGAATCTCATTAAAGACATTGACAGACTGGAAAAAGTACAATGGCGAGCCACAAAACTGATTCCAAATATCAAAAATAAATCATACGAAAATCGACTAAAAGCACATGAATCTGTTTTCCCTAAAAAAAAAACGTAGACTCAGAGGTGACTTGATACAGGTCTTTAAGATTTTAAAGGGAATTGACAACATCAAAAGTGACCAAATTTTCACATTGAATGAGAATCAGACAAGAAACAATGGTCTCAAACTGTCCGGAAATAGATTCAATTTGGAAGTAGGTAGAAACAACTTTGCCAACCGTGTAGTTAAGGAATGGAATAAACTTCCTGCACAGGTAGTGCAATGTAGTTCAGTTCGAAGCTTTAAGAATCATTTAGATAAATACCTAAGTAAGATGCTGTAATGATTAATCATAATTTATCTTATATTATTTGTCTTTGTTTTGTTATCATTTGTCTGTCTGATTTTCATTTATTATCAGTTATATGTCAATCTATTATTATTTACTATTTACCTGTTTATTATTTAACTATACCTATGCATTTATTTATGTATTTTATTTGTTATTTACATTACTATAGTTTTTATTTATTACTTATTATTAATATGATTTTTTTTTTCGCATCCGACCTAGATAGGGATCAAAAGGTCTCCTGTCGGCATGCTCCGCCTTTGTATCTTTGTAAAGTATATCCCTTCTGTATCAAAAAAAAAAAAAAAAAAAAAAAAAAAAAATCTTACTAGTTACGAACACAAACTCTCGATAAGATAATTCTTCCCTTTACTTCTGGTCCCCAGAAAAGTCCATAATTAGATTACAAGGCAAAATGGCTGGCTCAAAATTACACTGGGCCGCAGTTCTTAAAGAAGAACGACTATACCTGTTTGGTCCCTTGGAGGTAAGAGCATCGATTCTGCGGCTTTAAACGAGACAGTTCTTCAAGAAATTTCCAAAGAGGGGCTCTCAGGATGTGATGACTTCTGAGGAGCCAATGTGAAGGGCTTTTGCTCTCAAGAAAATCTTACTCTATTCATTTTCTATCTCTGAGATGATCTTTGATGAAATTCGAAAAAAATAAGTCAAGAAGTCCAAAGGAGCATTTTGTCTTCTTTTAATCTCGCAGAGTTTTTTTGATGAATAAAATTGTGTGGCGTAGTACAGGAAAAAGCTCGTTAAGTTTTTATATTATTTCATTCTAATTTATTTTACTATTATTATTATTGTTATTATTATTATCATTATCATTATTATTATTATTATTATTATTATTATTACTATTATTATTATTATTATTATTATTATTATTATTATTATTATTATTATTATTATTATTATTATTATTATTATTATTATTATTACTATTATTACTATTATTATCATTATTATTACTGTTATTATTATTATTATTATTATTATTACTATTATTATTATTATTATTATTATTATTATTATCATTATTATTATTATTATTATTATTATCATTATTATTATTATTATTATTATTGTTATTGTTATTATTATTATTATTATTGTTATTATCTACCTATTTTTATTTATTTATTTTTATTTGTTTATTTATTTTTTACCCATAAATGTTAGTTAAGTTATTAGTTATTTATAGGACAAAAGTTCTTCTTAACTGAAGAAAAAAAAAAAAACACCCGGAGGAAACCGGAATCGAATCTTTAGATTTTCGATTTTGTCTTTATTATCCCCCCAAGGATTTATCAAGCGAGTCAAGAATCTTTGTAATCCTTCAACAGTTAAAACATTCTTTAAGACAAAGGATGACGATTTAACCAAAAGAAAAATCCTGTGAATATTTCTCCTTGCACCTCTCAATTTCTGCCGACGGCGAGTTCTCTCAGAGGTGAATAGAATTGGGTGACAACAGCCAGAATAAAGACTCACACGTCGGCAAAGGGCTCAAAGGATTAGATGCGATGAATCAAATCATCATCGTCATTAACATCATCACCACCACCATCATCATCATCATCATCATCATCATCATCATCATCATCATCATCATCATCATCATCATCATCATCATCATCATCATCATCATCATCATCATCATCATCATCATCATCATCATAATCACTATCATCATTATCTTTATCATCACCATCATCATCATCATCATCGTCATTATCATTATTATCATCATCATTATCATTCATATTTGCTGACTTGCCAATTACTGAGGTCAATGGTAATTCAAAGTAAAGTTAGCCAAGTTTTCAGAAACATCTACGACTCTGGATTTATATAAACAGAAACACCAACGATATAACCTAGAAATTGCAAGGTCATTGTCAAAACTCTTGACCCAACATATAGACGTTCCGATTGTCTTTGAATGTGTGTGTATTTACCTAGTTGTATTTTACGGGACTAGAGCTATGCTCGTGTTGACCCGTTTTTGTATCTCTCCACATCCAGTTTGCTTTTGAATTCGTGTATAGTTCTGGCATTAACTATTTCACTGTTCAGTTTGTTGTAGACGTCAATCACACTGTGTGGGAAACTGTTCTTTTTCAGATCTCCTCCATAGCTGTCTGTCTTCAGATTCTTTGCGTGTGTGTGTGTGTGTGTGTGTGTGTGTGTGTATTCACCTTGGTCTTTGGATCACATGTTGGATTCGTGATCGACAGCTATTTCCCTCCCAGAAGAGAGCTCAGAGCTCGTATGACCTATCTATGTGTGTGTGTGTGTGTGTGTGTGTGTGTGTGTGTGTGTGTGTGTGTGTGTGTGTGTGTGTGTGTGTGTGTGTGTGTGTGTGTGTGTGTGTGTGTGTGTGTATTCACCTTGGTCTTTGGATCATGTGTTGGATTCGTGATCGACAGCTATTTCCCTCCCAGAAGAGAGCTCAAAGTTCGTATGACCTATCTATGTGTGTGTGTGTGTGTGTGTGTGTGTGTGTGTGTGTGTGTGTGTGTGTGTGTGTGTGTGTGTGTGTGTGTGTGTGTGTGTGTGTGCGTGCGTATTGGTGTGTGTGTGTGTGTGTGCGTGTGCGTGTGCGTGTGCGTGCGTGCGTGCGTATTGATGTGTGCCTGTTTGTGTGTATGTGTGTGATTCACCATGGTCTTAGATCACGAGTTGGACTCGTGAACGACAGTTATTTCCCTCCCGGAAGAGAGCTCAGAGCTCATATATGACCAATCTATGGGTAATGCTGTGACCTTACATGCACACACACACCCAACTCCCCGCCCATGAGAGTTGGAGTAACGACCCGCAGCGCATTGATACTAAAATTATTTCAGCTCTAGGCGGGATTCGAATCCGGACCTCCGTAGTGGCAGCCAGGAACTGCGCCACGAGTTGTGTGCGTGTGTGTGTGCGTGCATGCGTGTGTGTGCGTGTGTGTGTGTGTGTGTGTGTGTGTGTGTGTGTGTGTGTGTGTGTACGTGTGCTTGTTTATTTGTATATTTATATACTGTGGAATGAATACTGAAAAATAGCATATTATGTTAACAGTAACAAAACTACATCCAAATGATCGAGTTCCTAAGATATTAAGATATGTTTGTCCGCAACCAACATCAGGAAACGCAAAGACGAGACGAGAAATCTTAATTACGAAGCACCACGAGGCAAACACGAGTACACTCTCCTCCATTTTGAAAATTTATAGCAAAAAACTTTATAAGTTAGGTTATAAATATCGAGAACCAAAAATATGAAGTACAAAAACTGAGCCTCCAATAAAGGAGAGTATATAGAGATAATAAACAAGTTAATGGAGAAGGAGGAGTACCAGGCTTTTCTACTAAGGACCCGATGCTATTCAATAGAAGATGAGGAGCCCACACCAGGAGACGCTGAGTAGCTGCGGCCGAAGACGTCACCTTTGCTTTATGCTATTTTTAGTACCAGTCCCTTCAGGGAATCGGGGAAGAGTTGGATTTATCCTTTGATTAGTAAGAGGTATATTTGGTTATATTCGTACCCACTAATACAGCATTTCTCAACCAGGGTTCCCCAGAACCTTAAGGTTCCGCAAAAGGCCCCTAAAAGGTTTCGCGAGAACAAGTGAGATAAGCTAATGCACTTTTGATTTTTTTTATTCAATTTCATATACGTAATATAATTAAACACGCACGACATATTCTTGGTTATTGTAATAATGTAATATAGACATCATCCTATCTAACCTATTATTACGATGAAGATAAAATGAGAAAGATATAGCATACGTGCTTTTCTTGCGCAGGGGTGCCTTGAGACATGCAATTTATTTCAAAGGTTACGCAAGGGTAAAAAGGTTGAGAAACGCTGCTGTAGTAGGTCATGAAGTTTACTGGACTACTACAAACACGAAGCCACAAGAGGAGATACAATGTATGAATGATGTGGAAGCAATTCCAAAGACCGGCGCCTGGAAATTAAGTTATTCCAGGCGGGTTTCGAACAAAAGCTGGAAAAATACTCATAGAAAACATTGATACATCCATCATTGAACTATGCAGCAATGGTGTGGCCCCTGTACTCAGAGAAGAATATAAATTAGATCGAATGAATACAAAGAAAAACTACCAAAATGGTCGAAAGCGTAACAGACAGACCACGTAGAGAAAGGTAAATAAAACTCGATCTCCCCTCATATGAATAAAGTTTATTTTGTTTAAAACAATGAAAACAAGGGGGTTGAAATTAACATGATATTTTATTTGTCCCTGATAGGAAAGTGATATGAAAAAATAAAAAGACAATATGCTTGGAAAATACTATAAAGCACGATTTTACATAAAGGTATGTCAACTTTTGAAATTATTTAAAACAGGTTACTGTAGAATTCAGAAATATAAGACAATGAATTTAAAACCAAATTTAACAGATAGAGATAAAAAAAGAAGGGACTATACAAGTGTAGCTATTCGCAATTAAACTACAACTAGGTGTATGCAATTAGGTAGAAATGGAAACACACACACACACACACACACACACACACACACACACACACACACACACACACACACACACACACACACACACACACACACACACACACACACACACACACACACACACACAATGCATAGAGAACTGAACAAACTTTGGGAATGTAGTCAGAAGTGAGAAGTAGACTTCAACATTAAGAAATGTAGTATAATGGAATTTGGAAAAAGTAAAAACAGGATATCAGGACAATAGGAGAGAGGCCAAACGCAGAGTATGGGATCCAAAACATCTACATTTCATACAATGAAACGTAGATATTTTGAATCTGCGTTTATATCCCTCATTGATAATATAAATCAGAACAGTGGATTTTTTGCAATAAATAAACCATTGGCAATTTTAATAACCAAGTAACAAGCAATTTACGCAAATTGTGTGTACACCATTTTATGTTTGTTTCCCCCCCGCAAGCTCGGGCTATATAAGGAGTAAAATGTTTCTCAACTGTGTCATTTCTGAAGAAGCCCTGCTGGGCGAAACGTCAAATATACTGGATCCCATAATCTGCGTTTGGCCACTCTCCTACAGTGCTGTTGCAGTCGTTGCTGCTTTTACTCATATCAGGACAATATGAAATCGGCGAAAAGGAAGTGAAGAAAATGGGATTTGAAAAAGACCTGGTTGTAATCATCACAAAGAACATGTCCCCTGATAAACAGGTAATCATATTTGTCGGAGAAACAAACAACTTGCTGAGATCAATATAGGTGATGAATACTTATTTGGACGAAGAAATTGTGAAGAAAATAATAGTCACACTGGTTAGACCAAGACTGGAGTACGCAGCGACATTGTGATCACCAAGTACCAAAAAGAATATAAGGAAAATTGAAAGAATCCAAAGAGCAACTACGAGGATGGCCCCCACACTTTCAGAACAATCATACGAAAAGAGATTACCAAAACTAGAGTTACCGACCCTGGAACAAAGAAGAGAAAGAGGATACTTGTAGACTATCTATATAATCATAAGACGTATGGAAGTCCTTGATAGAGATGACTTACTAAATTGGGGTACGAGAAATGCAAGGGGACATGGAAGGAAGCTCAAAAAGGACAGCTATAGAAGCGACCTGAAATAGAACAGCTTTCCACACAGAGTGGCGGATATATGGAACAAACTGGACGAAATGTTAGTGTGTGCAAAAACTATACACGAATTTAAGAACAATTTAGACACTGCGAGATACAGAGACGGGATACCACGAGCGTAGCTCCCCTTCCCGTAAGATACAACTAGGTAAATACAACTACTTAAATACACACACACACACACACACACACACACACACACACACACACACACACACACACACACACACACATACACACACATACATACACACATACATACACATACATACACACATGCATACACATACATACATACACACATACATACATGCATTAAAAACCCACTATTATTTGGATTTAAGAAAAGAAGGAAATAAAAACATACACATACAGCGAATGCGAGGCTATCACGATTTCGAAGATGCTACTTGCAGACAATGCAAATCTAGACGAATTATTTGTTCTCCTGTTATTTCACTATTTTTTTTTTTTTTTTAAGGCGTACAATTATTTTTTCACTTAAATTGATGATCGTTTTCTTTTTTAATTATTAAAAAATCGAACAAATAATGAAGTTATCCTCGTGTTTTTTTATCGTTTTGGTGATGAAGTTAATTAAAGGCTAAACGATGGCATTTTCTGGTTAGCTAAGAGTCGATAAAGAATCGAGATATCATGATGTAAATGTCATGATTTATTCAATCGTGGCTCGTTAAGCCTCTCGCTGCCCAGTAAAGGATCCCTTTTGGGTAGAATGAAATAACCTGTCGCCATCCAACAATAAGGATTTAAATCTTCTTTAGCAATGAAAAGGTTGGAAACTTTTGTTCGATCGAGAAATTGTCATCTAAGTTTCTGCATCCATATGAAAAGAATTTATTTCTTTTTCGTCTCCACCATCCATATTGAATGTTTTTTCTTTCTTTGTCTTTTCTTTTTCCTTTTTTCTTACATCTGAAGTAATTGGAAAAAAAACGTATGAGAACTGGAGCTAAAAAAAAAATAAAAATAAAAAAATAAAATGGAACGTGTTGTGGTGCGACAGGCGAGAAACAGATGATTCGAATCCCGCGCATGCCATCAACAAAAGACTACCATCTTCAGTCCCTAAGGTCCAACAAAGGCTATCATACCTAGCCACCTTGCAGAGCGGGCGAACAGCTTAAGCGTAGAAAAATAAGGAGAAAAATGGCGAATATATGTGGCAGTCTTGAGATGAAATAATGATTTAGAAAGAGGGTACGTGGATAGGATCTAGAATAAAAGAGGATCAGAAAATGCAAAATAGAAATTCAATTATCCAAGCAAAAGAATGCCGTGAAAAAAGAGTCGAGGAATGCGCAGATAATAATAAAGAAAATCCAGTGGAAAGGGTCAAATAAGAAGTAGAATGTGTAACAAGGAAAGAGGATGCGAAGGATGAAAACAAATGCAGAGAAAAAGGAAATATAAACCAAATAGACACAAAGGAGAAAAGGAATTAAGATTAATTGAATTTAGTAAACGACGCAGATGAGAAAATGTAGAAAAATAGAGGGAGGGAATAACAAAGAAAAAGGGGAAAAAAGAGAGAATGTTGAGATATTAAACGTGTGAAAGTTGGGAAGAATATTACGGAAAGTCAAAGAGAAATGGAAAAGAAAAAGATAAAAATAAAATGACGAAAAAAGTGTGAAACGTAGGAGGGAGGTAAAGGAGAACAAAACTGTGATTGCTTGTTGTTGTTGTTGTTGTTGTTGTTGTTGTTGTTGTATTCGTTGTTGTTGTTATTACCGTTGTTGTCGATGTTCTTGTTATCTTTGTTGTTGTTTTTGTCGTTCTTGTTGGCAATGTTGTCGTCGTCGTTGTTGTTGTTGTTAACGTTGTCGTTTTTGTCGTTGCTGTTAACGTTGTTGTTGTTTTTGTCGTTCTTGTTGCTGATGTTGTTGTCGTCGTCGTTGTTATTGTTGTTAACGTTGTCGTTTTGTCGTTGTTGTTAACATTGTTGTTGTTGCTAACGTTGTTGTCGTCGTTGTTATTGTTTTTGTCATTGTTATCGTTTTTGTCGTTGTTGTTGCTATTATTATCGTTGTTGTTGTTGCTGCTGTCGTTATTGTTGTCAATGTTGTTGTTATTGTTGTTAACAATGTTATCGTTTTTGTCGTTCTTGTTGCTAACGTTGTTGTCGTTGTTTTTGTCGTTGCTATCGTTTTTGTCGTTGTTGTAGTGGTTGTCATTGCTGTTAGCGTTGTCGTCCTTTTTGTCATTGTTGTTCCTAACGTTGTTGTCGTTGCTGTTGTTGACGTTGTTG
>NC_134794.1:19842432-19844932 GCF_046742065.1 Oratosquilla oratoria | reverse complement strand
CATGATCGACCTGACCTCTCGTCCTCCTACGCTCTGCCTCGCGAAGTATCAAGCGGCTGGCCGTCTTTGTTAATTTAATAAACCCATCGCGATGGTTGTTGTTTGGATGGGAAGCGATGTAAGCTGCTTCAGTTATTTTTCTTCTTTTCTTAGGAAGTCCTTTCTGCAGCACCTCTACTCTGTTCCAGTCTGGTAAGTGGCCGTGAGTATCTACATGAACCACTAGCGAGTTTGATACTCGGTGTGCCTTGACGTCATTCCTGTGCTCAACTGTCCGCTTCTTAGTACCTCGGCTGGTTTCCCCGTAGTAGCTCACAGGGCAGTTTCCACACCGTATCTTGTAGACGACACTGTTTTCTTCCCCGTTGGACACGACTTTATTCTGGTTCTTAACAATGTCTCCTATTTTCGTTCCCGTGCTGATCGCAACCTTGATGCCGGCTCTAGTGAGCAACTGTCCCAACTCGCCTGAGTGGCTCGAGTTTGGCACGGACAAATATTCCCTGCTATCATTTTCAGTCACGTCTCCTCTGTTCCTTATGCTTCTTTTTGCTATATTTAAAGCCTTTTCTCTAAGTCGGTACAACAGCCCTTCCGGATAACAGAGTTTGGTGAAAATGTTGAAAATGTAATCCATTTCATCTTTAATAAATTCTTCACTACAAATGCGGTATGCTCTCAGGAAGAATCCTATTACCACTCCACTCTTTATTCTCTCGTTGTGGCCGGAGTAGTAGTGAATGATGTCGTCTTTATTTGTACTTTTTCTATGAACCGAGAATGCGATCTTGTTCTCTTTCCTCCAGATGACGGTGTCGAGGAAGGCCAATCTGTTATCTGTCTCGTGTTCAACAGTGAGCTGGATGTTTCGTTCGACATTATTTAACCTCCTCAATTTGTTGTCCAAATTGGTGTTCTTGGGGGCCACGACTAAGACATCATCCACATATCGAAACCAGGAGGTGTTTCGACCCATTATTTTTACAAAATGATCTCTCTCTAAAACTTCCATATAGAGGGAAGCTAAAACAGCACTGAGGGGGTTTCCCCATCGCAAGGCCTCTACATTGGCTGTATTCCTCTCCGTTGAAAACGAAGGGACCAAATCTCACACATACCGATATAAGTTTTAAGAAATCTGCCTTTCCTATGGGTAGAGCCTCGTCATCCTATCTCTAACTACCTCTCTTGCTGCTTTTAACGCCTCTTCCACGGAAACATTTGTAAAAAAGGCTGTGACGTCATACGAAGCCATATTTTTTCCTGAAATGTCCATATCCTTTAATCTGTGAATGAGGTCACTGGAATTTTTCAGGTGGGCGCTACTTATTAATCCCAGTCTGTTGGATAGGGGTTTCGCCAGACATTTGGCCAACCTATGCGGAGCACTACGTATGCCTGAAGTGATGGGTCTCATCGTGATGTTGGGCTTGTGGGTTTTTAGGAGACCACCTTGTATGCGCGGGCTCCCAAAAACCCACAAGCCCAACATCCCGATGAGACCCATGTGAGCTACTACGGGGAAACCAGCCGAGGTATTAAGAAGCGGACAGTTGAGCACAGGAATGACGTCAAGGCACACCGAGTATCAAACTCGCTAGTGGTTCATGTAGATACTCACGGCCACTTACCAGACTGGAACAGAGTAGAGGTGCTGCAGAAAGGACTTCCTAAGAAAAGAAGAAAAATAACTGAAGCAGCTTACATCGCTTCCCATCCAAACAACAACCATCGCGATGGGTTTATTAAATTAACAAAGACGGCCAGCCGCTTGATACTTCGCGAGGCAGAGCGTAGGAGGACGAGAGGTCAGGTCGATCATGGTGGAACGCGGATAGATTCGGCGGGTATTTAGGGGATTAATTGTTTGAATGTGCATGTACTCTGAAGAAGTCCTGGTAAGGACGAAACGTCAGAATAAATCCCTAAACGGATCCCTGTGTTTATTTCACCATCCATCCACTCATCTGTCTTACATATTTCAATATATATATATATATATATATATATATATACATATATATAATATATATATATATATATATATATATATATATATACGTGTGTGTGTGTGTGTGTGTGTGTGTGTGTGTGTGTGTGTGCGTGTGTGTGTGTGTGTGTGTGTGTGTGTGTGTGTGTGTGCGTGTGTCTGTGTGTGTGTGTATGTGTGTGTGTACGAGTACAAATATATATATATATATATATATATATATTTATATATATATATATATATATATATATATTTGTACTCATATACACACACATACACACACAGAGAGAGACACACGCACACAAATATATATATATATATATATATATATATGCATATATATATATATATATATATATATGTATATATACATATATATATATATATATATATATATATATATAAGAGAGAGAAAAATGTAAGAAGTATAAAAATAGAAGAGAAGCGAAACAAAAGATAAAGGAGTCAAAAAGAATGTAGATGTAAAATGAGGATGTTTTGGAAGAAAAT
>NC_134794.1:19834932-19837432 GCF_046742065.1 Oratosquilla oratoria | reverse complement strand
TTATTTTTTTTTTTTTTTTTTTTTTTTTTTTTTTTTTTTTTTTTTTTTTTTTTTTACGAAATTAGTTTCCAAGCATTAAAGAATAATGTGTGACTGGTTCGTAGAGATGTCTCTAAGTTTTTTGGAATAATTGCCTCATAAAGATGATATACGAATGTGAAATTATAGCGTTACTTCTCTGTACGAGGTTTTTATTGACATGATAATGTTAAGTTCAAAGTGATCTTCTTTCTTTTTGAACAAGAGTTTTGGAGAGAAATAACTTCTTTACTGCAAACAGAAGGAAATGCAAAAAAAAAATAATAATAGAAAATAAGCAGAAGATGAAGAAGAAAGAGGAGAAGAAGGGGAGGAGGAGGAGGAGGAGGAGGAGGAGGAGGAGAATAAGAAGTAGACAATGAAAATAAAAAGCCTAACTTTGCAGCAAGCATGGACAAAGCTACACTTTGTGTTTAAAAAAAATCGAACTTGCAGATTTTGAGTTCGTCCGTCTTCCAAACGAAACTTTTTTTTTTACCAAGTTAGAAAATTATCATGAGACTTTTTTTCCGTTTACTTTGGATGAAAAGGCTTTATTATTTTAAATTTCTTTCGATTCATGAAGCAGAAACTGAGTCATTGTGACAGGATGTACCCGCCTTTGTTGGGATGAGTTCAAGGAAGAAAGACCTATCCAGCCGATAAGGAAGTTAATATATTGGTTGACTCGACAGGACACTATTTACAGGTGTAGGATTTTTCTTCGTTTCCAAAATTGCTTTAAGTCGGATACTTTCTGACAGCCATCTTTGATGTACCACTGCCGACACACGAACATGACCCACAATCTATAAAAACTTATAAAAATATAAATTTCATGTTTGTTGTAGTAATGTAATTGCTTTTACAGGAATTTCTTTTCCACAGTTAGTTGTTTTAAGTAATCTAATTCAAGTGACGAAAATAGATGTACGTCTTCAAAAGAACCGTCAATTAACAGGAAAACATATAATTCGTCATCTATTTTTGTGTAGTGCGCTGGTTACGTCATCAGGAGCGTGCTGTAATCAAACGGCACTTTTTTATTTATTCGTTTTTTCTTTTTTACCTTCGTCATCATCGTAACCAAAACCTGATTAGTTGCGGTCTTTTCATCAGCTCTAGATCGACGAGATCCGTAATTAATCTACTTGATGCTCCGAAGACTTACCACGGTGGAACAATATTACCTGGCAATAGACAGAGGGTTTGAGTACATCGTGAGTAGTTAAAGTAATATACGGGTTGATTTATGATAGTATGACTACCTATTTATTTATCTATTTTTTCTATATTCACTTATTCTCTTTATCATGTGTATATTTAGTTGTTTATTTATTCATTTATTAATTCATTTATCTATGTTTTACTTGTTTATTTGTTTATTATTTCTTTATCTCTTTATCGTGAGTAGTAGTGAAAGTCACTAGGCGAAGTGATTTATGATAGCATGATAACAATAGGGTACAGGTTTTCATTTACTCCTTTATTTGATTTTCTATTTATCTATCTATTTTTATATACTGTAGTTACTTATTTTCTTTATCATTCGTATGTATATTTAGTTGTATATTTATTCGTTTATTCATTCATTTATTTATGTTTTACTTATTTATTTGTTTATTATTTGATCTATTAACTTATTTATCCGTTCATTTGTTCACGTATCTATTCATGTATTTATTCATTTATCACTCCATTTTTTTTAGTTATCTATTCATTTATTTATTCATTCGTTCATTTCTCTATTTATTCATATTATTTTCATCCACTTACTCATTTCTATTCGTGTTTTTATTTCTCTATTCATTTATTCCCGAACTTATTTTTTTATGTATTCGTTTTTTTTTATTGTTTTTGTGTCTATTTATTTACTTTCTTATTTAATTACTAATTTATTAACTAATTTATCTGTTCATTCAGTTATCTATTTATTTGTTTGTTTTTAATTATTTCTTGTTTATATGCTTATCTGTCTATTCAATAATTTATTTATATATTCTTTTATTTATTTATCAGCTGCGTTGATAAAGCTTATGAATTAGCAAGATCTCCTTTGTTAAAAACACCGATCTACGGAAGTTTCATTACGTTCCGTAGGTCCGCTTACCCCAAAATCAATGAACTTCTCTTGATGAGACTAAGGCACAGTTTTTCATTATTATTTCAGCTAAATTGCGTGTCGTCGTCAGGGGTCCTATGCCCTTTCTTTACACGTCACAACAACCAATCACCTGAGCCAAAGGCAGGGGCTCTAATGGCATCTAATTAGTTCTATCACCCCGCGCAACAACCTATCATGTGGGTAACTAGTGACACCTCAGTGTGATGTGGTTATAATTGGCCACGCGATTTGTATTGTTTATTTCTAGTTAAAAGGAGGAGGAGGACGAGGAGAAGGAGGAGGAGGAGGAGGAGGAGGAGGAGAGTGAGAGTATTGCTAGAGAAGGTACTCAATTAAGACCAATACCGCCACCTTATC
>NC_134794.1:19824932-19829932 GCF_046742065.1 Oratosquilla oratoria | reverse complement strand
TCTTTGTGAAGCAAACTATATAGGCATTTCTCCAATCCTCCGGCACTCTACCTCTCCTTAGACACACACTGAACCTCACTACCCAGCCCATTATTACTGTACCTCCCTTCTTCATATATTCCGCATGACAACCATTTAACCCTGGTGCCTTACCTGTTCTCATCGTTTTCAGAGCTATTTGCACATAATTTTTTTCTTATTTCTCCTCCGTTTTCCTCTCCCATCATCGTCATTTTTAGTGCCTCCCACTGCTTTCATTAATCCCTCCCCATCCTCCTCTACATTCAACAGCTCCCTAAAATACTCCACCCATCTTTTTACCAGCTCGTTTTCTATTAAGATGTGTCCATCTGCGCCTTTTACCTTTTTTTCTCAATTTGACTCACCTCACCTTCCCCTCTTGATTTCCTTCCCAAATATATTTTTATTTTTCCATTTATTTGTCATACTCCTCCCCATTTTACATCTGCTCTCTTTTTTGCCTCCTTTATCTTTTATTTTCTTCCCTTCTTTTTTCCTATATGCCTCTCATATTTTTCTCTACTGCTTTGCAACCAGTCCCCGAATGCTCGCTTCTTCTCTTCTACTACGTTCTTTCTCCATCATCCCACCACTCACAAGAAATCCCTCTATTCCCTCCCATCCTCCTTGTTCCAAATACCATATTTGCATATATTGTCACTCCCTCCTTGAAAATCCCCATTCCTCTTCCACACCTACTTCCACTCTATCCTTCTCTACCTCCCACACTTCTCTCAGCTTCTTCTTGTGCTCCTTCTCCTTTTCCTTCTCATTTAAACAGTTTACTCTAAATACCTCTATCTTCATCCCTTTTCCTCTTTATCCACCTATCCTCCACTCTCAACATATCATCCACCAAAAAATTATCTGATTTTCCTCCACTTTTGCTTTTGTCACATACAGGTAAATTATGTGAAAGAATTCTAGAAAGAAGACTATGGAACATCACAAAGAAGGTGGGAAACTGGCAGTATAGATTTAGACCAGAAAGAGGAACGATGGACTTAGTATTTACTGTAAAAATTAATTTGAAAAAGATGGAAATGGGATAAAAGCACGCATATCACGTTCATAGATTTGAAAATAACATTCGACAGAATAGATAGGACAAACCTTTGGAAAATGGTAGGAGACCAGCATTACAGTGAACCACAGGAATTGATCAGTGATGAAAAGTTTATACCAGAACAATAAGAGCAAAATAAAAAACAGGAAATTGAAAGTAGATGGTTTAATGGAAAGAGAGGAGTATAACAAGGTGGTGTTTTGTCACCATTAATGTTTATCCTATTCATGGACAAGTGTACGAGAGAGATTTGCACCAACAAGGACAAGGAAATAACAGTAGCGCACCCAGATGATGTGGTTGTAATAACAGAAAAACAAATTTATTTACAAGGTGCGATAGATAGGTGGCAGGAAGCAACAAGAATGAAAGGTCTACAAATAAACACAAATGAAGCCGAAATTATGAATGTCAAAAGGAATAGAGAAGAATGTAATGTATACATATATGAACAACAGCTGGGGCAAGTCAACAAATTCAGTTATTTGGAAGTTTTGTTTGCACAGGATAATCACCAGGAAAGTGAAATCATCCTGAGAACATAGGCATTCAGAAATCTTTCTACTATTCTGTTGGATACCACTACATAGACAATTAATGCCTTATCAACCACCCTTCCATTCACCACCCTCTCCCATGTTTACTTATGCTTGACTTTCTTCCTAAACACTGTGTTAGCAATCATCAACTCTTTCTAAACACATCTTCATCATTAACTCTCCACTATGATTTTTACCTGGCACTCCAGACTTCCCATCAACCCCATCTATTGGTTCATAACTTACTCTAGCATTGAGATCTCCCAATACCACTACATTGACATTTCTCCCAAAACTCTCTATGCACTTATTTAAATCTATCCAAAAAGCCTCCCTTTTCTCTACATTCTTCTCATTACTAGGTCCATATGTGTTTACAAAGACCTACATCTCCCTTCCCAGTTTCACCTTCACTCATATTAACCTTGAAGAAACCTCCTTTCACTCCACTACTCGCTTACGTAGCTTATTAGTAGAGGCATCACTTTCCTTCCTCGTCCTCTCCTCACTCTCGACACCCTCTTCACAACATTCCCAAACTCAAAATCAATCCTCCCTTTCAATTTGGTTTTACTTAATGCCAACACATCAATCTCCCTTCTCACAAATATCCTGCCTATCTCTTCTCTTTTACTCTCATCCGTACTACACTCACGCACTCCTCCTAGACCCCAGTGATGCCTTGTCTTCTCGCAAGTATATACCCATAGAGCTGCAAGAAGCAGGATGCCTAGTCCCACACTCCGTCCCGTTTTAGCCGCCTTTACGACCCGGGTGGGAAGACTCGTTGGCAGTATTCTTTCTTCCTCCTACCACAGGGGAAAAGCGAAAGTGGAAATGTATACTCAAAAAAGTTATACAAGTCAGTAATAAGAGGGGGTATGGCAGCATAACGAAGGGACAGTCACAGCACATTAAAGTAGCATAATTTCTCTGTGATTAGGTATTTCCTCTAACGTAGACAAAATTATGTGAGGCTTCGGTCCGTAAAGACGCCCAATATAGTCCCTAAATTATTGATTGCATACTACTGTCCAGGTTATACCGCACAATATATATATATATATTTTTTTATATATATATATATATATATATATATATATATATATATATATATATATATACATACATGCATACATATATACATATACAGTATATACATATATATGTATCACAAACCACTAGATACAGCGAATTTTTACAAATAACATTGTATGTGTGTGTGCGCGTGTGTGTGTTTGTGTGTGTGTGTGTGTGTGTGTGTGTGTGTGTGTGTGTGTGTGTGTGTGTGTGTGTGTGTGTGTGTGTGTGTGTGTGTGTGTGTGTGTGTGTGTGTGTGCGTGTGTGTGTGTACGTACGCGCGCGTTTGTGTGTGTTTATGTGCGTGTGTATATGTGTGTGTGTATGTGTTTGTGTGAGTGTGTGTGTATGTGCGTGTGCATATATGTGTGCGTGTGTGTGTGTGTGTGTGTGTGTGTGTGTGTGTGTGTGTGTGTGTGTGTGTGTGTGTGTGTGTGTGTGTGTGTGTGTGTGCGTACACGCGTGTGTGTATGAACTGTGATCCTGTGACGGAAATGGCGTTTTAGGAGCTAGGTATACGCTAGAGCTACATTTAGGATTTATAGCCGGAAATCATAATAAATGTCTCCATTAGTCCGAAGATTCGACTTACGAAAAGACCTGGAAACTGGAAAGTAGATACAGGCCGGATGTACGCGTCCGTGGCTGAGATAAAGTTATACATTAGTCGCCTTACTAAGATATGAACATTAGCAATGCAGTAGGGAAGACATAACTTTAAGATTAACTTGAGGAGAGAAACTCGACACAGATTGTATTTCATAAAGTATCAACATAATCATTATTATGAAAGAAGCAAAGATAGATTTGTTGGTCTTACGCGTATAAACAGACATAACAAACTCTTTTCAAAACCATGACGAAAAAGAGGGAGAGTTGGATGAAAAACATCGAAGAGAGGCGGGAGGAAAACATCTGAAAGATTAAGAAACGCGCTTCTAACACAAACAGGAGGAGCCGTGAAACGAGGTCACCTGAGGAATAGCAACAGAAACACCCTATGAATGATATCTATATCTAGCCACAAAACTGATTCCAAATATCAAAAATAAATCATACGAAAATCGACTAAAACATATGAATCTGTTTTCCCTAAAAAAGCGTAGACTCAGAGGTGACTTGATACAGGTCTTTAAAATTCTAAAGGGAATTGACAACATCAAAAGTGACCAAATTTTTACATTGAATGAAAACCAGACAAGAAACAATGGTCTCAAACTGTCCGGAAATAGATTCAATTTGGAAGTAGGTAGAAACAACTTTGCCAACCGTGTAGTTAATGAATGGAATAAACTTCCTGCACAGGTAGTGCAATGTAGTTCAGTTCGAAGCTTTAAGAATCATTTAGATAAATACCTAAGTAAGATGCTGTAATGATTTTAATTTATCTTATATTATTTGTTTCTGTTTTGTTATCATTTTCTGTCTGATTTTCATTTATTATTAGTTATATGTCAATTTATTATTATTTACTATTTACCTGTTTGTTTATTATTTAACTATACCTATGCATTTATTTATGTATTCTATTTGTTATTTACATTATCATAGTTTTCATTTATTATTTTATTATTAATATGATTTTTTTTCGCATCCGACCTAGATATGGATCAAAAGGTCTCCTGTCGGCATGCTCCGCCTTTGTAATCCTTTGTAATCCTTATAATAAAAAAGCGAGAGATGAATCCCCAGAAAAGAGAAATGAATAATAAAAACAGGGCACTACTAAGTACAGAACTACGATGTGCCAGGCAAAAGCGGAACGTGAGTTGAAAGTGAAATGTGTTATGAGCATGGGGAGAGAGCCCAACAGGCTAGGTTAGGTTAATTAGATTGGGTTGGGCTAGTTTAGACTAGGTCGGGTAAGGTTGGGTTGAATTAAATTGGGTTGGTTTGGGTCGAGTTAGATTGGGATAAGCCAGGTAAAATTAAGTTAGGTTAGATTAGGATAATTTAAGTTAGCTTAGATTAAGTTAACAATTAATTTAAGTTAGTTTTATGTTGAACTTAGCAAGACAAGGGTTCAAAGAAAACAACACGAAAGCAGCGCCTATGTATGTTAGAGTGTGGTGACGTGAATTTTGAGGGAGGATAAATGACGCATGGTTGGGGAACAGCAATTGAATTGCATAATCATGGCATTTGAAAACTAATGATTCAAAAAAGGGCCGACGGAAATCATAATGGGTTTTATTGGGGTGGAAAATGAAAGTTATAACTACTTTTATCTGCTTAATACATATATTCAGAGCTCTTCAAATATTCAAATACTAAAACACACACTTACGAACACA
>NC_134794.1:19792432-19807432 GCF_046742065.1 Oratosquilla oratoria | reverse complement strand
TGTTCATATTCCTGTGGACGAGTTGTCCTACTTTGCAGTTTTGTGGACGAGTTGTCCGGGGACGAGTTATCCGTCCACGCATAACAACATGCATGTACAGCCAGAGTAACTCCTCCCCTCCCGTTCCCATACAAGTAAACTGATCACTAAATCCCTAGAAATTCAAAACCTATATGAAGGCAAAGTATAAAACAAGCATATTGAAAAAAATATTATCAAATCCTACTTCACCTCCTGAATAACCACACAAAGTCCTACTAACCAATCTAGTAAAGAAACCATACAAATGGGGTCTACCCCACTCTATAACACTCAACTTCCTTCGTTTTCTACTCTGCTTCCTTCACCTAACTCACCCCCTTTCCACCTTCCACCCAGCTTCAAACTATCTATTCCCCCTTTTGTATTGTAATGTATTGTATATATATGTGTGTGTGTGTGTTGTAGCCGGGGGGCTACGGTGAGAAGAAAAGTGTTGAGTTTGTCTCCTTTATTTGTGATGTAAAACTGAACTGATTTACATACGGCCAGGAACCAGTACATAATTACACTGGATAAGGTTGGATCGAGTCAAACAAGGTCACACTATCATAGGCAGGTGTGCATGGCTAGTGCGTCAGGTCATAGCCGCCTGGGCGACATAACGCGCTCTCCACGTGGTTGTCGGGGATTGCAAAATACTCCCCTCTTAAAACGGCTTTGGCTTAAGAGGGCATTCTGCATGCGGGGGGGGCTGGTCAATGGCCATCTCCGCTGGAGGCATGTTGAGATTCTCCCAGATGGCTAGGTGAGCGTTGGAGGTAGGATTGTCCAACGTCGATGGCGGTGGCCGTGGTTCATTTCGATGCGGTTTGTAGTGGTGTTGAGATGGCCCATCTCTGATAGAGACGTGATAAGATTGCCCTAAATGGCACGGTGAGCTTTGGGGATTAGAGATGTCTGGCGTCATGGCGGTGGCCGTAATTGACTGCGATGCGGTCGAGGCGGGAGCTGTTGTGCAGATCAGACGGCTATTGGTGCCGTTGGTCAATAACCTTTAATGAGTGCGAAAGTCAGCATCGATGAGGTGTTCTACGTCTGCCAGAAACGATGCTCCAGGAGTCGTGGTGACTCCCGAGGGTGAGATGCAGGTGTGAGCAGCGTGTCAGATCGCGGTGGTAGGGGAGGTGGTCTGGCGTCGTCGTTGCTGTTATCGGCGCCTGTTGGCTTGCGCTACTGCTACGGTGGTGGTTTCGTCCTTGACATTACCAAGAAACAATTGGACAGGAGCTAGAAGACTCAGGAGCCACATCTGACGGAGCGTGTTGATGCTCCGGCTGGTTCCGTCGTCTGTGGGTGGGAGGCGGACGATGGACAGCATCTCGGGGTATACTGTGCTTGGTTTAATGCCCCCCCCCCCAGTGGCCGTTGGAAGAGTTGGAGCGGTGGTGGGGGAGTAACCAACGGAAGACGGGTGAATGGTCCTCACTCGGGTCACCAGTGTGGTTGGGGTGCTACGATGAGAAGAACAAAGTAGGACGACCGCGTGGAACGCGCTTTGTGTTGCTCACGCTGCTGTGGCCTGATACGCGCTCCACGTGGTTGCCGTAGTTTGTCACACACACACACACACACGTATATATATATATATATATATATATATATATATATATATATATATATGAACATGTGTGTGTGTGTGTGTGTGTGTGTGTGTGTGTGTGTGTGTGTGTGTGTGTGTGTGTGTGTGTGTGTGTGTGTGTGTGTGTGTGTGTGTGTGCGTGCGCATATGTGTGTGTGTAAAAGAGAGAAGCAGGTTTTCATTAAAAAATTAGAATTAAAAACGACAGCTTTATGTGATTATACTAGATGCAATCTTAGCAGGCGCCTGACAATGCATCAGCAAGAAGGGGCCATTAAACACCACCACCGACAATACCACAACCAGGAAATTAGAGGGAAAATTGAATAAATTTCACTCAAATCATCGGTTACAGTAAAGACACAAGAAGGCTACAACTGCTTGAGGCAATTTACATCAAAGACAGAGTTCTGGCTATCAACATCTAATCTAACATGATATCAAGCATACCATTATTTAACCCATCTATCTCTTCAAGGGCTAAGTGCAGAAAACCTGTCCGGCACCTTCCTCCTCTTCCTCCACCACCCCCACCACCTCCTCCTCCCCTCCCTCATACGTCCGAATGCGCCCATTTCTCCATAGGACATTTCTCCTCGGGACATTTCGCCTCCGGACATTTCTCCACCAGGGCATTTCTCCTCCAATGGTGAATACCTAAAATGACACATTTTGTGTTTTTAGTCTAAATAAATGCTTAATAGTTTATGTTTTTTTCAGATGTTTTCAGTGCCAGATTCTTCAGTTGATAGTGTTTCTTTGTTTTTCTTTCAATCTTCTCCATGAAACTGCTTTGCAAATTATCTATTACCAGTTAAGTTAGCAAACTTGACTTCAGTTCACTGGCAGAGTTAACAATGAGATTTAGATGAAAGAAATTTTTATTGATCAGTTTGTGGTTTCCCCTAATCTAATGCCACTAAGAAAATTAAGTTATAGATTAACTATAAGCAATCATGACTTCAGTTGACTTGCTGGGTTGACAATTGAATTGATATTGTAAAAAAAATTAAGTGATTAGTTTGTGGCTTCCTTTGATTTA
This sequence comes from Oratosquilla oratoria, assembly GCF_046742065.1. Taxonomy (NCBI): domain Eukaryota; kingdom Metazoa; phylum Arthropoda; class Malacostraca; order Stomatopoda; family Squillidae; genus Oratosquilla; species Oratosquilla oratoria. The sequence goes on along the minus strand of NC_134794.1, from coordinate 19,804,769 downwards.
ATACTACAAAGAAAATTAGTTATTGGTGTGTGATTTTAGTTCACTTAAAGTAGAAGAACCAGAGAACGTAGATTGAAGGAACTTATCTAATCATTCATTATAGCAGCTCTTTGATCTTAAACTACAAAGAAAATATTAACCAACTAATCTGATGATTTCAGTGCAGTTATTCATTTAACTCGAGGAAAGATTTTAATCTATAATCTTAATTGTAGCTCAACATAATCATTCTAACACAATTTTTTTTCATAATTGTATGTTTCATCCAACAAATGTTTCATAATGTTTTAGATACCAGGTATCTTGAACAATAATTTGATATTTCTATGAAATATCTTGAACAAATCATTAGCTCTGATCACGTATATTGTATTTTCCTCTAAATATGATGTTATATTATAAAATAAAATAAAAAAAAATCTAGTCATTTATAATTCACTATAGTATACTTGCAATGTAAATTTAGAGTATCCATGGTGGGGAAATGTCCCCAAGATGGAGAAGAAATGTCCCCATGATGGAGGAGAAATGTCCGTGACAAGAAATAACGGAGAAGAAACGTCTGGAGGAGAAGTGTCTGGCGGAGTGATGTCCCGGATTGTCCTCTTCCTCAAAGATCTTGACCCCTTTCTTTATACTTCCACCTTCTTCTCTTCCATCTACTCATCCTCCAGCACCTCATCAAAACATTTCGTGAGGTGTTTTCTGGCTTAGATATAATCATCGAAAAAATAAAGGAAAGGGACCCAAACCCAGCAGGAAGTGGAGCAGTTGTCTGTAATGTGGAGCAAGCCTTCGAGGTCTACAGAGATATATTCGAGGCCAAGAAAAAAAACAAGGCAAACCTGCCGCTTCCATCTAGCACCCCGCCCTGCACCAGCTGATCCGGACACCCCTCCACCACCTCTCCAGTCGTCTGGCGTTCTTCCGTCTACCTCTGCTGCACAGGATTCATAAAGCCCTACCAGTTCTGATGACAAGAAGGCTTCCTCGGGATTTTAGTGAGGTTAGACATGAAAGGTATATGCGGTGCGGGATCGGATAACTAGTGGCTAGTCCCGTTATACAGAGCCTATTTTTCTGCTCTTTCCAGTGGATAAAGGCCTACCAGGAAAACCACTGTATAAAAAGATAACGCGTCTATAACACTGCCTCTTTGCGTGGAAAAATATTATATATCTCTCAATATAGGCTAGGCCAAGATTACTCTCGCCATTAAACTAAATCCTATTAAGACAAGTTTTCTATCCGATCGTTCGTTATTCGATCTGGTTTTCAGAAATGTAACCCAATCGCATATATATATATATATAAAGGCGCCATATTATATAGAAATACATCAAGTACTTAAAAAGGAAATACTTATTTGTATAGCTCCTTTCAACGAGGGTTAGATTAAAATGTCCCAAAAGGCACACCATTCCATGCGAGTATAGTGTGGGTGGGATGGGAGGAGGGTGGGAGGGTAAGAAGAAATTGTAAATCAAGTCAAGCTGGGTCAGCAGATTAACGGCAACGAGTGGTATAAATGGCTCAAAGTCCAATCGAGTTAATATGTTGCAAGTGATTTGCACTGGGCCCAACACTCTTCATCATATGCAACAATAGCAATGTTGAGAAGTGCCACAAATAAGTCAGGTGATTTTTTTTTTTCTTTTTTCATTTGTAACCCAAAATGCAAGGCGTATAGACGTAGGCCATTAGCCCCCTTTCACAATTCGACTGCCACTGCTCGAAATCATTTGGTCGTATGATAGCGCAAAAAAGAACATCTATAGTGCGAATGGACAGTTAACATGCGAGTGTTGCACGAGTGATAGCAACTGGGGTGACGTCAGCTTATAATACAGTATGATTGGTCGCATGGTCGCACGAGCTGACGTGAGAACATACGATTGGACGGGCAATTGGATGAGAGTGGTTGTCCAAACATGCACTCGGTCTTACGAGTGGTCGTGAAAACATCCGAGAGTATAAATACCGCCCTCGAATTTGAACCTTCGTCAAAATGACGCTGAATGACAAAAAAGACAAGCAGAGCCACGAGCAAGCATAAAGTGAAGGAGAAGAGAAAATTTGCTGAAGAAGAGGCCCCTGAAGCACAGCAGCAGACCGGTGATAGCGCGGCGGAGCAGAAAGCGGAGTAGCCAGCCAAGGAGGCGGTGAAGGCTTAGCAAACAGACAAGATGAGGAGGAGTAATCTGAGGAAACTGCCAAATCCAGAGTTCCAGAGCTCCTTCCACTTGTCGAACAAAAACTAGCAGTGTTCTATGATAAGAATCCCTTGTTTTACGACAAAAACCGGTATAACCTTAAAAACAGCTGGAAGAAGGAACGTCTCCCTGAAGAGAAGGCAGCTTCAATTAATTGAAATGGTAAGTTTTACTTCAATTGTAATGTAGTTTTATTTTATTTATTTTACATGCTATGTATTAATAACTGTTTTGTTATCTAAAAAAATATTTACATTTACCATTTCATTGTTGTAATTTTTACTTCTTATTTTTCTTGTGAACTAAATTGTTACATTTCTTTCTCATTACAGTTGCGGTCCTGAAGTTGTGGCATAGGTCACAAAAGACAAAACTGGTGAAGGTGATGTAAAAAGGAGAGCGGGCAAGCCATTAAATCACTAACGGCCCGACAGAATTGTGTTACGGCTAACCTCAGCTCCCTCAAGAAAAATATAGTCCAGCGGCCCATCAGCTCTCAGTTTGGGCAGATTCTTCCGGAGGAAGATGATGATGAAGCCGCCGATGGCTAAACGATCTCTCGCATCTCCACCTCCCAGCAACCACCTACCCAGAGAAAGCATTGGAGTAAGGACGTTGATGCTGCCCTGATGGACTTCCTACAGAAGAGTGGCCGGACAGAGATCCTGACTGCTCAGGTGAATGTTGCCTGACTCAAGGCCAAGATGACCATCGGGCCTGGTGGAATGGATGCACCAGACCCTCCGCCATCTCCCACATCATCTATGGAATGCATTCACCAAAGAGGCCTTCATCATGGTAATCAAGTATCAAAAAATGGCAGAAGTTGAGCCGACGCCAGCCCAGTTACCACAACCAATGCAGCAACCCATCCGGCTAGCTTCCACACCAATACCGACACAGATGCAGATCCCGCCCTGGCCAAGTTCAATCCCAAAACACTGGCCCCAAGACTACACACAGATGTACCCCCAAGCCGATCAGAGCACCGTGATGCCAAGCAGCCAAGTCACCATGATTCCAAACAGCCAGGTCATCACGATTCTAAGAAGCCAGGTCATCATGATACAAACAGCACTCAGGGCAGTCAAGGCAGCATTCCACCTAGTCAGTCCAGGGCAAGTCAGGACAGTAATCAGGGCATATTTTGTGGTCCAGCTAACTCAACCGCTCGGACTTCTTTCCTTCAACGTCAACCACACATGCAGGGACCTCTGATGTCTTGGCGCAAGTAGGGAGGGTGCTAACCGAAGATTCAAGGAACCGATGAAGGAGACGTTTTGCTATCGGTGGCTAAAGAGACTGTAAATGTTGATTGTGATGAACAAAGTGACTGGTCATAAGAAGAGACTGTACATAAGTTAATTTAATGAAGAAGGAGACTAGTAATAAAAGGATATATATATATATATATATATATATATATATATATATATATATATATATATTGATAAAGAAAGACTGTACATATGTTTATGTTGATTGTGATGAAAAAGAGACTACATATGTTGGTTGTGGTGAAAAAAAAATACTATATATGTATATAAGTATTTTTATAAAAAGTGATCAGTGTATATATTTTTACAAATTGTGATAACTTTTTATCGATAATGATTTTTTTTATTTGTTTATTTTTTTAACGAAGTGAAATCCCACAGCAAATAATGATTAGAATGAAACTCCCCAGCTCAAAAAAAAACTCTTAAAATTGTGGTTGTTGATGAAAATTATAGTCCTTCAAAGGGATATTGAATCCTAATGTACTGAAAACCGAAAGAAAATTTTAGTTTTATGACCATTTATTTGTGCAAATATCTGCAAATACTTTTCTCTAAGACAAACACGGTTGTGTCGTTCTATGGGAAAATATATTTGTTTTATTCTAAGAGAAAACATATTTGTTTCGCTTTAAGGAAAATGATATTTGTTTCGTTCTAAGGGAAAATATATTTGTTTTGTTATAAGGAAAAATATTTTTGCATGATTCTAAAGAAAAAATATATTTCTCTCGTTCTAAGATAAAATATATTTATATACATATATAGGGAAAATATATCGGACATATTATTAAATCTATTAAAATTTATTTTTACAACTACTGTATATATATATATATATATATATATATATATATATATATATATATATATACATATAAGTGAACATATTACATTGGATTTTCACAAAGACTTTTCGCACATACAGTTTATCTCTATAAATGAGCACTTAACATTAGATTATCATAATTATTGTGCATATAATGTAATCATAACATTGTATATTTAAAAAGTTTTGAACAAATAACTTGATATCTGATATATATCAATGTAGGCGTATATACTGTATATATATTTACATCCTGGTGCAAGTCTCTGGTACATACAGAAAAGTCAGATCAAATTATCCTGGCACGGGATCCGACCAATGTCGCCATTACAATAGCGCTTTCAGTACACACGGATTTCCTTGCCCTCCCTATTTGCCACATTGCTACCTACCACCTGATTGACCTCTTGCAGAACTCAGTCATTTCTCCATCCATCAGGGATGTGATTTCCCTCATTATCCTTCATGTCCAGGTCATTGTTCTGCAGAAAAGGATACCTCAGGTTGTGCAAGCACATTGCTGCCATGGCAAATATATTTCCCTTGTCTGGGTTTTTGTTGCATGGTACCCAACATGCATCTCCAGCGGTGTGCCATAATCCCAATACTGTTCATAACACGACGGGCATGGAACAACCGGTCATGGAATGTTCTTTCCTTATTCGTCAAACCACGGTGCGAGAATGGCTTCATTAACCAGGTCCGGAGAGGGAATGCATCATCTCCAATGATAAAGTATGGAACTGGTTTGTCATCGTGTGGCAGGGGTTCTGGATCAGGACACCATTTTCCAGTCCATTTCCTTGTGGACAATTGTTAAAAATTTGACTGTCCGAAGATGATCCTTGAAAACCGACATCAGCCCACAGGAACTTACAATCTGCATCGACCAGTGCAAGTATTATGATGGTAAAGAAGCCTTTGTAGTTGTGGTAGAGAGCCCCCGTCTTTTCTGGGTCTTCTTATGGCAACATACTTTCCATCCAGGACCCTGCATAGGTGGCGGAAATTCCATCTCTGAGCATATTTCTCTGTCACATCCCTCCATCTGTATGGAGTGGTTAGAAAATCAAACAACTCAGCTTCGTCTTCATCAATTATGCCCTGACACACCTCCGCAATGAACAAGGATATGGTGATGTGAGCAACACGGAAGGAGTACTGGAAGCTCTTATAGCTGTTGCCTGTCACTAGATACCTCAAGGTGATAGCCAGCTTGATAACAGACTCCAATGGCTTTCTGTAACGGACAGATATCTGGATCCTTGGGGTAACTCGCAGCAAGGGCTCATGAAACATGGCTGGTTTCATCCTCATACAGTTGACAAAATCCTCCTGGCTCTCTCTTTGAAGATCCAACATAAGGGTATCATACTATCCAATTAACACAAGTCTATACCCAAAACCGTACCCACCAAGGTCTTTGTCGCCTTTGGTAAAACCTTTGCTTTTCACGAAAACGTAACGCCAGAAGGACATGTTGGTCTTATACAGGGTGTCTCAATAAAATGTACTCATTCCATGACATCACGAGTGACTGTAATACTAGATATACGTATTGGGTGGGGGAACTAGACTGGACTAAGGGGAAAGACTGATTTTTTCTTCAATTTCATCACATTCTTTAACTTTAAGCCTTAATCTTGTACTAATGTAAAAAAAAAAATACTGGACTTACTGTCTTTCAACGTGTGTGTACATTTTATTGAGACACCCTGTATTTGTTGTAGTTGTAGTCTGAGATGCAACAACATCAACATCGGATGAAGGGGGTACTGGAACACCAGGAGCCATCCTTCTTCTTTGAAGGCTGAGGACATAGTGAACCTGATCGCCCTGTGACTTTCTCAGCCAATCCCTTCCGTGCCGTCCTTTCTTATATCAAGGTACATAATGAGAAAAAAATAAAGAGAGAGAGAGAGAAAGAAGGCCCAAAGCTACAACGGTTCTAAGTTATTAATTAAGAGACATAGAGATCATTGTTACATCAAATTACATAAAAAAGAAAGTAGCCGAGGATACAAAAAATTATCTAAGTTTGCATATAGGAAACTTAGAAATCATTGTTACATCAAATGACACCAAGGGTGAAAATCGAGGCTACGAATATTCTAATTTAGAAAAGAAAATTATAGAAACAATGATGACATGAGGGTACATTAGGTTTGCGTGTGGTGGGGGTGAGGTAAGAGAATATCCGAATCAATGAGAAATAATGACAAAATAGATAAAATAAAGAATGTTAGAATACGGCTGGCGAAACGCCATGGGCACTTGTTACATCTTGAATTCTTGGCAACGACCTCATCAGAAATCGACGGGAATCACTCTGAAATGGGACGGCGGGAGTGGATGGGGGCATCTCGCTTGGAGGGGAGTGATCTGATGAAGGCGTTTGACATGATCCAATTACCCGGCTACAAAACTCTCTCCGCGGCGACATATCTAGCGTAAACACGTGTCCCCCATATAGGTAACCGGTGAACGGGGACAAGTGTCCTCGAGCCGTCGTGGAGAATCAAATTAGAGTATATCATTATGGCAATTAATTGAAGATGGCTTCCGCGTATCTTCATGGAAATATTATTGTTTCTGTTATTAGTGAGGGTTCTCTTGCTGCTCTTGGTCATCGTCGTCGTTAGTGTTGTTGTTGTTGTTGTTGTTGTTGTTGCTGCTGCTGCTGCTGCTGCTGTTGTTGTTGTTGTTGTTGCTGCTGCTGCTGCTGCTGCTGTTGTTGTTGTTGTTGTTGTTGTTTCAAGTGGGCAGTTCTCGGTGCCAGTGGGTTCTGGGGAAACCGACAATCGCCCTTTCGGGGCTCCGACCAGTGATCCTCCGTAGATATGTTGGGGGCGTGTGTTGCCAAAGTTTGAAGGAACGTTTGAACTTTGGTTAGAAAAAATGACAACACAAACAAGAACCTTAAGAGTGTTTTAATTCGTTGCAACTTTCAACAAAATACACACACGCGTATGCATACGCATAGACACACACACACACACACACACACACACACACACACACACACACAGTGGAGCTGTGGTAAAGTTCCTGGCTGCCACTACGGCGGTCCGGGTTTGAATCCCGACCAGGCCTGAAATAATTTCAGTATCGCTTTGCTGCGGGTCGTTACTTCAACTCTCGTGGACGGGGAGTTGGAGGTGTGTGTGCGTGTAAGGTCACAGTATTACCCATAGATCAATCATAAATGAGCTCTGAGCTCTCTTATCAGAGGGAAATACCTGTCGATCACGATTCCAACACGTGATGCAAGACCATGGTGAATCACACACACAATAAATATATATTGAATAGGTGCTGGATGGGTGAGGGATGGGTGCATGCCTTGGATGGCCACCATTTTCATTATGAATAAAGAACTTCTTGGCATATGTATGAATGTACAAAGGATTACAAAGGCGGAGCATGCCGACAGGAGACCTTTTGATCCATATCTAGGTCGGATGCAAAAAAAAAAAAAAAAGAAAAAAGAAATCATATTAATAATAAATTAAAACTATAATAATGTAAATAAAAAATAAAATACATAAATAAATGCATTGTATACATACAGTATACAATTGATATTCAATACGAATATATATATATATATATATATATATATATATATATATATATATATGCAATATACATTGTAGAACTCGATCACCTTCTACACAGACCTCTCACTTAAGAAGCGACGCTCGAAACATCGGCAATGTACGTACAGCCACCACCAAAAGCGTTGTCGCCAGGATGGGCTTGGACATGTGATGTCCTTTTTGCCTGGAAAGGTGGCTCGCTTAAACGGGGTAATTGGCCCCCACGGTGGTCGGACACGCTATTGAGGTCATTCACTGGTTAGGCAGAATTACAATCCAACTTGTTCAATGTATGAAGAGGCACATTGAATATTACAGCTACAATAACTATAATGTAAAATCAAGCTGACCTGTTACATGTTTAATATGTTAAATGCATCCAAATGAATTGTTCAATGTTGTCAGTATAAAGATTGGCGAGTAAATGGACCAAGTGATAAAATGAATACAAATTTTGTACTAAGACATAGTATTCAGTAAATTTCTTTTGGCATAGGATAAAAAAAAAATTGCAAGTTCGAAGTCTTAAGTCACACGGAAACTACGGTTACGAAAACTAAACATTGTATAACATCTACGTGAATAGAACTTCATTATTGACGATAAAAGTAACTAATACATCTTTATACTATGGACGCTTTCACCTTTCTAAAAAGTAACCTCGCCATGGCAATCCCAAGGGAAAATGAGGTTAGAGAGTTTTTACTGATTGATGATAACGTTTGCTGAAGAGGCGATCGTCGAAATGACACTATTAGATGTCCACACACGAAGTTAATGAAAGAGAAATGTGGAAATAGGGGAAGGAGAGAGAATGGAAGATATATGCTGGGAGGGGGGAGGTATACAGAGAGAGAGAGAGAGAGAAAGAAAGATAGACAAAGAGAGAGATATGGTCAGTAGGAGAGAATGACAGAGAGGGAAAGAGAGAAGGAAACAGAGAGACAGAGATAGAGAGAGAGAAGTGAGAAAGAGAGAGAGAGAGAGCGGGAGAGAGAAAGAGAGACATATATATATATATATATATATATATATATGTATATATATATATATATATATATATACATATATATATATATACATATACATACATATATATGTATATGTATATATACATACATATATATATATATATATATATATAGAGAGAGAGAGAGAGAGAGAGGGAGAGGGAGAGGGAGTGAGGGAGGGAGGGAGAGAAAGAGAGAGAGAGATATGATGGGGAATAGAGTGATAGATATATGGTGGAGAGGAGATAGAGAGGGAGGGAGGGAGAGAAAGAGAGAGAGAGAGAGAGAGAGAGAGAGAGAGAGAGAGAGAGATTATGGTGAATAGAGTGATAGATATATGGTGGAGAGGAGATAGAGAGGGAGAATAACAAGGAGAAAGGGAGAGAGACAGAGAGGAGGGAAAAATAGATATGGTGGAGGAGGGAGAGAGACATTGAGGGTGGCGGGAAAGAAAAAAAAAATATATATATATATATATATGTATATATATATATATATATATATATATATGTATTTATACATATATGCATACATTTACATATATTTACACATAGATATATATATACATATATATATATATATATATATATGCATACATTTACATATATTTACACATATGTATATATGTATATACACACACATACATATATATATATATTATATATTACATACATATATATATATGTATATATATATACATATATGTATTTGTGTATATATATATACATATATGTATATATATATATTTATATATATACATATATATAATATATATATATTTATATATATATGTATATATATATATTACTGTTTAATGCTAAAGCACAAGTGGCATCAACAATTTTTAGAGAATATTTCTCTAACTTTCTAAGTATCATTTTCTCTTCATGGTTCAAACTCTGGAGGAGAGTACGAAAGTCGTCAGAGTGGTTTTCCATTTTATACCGACAGCTGTTTCAACCATTTCACGTGGTCGTCTTCAGGGTAAAACTGATTACAAATGTGAAAAAAATTTGAATATAAATGCCCGTGGGCCGTACAAACAACAGAGACACAAAAAATAAAAATGGTGAAATATGATTGGTGAGAATATGCGGGTGGGCGACGCCAGGAAGGGGGCCCAAGTCCAACTATGGGCTTATGTCACGTCTTGTCGGGTTGTCACTTCCGGTGAGCAAATGTCTAGATGCACCCTCTCACCGGGACCTACGGGGAGCTAATGTCACGTCTTGTCGTCTTGAAGAAGCGTGTTAGCAGCATGGTCACGATGGCGAATAACCGGCAGCAGGTAATTAAGTTCCCTAAAATCTTTGGAGATTATAAACCTGGTTATTGCTATGGGACCGTTAAGACCCATAAACCTGACAATCCCCTTAGACCCATAATATAACAAATGACTTCACCAACTTATAGTTTAGCTAAAACACTTAATAAAAATTTAAATCCTTACGTTCCTCCTGGTCACTCCTTAAAATCTGCCGTCGAGTTTATTGATATCCTGACGACAATGGCGCCCGACGAAGATATTGCCTCTTTAGACGTGTCCAGCCCTCTTTACCCATGTTCCCGTCCAGGAAACAATTGGTATCATCCTGGATACAGTCTATAGATCTAGCCAGGACCCCCTCCCAATCCCTGAAACTTTATTAAAAGAAATATTAACTGCTTGTACCATGGAGGCCCCTTTCCTTTCTCATAGAGGGGAACTCTTCCGCCAGGTTGATGGTGTTGCTATGGGATCGCCTCTTGGTGTTCTTTTCGCCAATATGTACATGGCTGCTGTTGAATCAAGGACCTTCAATAATCACCAAAAGCCGAAGATTTACGTAAAACTATATATCGATGATATTTTTATTACCACCAAAGACAGTGACGATGCTGAGAAGCTAGCTAACGCCCTTCAAGCTATTTCAGTCCTCAATTTCACTATTGAAAGTAGTAACAATAAGACCCTTCCCTTCTTTGATGTCCTTGTTGAGAAGAATTCGAACCATTACTCGACATATGTCTACACTAAAGCCACCAACGTGGGACGCTGCCTAAATGCAAGGGGAGAATGCCCAGACTCCTACAAGAGGTCTGTTGTTGGAGCATACGGGAGAAGAGCCTTTTCCCACTGCAATACGTGGAAAGCCGTCCATACCGAACTGGAGCGTGTGAGGCAGATGTTAAATAATAATGGTTTCTCTTGTGATCTCATTGAGGATGTCATAAGGAGGAATATGGAAGAATTCCACACACAAACCCAGACCACTGACGATAAAAAGAAACATATTACACTATATCATAAAATAGACCATGGAACGGCCTACAGACAGGAAGTAGACACTCTCCGAAGGATTATCACCGATGGAGTTGTACCAAAAGAACCTTACGAGAGAGTTTTGGTGAGAGTCCCCAGCCGTCCCAATCTGGTACCCTCCTTAATTATGAAAAATAACACCACCCCTGGAGGACCTAAGGAATCGATAGCCGGCGTAGTCTACAAATTTAAATGCTCTGAAGAGGCATGCAAGCCCCTCGACATGAGCTACGTCGGACACACGATGACCACCTTAGGAAGGCGACTGCTAGCACACCGAAATAACGGAGCTATTCATCAGCATTACATCAACACACATGACAAGAAGCCGCGCTTGGAAGACCTCATCAGGGACACCGAAATAATTCACACAGACTCTAACTACGGACGCTTAATAATTGACGAGACAGTTAGTATTACTTTACAGCAGCCTACATTAAACGTCCAGAAGTCATCGGATCATGTCCTCCCTTCCAGTAGAAAAAACAGACCCGCACACCGTGACATTTGCCCACTGGAAGTTCCAAGACGACAAGACGTGACATTAGCTCCCCGTAGGTCCCGGCGAGAGGGTGCATCTAGACATTTGCTCACCGGAAGTGACAACCCGACAAGACGTGACATAAGCCCATCGTTGGACTAGGGCCCCCTTCCTGGCGCCGCCCACCCGCATATTCCCACCAATCATATTCCACCATTTTTATTTCTTCTCTGTTGTTTGTACGGCCCACGGGCCTTTATATTCTAATGTTTTTCACATTTGTAATCAGTTTTACCCTGAAGACGAGCAAGTGAAATGATTGAAACAGCTGTCGGTACAAAATGGAAAACCACTCTGACGACATTCGTACTTTCCTCCAGAGTTTGAACCATGAAGAGAAAATGATACTTAGAAAGTTAGAGAAATAGGGAATTGACAACATAAAAGATGACAAAATTTTCACGTTGAATGAGAATCAGACAAGAAACAATGGTCTCAAACTGTCCGGAAATAGATTCAATTTAGACGTAGGTAGAAACAACTTTGCCATCCGTGTAGTTAATGAATGGAATAAACTTCCTGCACAGGTAGTGCAATGTAGTTCAGTTCGAAGCTTTAAGAATCAT
>NC_134794.1:19764932-19772432 GCF_046742065.1 Oratosquilla oratoria | reverse complement strand
CATACCTGATGATCCATTCACCTAAAGGGGAACAGACAAGTGCCTCTCTTTCCCACCCTCCGCTTCCATTTCGAATTATTTTTTTAAAACGGGGATAAGAAAATAAATGAATAAAATGAATATATAAATAAATAGAAAGTATTCATAGACATATTTCCACCTATGGGCATGGTCTCGCCCATGGATATGTTCCCACCTATGGACATGTTCCCACTTATGGTAATGTTCCCACCTATGGACATGTTCCCACCCATGGTCATGTTCCCACCTATGGACATGTTCCCACCTATGGACATTTTCCCACCTATGGACATGTTCCCACCTATGGACATGTTCCCACCTATGGACATGTTCCCACCTATAGACATGTTCCCACCCATGGACATGTTACCACCCATAAACATGTTCCAGCCCATGGACATGTTCCCATCCGCCCTCATTCCCTGATCTTATTCAACTCTGAGTAGAGATGATAAGTGAACGACGCCATCCTTGACGTCAGAGCTGAAGCCAACCCACAAAAAGGGCCGAGGGAGAGGAAGACAGCCTGAGTGAGAGTCATTATAGAATTTGTCATTAGATAAAAGCCTTCTTTCGAAACACAACATCCATTAGGTGATCCAGACCTGCGCTCGAGGAAGTTTAATATAAATAGCCTCAGGTGCGGTGGTAACAAAAAACAAAAAGGATGAAATTATTCCCACGCCACATTAATGCTTAACAATGCTCTTGCTCTTATTTGTACAGCTCTTGGTAATTGCCTTTCAGATATTTTTGTCCTAGGTAATGTCTTATGTTTTTTTATAATTAAGAAACTATTATTGTTATTGTTGTTATTACAGTTCATATTATTATCATTAGTAGTAGTAGTAGTAGTAGTAGTAGTAGTAGTAGTAGTAGTAGTAGTACTAGTATCATTACTATAGTTATCATAATTATTATTATTATCATAATTATTATTATTTTTATTAATGTTATTATTGTATTATTATTATTACTGCTACTGTTATCATTGTTATTATCGTTATTATTATTATTATCATTATTTCTGTTATTATTATCATTTATTGTTACTATTATCATTATTACTGTTATCATTATTATTATCCTTATTATTGTTTTTGTTACTCCAGGAGGAGCCCAGATGAGAGAGTGGTGAATTTGGCCGGAATGGGTGAGGATGAAATGGGCGGGAGTGGAATTAGGCCTTTTGGCTCTGGTTACCTCCCTTATTAGGGGGAAAAATCCCTTGGTATATGTATTATTATTATTTTATTATTATTATTGTTATTATTATTATTATTATTATTATTATTATTATTATTATTATTATTATTATTATTATTATTATTATTATTATTATTATTATTATTATTATTATTATTATTATTATTATAATTATCATCAGTATTCTTATTATTACTAGTATCAGTATCATTATTATTATTACTATCATTATTATTATTATCACTATTATTATTATTATTACTATTATTATTATTATTATTATCATTATTATTATTATTATTATTACTATATTATTATTGTTATTATTATTATTATTATCATTATTATTATTATAATTATTATTATTATTACTATTATTATTATTACTATTATTATTATTATTATTATTATTATTATCATTATTATTATTATTATCATTACTATTATTATTATTATTATTGTTTTATTTTTATTACTATTATTTATTAAGAATAATAATATTATTATTATTATTAGTTATTATTATTTTTATTATCATTATCATTATCATTGCTATTATTATTATCATTATCATTAATATTATCTATTGTTGTTGTTGTTGTTGTCATGGTCATTTTCATTGTAAGTCATCGTCTTTACCAGTCGCTTCTCCTGCCCCTGTCACTGTGTACAATCATTTCAATGGTGCTGCTTTCGTAGTCACCTTCATTTTCTTCATATTTCTCATCGTCTGCGTTACTCGTTTTCAACTTTACTAGTAATATATTATTCCTATAATGAAAATGTTACTGCTATCATTATTTGCCAAGATATAACCCTTTAAAAAGACAAATACGCTCACTCAGTCGTTTCGAAATTGCACGGATCTCACTAGATAGAAACCGAACTGAATATCATTAGCTAGATGTATCTTTGCCACGAGCGTAGTCAACAAATGAAGCGATCCTCCCTTTGAAGTAATCACATGTAACAGTTTTTGTGTTCGGAGATCAGGGGAATCCTATCTTGTTCCTCTAAACACTGTAATGCATTGATATCTTGTTCTCAAAATCTATGCTGATAGCGTCATTCATATGATTACTGTTATCGTTTCAAGTTTCGCTACATGTAGTTCCAGGGTTAATTCTGTTATTGCTGTCACTTTCCCATATCATTGGTGTTATCGTCAATATTCTTTCCCATATGTTACCCATGAAAGCTTGCGTTTATCTAAATTTGTTAATATAATCTAAGGATGATGATGATGCTTATTTCATGTAGTTCCAGGGTTAATTCTGTTATTGCTGTCACTTTCCCATATCATTGGTGTTATATTCAATATCCTTTCCCATATGTTACCCATGAAAGCTTGCTTTTACCCAAATTTGTTAATATAATCTAAGGATGATGATGATGCTTAGATTTACTTCATTATATTTTAGCGTTATATATTTCACAGGAAAAAATCAGGCAATTTCTTTCTTTTCTGTGCCATTCTCTTCTTTACCGACATTGAGACTATAATCAAAATTGTCTCGTCATGATGTTCATGGTCACCATACTCATGACTAATATTATCATGAGCTTTTCACACCACGATGGACATAAGCTCAAACAGAAAATCCCGAAAAAAATGTGACGGAAAATATATATTCACCAGGAGCTGTAGGACAGAACGTGAAGAGAAAAATAGATAGAGATACGCACTTGTACGTTCCTAACACTTGTACTGTAATATGTGCTGAATGCATATCTTACATTGGCTGCCGGTAAGTTATTATACATAGATAAAAGAACTCCTTTAACAGCAAAAATTTTATTCAGATTTATTATCCTTGAATTCTGCTATTGTATGTAAAGTCATCAGCTTCCTTTGTTTAATACAGTCTAACAAAAATAGGAACAAATACATCATAATCTAATACATACGATCAAACATCACGTTGTTAGCATTAGAAATGTTAGATATATTAAAATCCTAGATCATACAGATTTTATAAAAAGTATCATTTCGGACATATGAGAGTAATTCATATTATATCGCGTCTATGTAAATATATGTTTCCTTGTTGCCCTTTTAAGATAATTCCATAAACATTATTTAATCTATTATAGAAGTAACTTATTGTAAACAAAATGGTAGGCGTGCAACAACAATGTAAGATGTATTTGCATAATTGTGGTATATCGTGGATCAGGTATGGTTGTCCGTAATAAAATGTCAGGTTGTCTTTCCAAGATTTAATAGAAGCAATTTCATTCATTAGGAAGGATCTTCCCACGCTTTAATTCATCAGCTTTTCTGTACTGGTGTTGCGTGTAGGACAAAACATCTCCAGAGGTGACAAATGCTTTGCAGATTTTGAGTTACGATCTATTGAAGGAAAATGAAGAAACTTGGGGAAGAGTGGCATCATAAATTATTTTCCCAATTCGCAATTTTTTGTTCAATTTATGGTCTAATCAAACTCAATCAGATGGCAACCAACATTGTAACCTAAACTATTGTTCACATCTCATCCAGTAATGAAATAATAAATCAGTTCAACCATAATATCACCAAGAGACAAAACGATTTAATGAGAAATGATATTCGTAAGGAGGAGCCAATATGTAATCGAAATCGTCACCTTTGCCCTTATTACTCGGTGCTCTGGCGCATGTGGAAGACACCAGCGATCTTTGGGGATCGAACTTGAGCCCTTACAGTAACTAGGCAAGCGCAAAGCTCATTCAATCATTCACCTCTTACTATATTGCTCTATCCTAGTATTTGTTATTGTTTGTCTGTTTATTTGTTATTTGTTTGATTTTCATTTATTATCATCTGTCAATTTATTATTACTTACTATTAGCCTGTTTGTTTATCATTTGACTATACCCATGCATTTATTGATTTTATTTATTACTATTTATATTATTTTAATTTTGATTTATTTTTGTCATTATTAATTATACTATTATAATTTCTATTTATTTTCTATAATTATTATATTCTTTTTTTTGCATTCGACCTAGTTATGGACCAAAAGGTCTCCTGTCGGCATGCTCTGCCCCAACAATTCAAGCGCATAGTAAAGCAAAGGTAACAGCTTCGTTCACAGCTACTCAGCGCCTCCTGGCGTAGTCACTTCACTACTATATCTATCTTACTAGGGATATCTCTACCACTGAATATCAAACCACCCAATACACCACCAGTGGGGCGCAAGTGTCTGTTGCCTCATCCATGGCTTCGCCCACCTTCACGTCCTCCCTGTTCTTGGTTCAGATGACTTCAGCCATATTTCAGTGGGTGAGAGTCCACAGTAGACATTACCCAGTCGTCCTCTTCTCCTTCTCTTCTCCTCCTCATTCTCTTTCTCTTCCCTTCCTCTCTTCTTTCTACTTCCTTCTCCTCCCACTCCTCTCCTCTTTCTCCCTCCTTCTCCTCCTCAACTTTCCTCTTCAGTGACCACATCTCATTCACTTTATGTTCTTCAGCCCACTGACTGCTGAAGAATACCATCGGTTGAATAAAATCGCCTGACGGCAGGGAAGAATAAGTTCGACTGTGGCAAGAAGGTTCACCCCTTCCGTACCGGACATTACCTGTTCCAATAATCTTTAAAGCGCATAGGACAACGATGACGGCTTCGGCCGCAGCTATCCGGCTCCTCCTGACAGACTCCTCACTTTCTTCTTCAAGAATTTCGTCATGGAATGTCTGTAGATTGTCAGTGTTCGCCTTTACAGGGAAATTGCTCCCGCGAGGCTTCATTAGAACTAAGTAATTTGATTTGGCGTTGGAGGAGCTTTCTTTGTGAAATGGACGAAGAGATATGAGGAAAGAAATTGGACAAAAAACGCAGAATTCTACTTTTAAACCTTTCAACACAGGAATAATCCTGAAGGATTTTCTCTTTTTTCTTTCTAACACTGATGGTTATGTTCTGCTGGTGGATGGATCCTAGATAGAAAATACAATTACTTTTTTGATAGACAAAGGCAGTGCCTGGACTAAGAATATTTGCCTCCCCCATCCCATAATAGTCTTTGTTTGTAATACTTATTTATTTGTTTATCTATCTTATTTATTTATCTATTTATCTATTTATTCATTTTTTTGTTTATCTATTTATTCATTTATCACATACTTTATTTTATTCTATTTTTCCTTTTATTTTTCAACGCCCCGCAAACCTAGTGCACTCGACCATTGATATAAGGGATTTCGGATTTAAGGAACTCCATACCCTAAGGAGCTTCTCATTCAAAATGTCGAGTTTTATACAAAGGAATATTTGGATAAGGAATCCGTTAGAATATGGGACCCTTTGCTTAATTGCTAGAAGCTGTCATCCACCACACCAGTGTATATACATTTATGTTGAACCATACTAATATATTTGTATAATCTATTTGTTGTTAGAGTACACTTGCATATCATGATGAATATACAATTACCACGCAAGCGCTTCTAAATGTAATTTTGTACAGTGCAGTACTCCAGTAGATTGTTATGAATCATAAACTGATGGTAATGGAATAGATCAGAAAAAGCACAGAATTCTCCAGTCGAGTATTAGTTTGTTTGCAAAACTGCGTTCTGTACGGCGAGAAGTCCGGAACGCATAAACTATAATCATAGTTGGTTTGAGACATTGGCCCACCTTGAGGGAACCAGGGGTTAGCGACATTAACTACGTGATTTATGAGCAGGGAATCAAAGGCAATATAATGCCAGGGGTCAGAATATGAATCTAGACGGTTTCCTTCCTCGGGAATCTTGGGAAACAAAGTCTCAACATCAAAGGATGCCCCGGAGGAAGCGGGATGGTCCTTTTCGTCATCTTGCAGGGAAGAGGGAAAGGTCCTGAAATCAACTGTTTATAGAAATTGTAAAGCTAGAAACCCTAATGACACTCTTAAGTTAATTATATTTTACCGGGTCCTTAGAATATTATATTTAGAGGTAATGCTCTTCATAACATTCAGTGTACAGGATATATTTCGCAAAATCTGCCCCAAAGGCTGATCTCTCATATATAGGATAAAGCGATTAGGTCTCACTGGAAGAAATTATATAAAACAGAGATATGGTAGATCTAAACAGTAACACGATGATAATAGCAACATATAACAATAAAGCTAGGTTATAGTGCTTGGGGACAGTACTGTACTCATTAGAAAGTAGCTCCCTGCTATTGATATTTAATAGGATATATTATACTATTTGTTTGTTTGTTTGTTATTATTTGTCAGTTTGTTTATTATTTGTTTGATTTTCATTTATTATTAGTTATCTTTCAATTTATTATTTACTATTTACCTGTTTGTTTATCATTTAATTATACATATGCATTTTTTATTTGATTTATTATTATTCATTTTATTATAATTTTTTTAATTGTCATTAACATGTTTTTTTCGCATCCGACCTAGTTATGGACCAAAAGGTCTCCTGTCGGTATGCTTTGCCTTTATAGTCCTTTGTGTGCAACGTGTGAGTTATTCGAGGCACCCCACGGTGCTCCAACAAGAGCGTACCACTCTGGGTATCATTTCCTGTCCTAAGTGTCGTAGGTGAAGCGTATAATCTTTCATAATCTAAAAAAATCTCTACCTGAAGCTACTTGAAGCACAGGCAAGACGTTGGATGTAATAACTTTATATATATACATATTTTTTTTTCTTTTGGTCGTAGATAGTGTTGGTAATGCTAGTTTTCCTCCGCAGTAAAAAATATATCAATAACAAGGTGTTGTACGCCCTAAGAGAATATTTCTATGTATATCTAGATATACACAAATATAAGCATATACACACTTGAGAGTAGTTACTTATAATTTTATGATTTAGGATTTTTTTAAATTAAATCAGTGATAAAATTCAGTTATATGGACAAAGGATGCAAGGATTGACATTTACATTACATGTAATATCTTAATATAGGATATAGGATCGTCTGTTATAATTTAGGTCATCCTGTTTATATGTTATATCACCTAATGGTATGTTTTCAGAATACTTTCTGTTTATATATTATATCATCTTAGGATATATTTTCAGGTTACTGTAGTTACATTCTTATTTTGTGATTTATTTATCAGAAGCTTACATTTGTATAAGGAGACTATATATCAGGCAATGGAGATAGTTTATCATAATGCTTTTTTCAGAACATTCGATATTATTATTATTATTACATTATAACTTATTATTATAACTTACATGCTAGTAACTTATATTCATCTATGAGAACTAATGTATATATTGCGTAGACTTTGTTATATGCTGTGCGCTGAGGGCATG
>NC_134794.1:19744932-19757432 GCF_046742065.1 Oratosquilla oratoria | reverse complement strand
TTTTTTTTTTTTTTATCAGTTGTTATCCGGTACGATCAGCAACCCCTCCCCTCACCCCTCCATCTCTGTGTTTTGAAATTGTGATTGCGTAGACGTTTGTTTTACCCATATTTTTTCACGACTAAAGGTGTGACATCATCCAAAATGCCAAGAATAAGTGAGACAAAGAAACGCAGAAGCCAGCAGATGTCTGCCAAGATGAAAATATTAATAAAAAAAGTGCAAAAAAGATAATGGAATTGAGTTGTCAACAGGTGAGAGTCATGGACGCCATCATATTCCCAATATTTTTCAGCCCTGTGTCACAACGTAAGCAATTAGTGGAAGCCAAATTGGAAGAAGATAACATTTCTGTACGTAAGTGTTCACTAATAGAGAATGAAACAATGAAAAAATTAGTGTGCCTTATCAAGTGTCAGGTGGAACAAGTACTATTGGATATTCTCCTGGTGCATTCTAGATTACTGTAGAGTGTGCATGTGAGTATCTGATCATTACTGAAATGTTTGCTGAGGTGTTTATTGGCAGTACCGTATATACGGTACTAAATCTACCAATTTTCAGTGAAGTTTCATGTGGAAAAATTGCTCTATTTTTCTTATTTCCTGTCCAATTTACAAAAAATATGTATTTAATCTACACACTCTAAGGAAGAACTTTTATTTAATGGTTTTATCTGAAGGAAGCATAGTTTTTTGTGCAGCAGTAAGCAAATCTTTATCAAGCGATATCTAAAAACCCATTTTTATGTTATTTTTTGTCATAAAAACTTTAATAACTTCTATACTTTTTGCTCTATCTATCTATCTTTTGCTCTATATTTTTGCTCTTTCTAAAAGAATTAAATGCACAATGATTCTCATAAAATGAGGAAGTTATTTACTTGGTAAAAACATTTCATCTCTCAATGAATTTATAAATAATTTTTGAATGAAAGTTCTGCTTTTATTTTGGTTAATTTATTGTTTTTATATATACAATTTCAACATTTTTCAATATATTCTTTTTATTCACACAAAGTTTGTAGGAGATATGCATAGCTTTCAGGTAATATCTTTGCTTTGTAAATCAAGCAACATGGGAACTAGTTATTCATATTTAAAGAGTAACTGCTATTTAGATAAATAAATAGATAGATAAAATATAAATATTTAGCGGATCGCTTTAATTTTTTTGGCTATTCTGATCTCCAAATATCCTTGACATTGTGTAAAAATGCTAACATGATTGGGTTAGTATTAATGTGCTTAGATCTGGCAGAGGTATCTCCCCTTAATATAAACTTTTATAGTGAAATAAGAAACTATTTTTAAGGCACTGTTATGCTTTGAAATGCCAATTTTATCCTGAATTAACAGGTATTATTGTATGAGGTTAGTGGACACCAGGGTTGGCGATTTTTTTTTTTTTTTTTTTTTTTTAATATAAAGAATCGATTTTTTTTATTTAAATCAGATTTATTTGATTTAGATAGATATCTTTTTTATAGATTTTAAATATTATGGGATTCCTATCTGATATGCGATCTGGTTGCTTAATAGCATTTTTAGCATATCAATATAAGGAGCACTGTTATATAGACTTGCCACAAGTATACAAGGAACGGTATAAGCCGTATGTGAGGACGGTATGCTCAGGTTCACTCGATTCCTCCAAGAGTTTTCTCATCTTGGTGATATTTGCTGCATTGTCTGTCACAACACTTCCAATGTGACAACCAAAATCTTGTTCAGCCTTCTTGATCGAATTTTGTACAAGTTGTAGAAGATATTCGGCAGTGTGAGGTTTCCCTGCTGTGTCTATTGTGTCAACTAAATAAATCTGACCAGTGGATGTTGTTAGAGTGACACATTTTATGGGCTCATTATGGATGTTAGACCACCCATCAATTGAAAGACATACAGATTCATTATTCAGGTCACCTGCACATTTTTATATTCCTTTTCATACACAAGATCCAAGTACTTATCAGCAATATCTTTTCTAGGTGGAAGAATATAACCTGGCCTCAGGTTCTGAACCATCTTGAGAAACTGAGGATGCTGAACAAGACAATAATACCTGTTAAGTCCGGCTGAAATTGGCATTTCAAAGGATAACAGTGCCCTAGAAATAGTTTCTGATTTCACTATAAAAGTTTATATTAACTTATACTGCATTGAATAAGTCATTAGTTGATATATTTGTCCTATATACAATGTTAGGTTTCTAGTTTTGATATATTTGTCCAATATAGAATGTTAGGTTACAAAGAAAGCAATGGCCTCCGCTAGCGGACCCAGGGATCTGGGTGCGCACGTCCTGTGTAATAGTAGTCCTTAATATATATACATATATATATGTATATATATATATATATATATATATATATATATATATGCATAGATTCTATATATAGCTGGGCAGATTGTTGAGTCCTCAATAGTAAACCTACATGTATGTGAGGTGAATAAACCTGAATATAACGCAAAGGAACTGATGCACCTTAAGAATTAACTTCTAAAATATTGAAATGATTACATTGAGGTGAAAACCTGACGAAGCAATGCGTTTTGGTCCAATCAAAGCCGCTGGCCCAGGCAGCCAGGACAAATGGCTATCACCGATGTCCCAAAGTTCTTATGTATGATAGCATATCATCAGTACTTATTCGGAGTAAATGCGGTCTTTGCAAATAAACAAGTTACATTTTTACTGGGGATTGAAGGAAGGGGGGTCTTTCACGAAGATTGGAAATGGAAGACTATCTTCCAGAATATCTCTTGATGGTACCACAGCACTGAATTTACCTTCGAGATAGCATCATGCATCAGCCAGCCTTATCCAAGCTAATAACCACGATTGACGTGATCGTGTGTCAGATCACGACACGCACTGGTGACACACAAACATCATTACAACATATTTAGGGTGGAGGAGTGGGCTGCGACTGACTTACGCCTGAACTCCAGTGTTATAAACCATTGACACTAAGGACTACCCAATAAAAAAAGGTAATTAGTTAACCTATGCCACACCACCCGATAAACCTTTGGTGTCGGCAACGAGGAATGAAAATGTCCAGCTGGTTCTTGTCATTTCAGAGACATATAATTTTTCTTGAATGACGGTCTGCTCTGACCAATGAGATATTTTTAGTACGCCCGCAAGAAATGACAGCTGAGCATATCGTGTGTCGTTCACAGTGTATGATGTATATGTATATATATACTCGTGTATATATACATGTATGTATATAGTATATACATATATATGTATATATACATGTGTGTGTGTGTGTGTGTGTGTGTGTGTGTGTGTGTGTGTGTGTGTGTGTGTGTGTGTGTGTGTGTGTGTGTGTGTGTGTGTGTGTGTGTGTGTGTGTGTGTGTGTGTGTGTGTGTCAGTATGACATTTGGAAATAAACCCTCCTACTAGGATTCGAACCCTCGTCTAAGCGGCTTGCTTTTTTATAAGACGAGGACCGTACTGTCACGCCACCGTGACCTTACAAAACGGAACGACTTAGTTCACGGACCCATCGTTCCGCCGAGGGCACCTAGGTGAAGGGTGGTATGTACTGCATTTCATCAAATCCTTTATGCAGGTTAGTCTTCCGACAAGTATTTGTATCATTATGGGTTCGAATCCCAGTTGGAGAGTTTATTTCCTAATGTCATAATGACACAAACACTTGTCGGAAGACTAGCCTGCATAAAGGATTTGGTGAAATACAGTACATACCACGCTTCACCTAGGTAGACTTGGCGGAACGATGGGTCCGTGAACTAATTCGTTCCGTTATGTAGGGTCATGGTGGCATGACGGTACGGTCTTCATCTTATAAAAAGCAAGCCGCTTAGGCAGCGGTTCGAATCCCAGTAGGAGAGTTTATTTCCAAATGTCATAATGACACAAACACTTGCCGGAAGACTAGCCTGCATAAAGGATTTGATGAAGTACAGTACATACCACGTCTCACCTAGGTGCACTTGGTGGAACGATGGGGCCGTGAACTAAGTCGTTCCGTTTTGTAGGGTCATGGTGGCGTGACGGTACGGTCTTTGTCTTATAAAAAGCAAGCCGTTAAGACGAGGGTTCGAATCCCAATAGGAGAGTTTATTTCCATATTTACGTATATATATATATATATATATATATATATATATATATATATATGTATATATATATATAAATATATATATACACTGTATATATATATATATGTATATATATACATATATATATACACATATATGATATATGTATATATATATATATATATATATATATATATATATATATATATATATATATATGCGTATATTTTATGAATACATATGTAATTGTGTTTCTGTACGTGTGTGTATATGTGTGTGTCTCTGAGCGAGAAAGAATATTGTTTTAAAAACGAATCAAATCAAGACCTACGTTATATGAATATGTTTCTGGTTTCATGTATATAATGTATTACATTATTTATACTCGCGAGTAATATTTGTATACATGCACATGTGCCCAAAATTGAACTTTTTAAGTTATGACCCTGAACCTGATTTCCACATTCGTTATTCAAAAACGAGTAAAAGAATAATAGAGCATCCAACATTACCAAATATAACATGAATCTATGTATATATTGTTCTTTTGTATCAAAAGATATTCGCTTATGAGGAATATTCGGTACGTTATGTATGCAAAAACATACCAATGCATCTGTTAAGGTTATGGAATAAAAATGTGAAGTGTGAAAGGAGACATCCATATTTCCCTTTAAGAAGGGATAAGAATGCCGTTATCATGCGCCCTACTTGCCGAAAAACGCGTCTGAATGGGATAGAGGGAAAGTACAATGGATCCCAACTTTTTTGTGTTTTTCTCTCAAGAAGTCTCAAGGCTTTGATTCGGCCATCCGCATTATCAGGGAGAATTCATGTATATGTATGTACACAAAAGCCTATTTCTGATTCAATGCAAGAAATAACATGGAAGGCAATTAGTTCCCCTCACACGAAACGCCGTTCCGTCTGAATATATAATCGGTTATTCAAGGGAAAAGTATATCTTACAATGTCAGTGGCTGGTGTTGATGTTCACGCAAATATAATTATATCAGTCCACCTTCCCAAACGACGCTTTTATTCTATCCGAATGCGATGAATAATTTGTTCAATTATAGATTTCCTCGTATCTCAATACTAAGATATAATTTGAGTACGTGACGCATTTGCTGTGTTTTATATTATGTAATACAACCTACCTGAGTGATATAAAGATTTTAATTTCACCAATATTAAAAACCAACACTATTGTATGATATGGTACAGCGTGTATATTTTCTTGTACTAATAAAGATACATATAAACAAATGTTTCTCATGGCACAAAGAACATCATAAAAAGAGATTAGATTGAAAAAATTATTCTGTAGTCACGTTAGCCTTTCCCTAACGCGTTGTCACTTTGATTTCTTCAGTGTCAACTGCCCCATTTACCTCCGTGGATACCAAGAGGGTTAGAACCAAGTATATATACATATATATATGTAAATATATACATATATATATATATATATATATATATATATATATATATATATATATATACTAATAAGAACACGGGTATGTGTGTTCACTTATGCAAAGTAGACTACTTGGAAAAAGAAACTAACGAAGTGGAGCGCTTTCGTATATTACATCTTCAGTGCTCTGCTTCGTTAGTTTCTTTTTCCAAGTGGTCTACTTTGCATATATATGTATATATATATTCATATACTGTATATATATATATATATATATATATATCTTTTTTTTTTTTTTTTTTTTTTACTTCTGCTCCTAGGTAGGCTTTCAGCCTGTCAGTCGGGCCAGCACACTTCTGTCCCTTGAGTTTCTCGAGCAAATAGGTCTTTTTACGTCATCGGCTAGCTAGGCCTGTCATGACAACCCTCCTCTTTTATCCGGGCTTGGGACCGGCATGGGATTTAGATGTCATTCCCCATGGCAGAGTTATATACATATATCAAGAGCTTTTTCCACTTCATAAGGTAGGTAGCCAAATCATAGGTACATACCCACTCTCACCCATTCCACTCCCCTCCAGCACTCCTTCCTGCTCCTGCCTCTCATCTTAGCCCTAGGTGAGAGCCAATGTAGCAAGACACAGTACATCTACAGCAAGGCTGCTCCACTTAATCGCCGAGCCCAGTTTATCAAGAATACTACTCCAGTACTTTTTTTTCCCTACCTCTATAGTAGAACAGGTGGTGACCATCTTGTAATTGTATCAGCTTTTCATCCCCTATTCGGACTTCGCTAAGTCCCACGATGTCCCATTTGATGTTGTCTACCTCTTCCATTAAATTCTCCGGCCTGTGGTCTTCTGAGAGGGTTCTTAGGTCGTAAGTCTACTTGGGCAGTGCTTACTCACATTCGGTGGCACACTTACCGTAAGCACACAAGGCAATACGGCTGGACCTTTAGGAGACGATGATTCAACAGGAACCCCCGGGTTTCTTTTGGATGTGCAATTCATTTTTGCTATGAAGAAAATTCGGCAGTAATCTCACCTCCCTGCCAACTGGTTTCTGGTGAGATATTTCTTTTGTGTCACCTTATTCAGTATATTCCGTGGAGCCCTATATGTCTATTGGGTGCCCAATGGTAAACGCCGTCATTATGGGGGTACCCTATATATCTATGAGGAATTTCCCTGTTCGCCATCAGGGACGTGCCAGTTACCAGTGGGTCCAGCGACTGTGTGCGCGCGTGCGAGCTGCTCTTTGTCTGATCTTTCTTATAAAACCTGTTCGATATGGGTGACCCTGCAGAGATTTCCCCTCTGTTGACATAGCTCTTGTAGTCATTAAGATTCTATACACCACATCGAGATGTCAACTCTCGAATAGGATATATGTGTATATATTTATATATATATATTATATATATATATACATACACATATATATATACATATATATAAATATATATATATTTATATATACATATACATATATGTATATATATATGAGAGAGAGAATTGGGTAGGGAAGGGCAAACGAAGATGTGTTGGGAATAGAGTTTATTGCCCTAACGTTGCGACTAACTTGGCCTTCTTCAAAGGACTTGCCGCTATACAATCAGAAATCCTCTCTCATTTGTCTTGAATAATTCTTGTATATATATATATATATATATATATATATATATATATATATATATAACATGCATTAAGCACGCAAACACATACATAGAAATTATATTGGAGACATATTTGGTTTTTGTTATTGTATATGACCTCTGTGCCAAAGTCTGTCTTGTGAATCCGCCGCTCCATCTCCCCCTGGAGCCAGCGAAGGCTTCCCGAGGAAAGAACCTGCAGAACTGTTGATCAACTTTTTTTTTTCCAAACTTGTTTTATGAACGCACATGCCCGTGCAGGAATTAGTGGGAATTAAAAATTCATCATGCCTGCCAAACTTCAACAGAATAATGGAATTCGCAAATCCTGATTTTTTTTCCGGCAAATTAGCGGAATAAGGAACCTGGTAGGAAAAGTGGAAATGGAGAGAGAGAGAAAAAATGTGTCAAAAATATTTTGATTTCGTTTTCCGTTGTAAGAGGCGACTGGAGTTACTGAACCCAACGATGAGTACCTACGAGTGGTGGTCCTGCAAGACGTACATCGGAGAGGTTCATCTCCCGTCGCCAGTCTCCAAAACCCATCAACACCATCTCCTCCATCTGTAGGTGCAGTCCTGGGGGCCGGAACTTGGTCTCCGTAACCACAATATTTTTTTTCTTTCAGACTTAACTATGTCAACTCCACTTTTTTATCATAAAATAGGTGATGAAAAAACAGATCTACTTTAGTGAGATTCAGAAAATAGAGCTAAAATCCTTTAGTGTGAGATCGATGGAAGTTTTGGCGGATCGTTAGAGGTTATCGTGGTCCCAAGGGAATCCAGTCAGGGAAAGGTTAGGTGGTCTGTTACCTTATCCTCATTATCATTGCAATCATTATCATGTATCAGTATCATAAGATTATAATTACGATTGTCATAATCACTATTGTTATAATTAGCATTAATCAAGATCACGGGATTATTGTTATCATTGTCATTATCATTATCATTAATGTTATCATTGCCATTGTCATTATTTTCATTATCGTTATCATTATTATTATCATTACCATTGTCAATAGAAAGAGCAACAGCACTACTATTATCAACATAATCACCATCGTCATCATCATCATCATCATCATCATTATCATGATTGTTATTATCATTATCATTATCATTACTAGAATCTATAAGAATTAACGATTAACGTTGACGTATCGTGTCTATACTGGCATGAAATCGAGGTCATGGGTCTTGTTGAAGACAATCACAACGTTTTCCTTGTATAAATGAAGTTATTAATAATCAAGATAACATAAAAACATAAGAATGGAGAAGACAACAAGAGACCATAAAGCCTATACTAGGCAGTTCCATATCCCTTGCCACCTTTAATCTCAATCCATAAAGTTATCTAATCTTCTTTTAAACAACCAATTGTTTCACCGTCCACTACATTGTTACTAAGTCTATTACATTCGTTAACCAATCTGTTGGTAAACCAATTCTTGCCTATTTTCTTTTTACACCTAAATTTGTCCAATTTAATCCCATTACTACGAATCCTGCCCTGCTGTCTTTATATGAAGACCTTCTCTGCATCAATCTTATTCCCTGATCTACAAATAATTTTCACACGCAGAGTACATATGCTTCTACGAGTTTAGTGAACGTATTGTAGATGACGGACAAGAAGGACATGAACCACGAAACTATAAAAATACCTCGCCCAATGCTCAACGAAGGAGAAAATGAGGAGAAATGGTGCTACAAATGGGAAAATAAGGACAAACGGACCAACAGACGCAAAAAACACGCCCACGCCCACGCCCACGCCCTGTAGCTAACGAAGAAGAAAATGAGGATTATCGAAGAGAAAGAAAAGGCATCTCGGTCGATATAATACTCTGGCTAACTCCGGTCATGAATATTCCTCTGAATAATATCTAGTCACATTTGGCAGTTCTGCGACCTGATTCGAAGGATTGATTATCTGACAGGACGGGGGCGTGGAGGGCCGATGGTCAGGCTGAGGGGTAGTCCACAAGGATACAGGCACTGATGAAGTACAGTACTGGTCAGAGGGTTTCAGTATGACTGTGAACAGCTTGGAGTCAAACGCATATATTGAAATCGTCCGGCCTATGTTTACATGCATGCGTGTGTAGATGTATGATGTATATGTATATGTATGTTTATATGTGTATGTACGGTATGTATATGTGTGTGTGTGTGTGTGTGTGTGTGTGTGTGTGTGTGTGTGTGTGTGTGTGTGTGTGTGTGTGTGTGTGTGTGTGTGTGTGTG
This sequence comes from Oratosquilla oratoria, assembly GCF_046742065.1. Classification (NCBI taxonomy): domain Eukaryota; kingdom Metazoa; phylum Arthropoda; class Malacostraca; order Stomatopoda; family Squillidae; genus Oratosquilla; species Oratosquilla oratoria. The sequence goes on along the minus strand of NC_134794.1, from coordinate 19,748,024 downwards.
TGTGTGTGTGTGTGTGTGTGTGTGTGTGTGTGTGTGTGTGTGTGTGTGTGTGTGTGTGTGTGTGTGTGTGTGTGTGTGTGTGTGTGTGTGTGCATATATCATAAGACGAAAATGTAGTAGCACATTTAGTAAAATGTTTTAAATAACCCACTGTCAGAGAAACAAAGCAAAAGAAACAGACGAACTGTATATTTCGACCACTACTGCTGAAGAGGACCACAGCAGTGTTCGAAATATACAGTTCGTCTGCTTCTTTTACTTTGTTTCTCCGACAGTGGGTTATTTAAAACATGTGCATACACACACACACACACACACACACACACACACACACACACACACACACACACACACACACACACACACACACACACACACACAGCCACACACACACACACACACACACACAAACACACACACACACACACACACACACACACACACACACAGACACACACACACACATACACACACACAAACACACACACAAACACACACACACACACACACACACACACATATATATATATATATAGTTATATATACATATATATACATATATATATATATATGTATATGTATGTATGTAAATTTGTATATGTATATGTATATATATTATATACATATGCATATATATATATATATATATATACATATATGAATAGATATGTATATATATATATATATACATATATATATATATATGTATATATATATGAATATATATTATATATATATATATATGTAGCCATATACATATATGTATATGAATATATATATATATACATATATGTATATGTATATACAAAAGTATATATACATGTGCATGTCTGAGTTTATGTTTATATGTATACATATGTATCTATGCATGCATGCATATTGTCACAACCTTTAAACACGGGTAAGAAAGGTAATTCTACTCCTCACACACACACACGTACACAGAGAGAGAGAGAGAGAGAGAGAGAGAGAGAGAGAGAGAGAGAGAGAAAGAGAGAGAGACGCAGGAACGCACGCCCAAGCCACTTCTTTTCAGTCAGTGCCTGGATGGACTCTTCGGAGATGGCTGAGTTGAGGATCCCTTTCATGAGGAAATCCAAAACATCTGAAAAAGATATATATATATTTATGAAGGAGGTTCTTGTGTTGAATTAGATCATTCTCCCTTTAGTCTCAGCTTCTCTCTGGAGAGTGTTATTAAAGGGTTTCACGTGAAGAGCATGATTAGAGTATTTGAGGCCTAGAGCAGGTCATAGCGTCGTTTTCTTCGGCCGAAGGATGGGTAGGAAAAAAAAATACGCATACTCCCTTACCTTTCTTTCTGTTACTTATCGTATCCCACAAGAAGACAAGTCCCCCCATTGAGACTCTGCTTTATGTCCAGAGACACTTGTCCCAATACAATAGGTTTTGTTCTCCATCTCATTCATATTCAAATGAAGTCACCCTAAACACGAGATGTATATCCCTCTGTTGGATATATCGAAGCTTTGTCCAGGTTCAGTCTTCTCAATGTCGGATACTCGACAACGGAATTAAGAAATTAATACTCCGTCAGTAAATGAAACCAATTTTATTATTATTGTTGTTGTACCTATGGCGGTCCGTAGATATGTTTCCAAAGCTAAGGACTACATTGGTGACAGCTTCTACTCGCCAGTGAATTATTCCGGCGCAGCTGTTGCTTCTGCAATCATCTGCAGCTGTCTACCTTCATCCTGTCGCCGGCAATCAACAGCTACTCTGAGCTGGAGAGATGTTCTTCCATCAAAATTACTTTTTACGTGTTTAAAAAATTTAATTAATTTACTCACTTGATATGGAGCAAGTAAGATATATACACCTAGAAGTGACATTCTAATACATTTTTCGACCATTTCTTAACGCTTTTATCAAACCTATTTGATTCTTTGCAAAGGATGATACCAAAGTCAGTCCTTAGCTTCTTCCATACTGAATGTCACAACTCCCTCTTATTATGTCTGCCACCAGGGTATTTTATTCATCTTGATAGAGGGGTGATTGCATTCCGTGTCCATTCTCCACTTCAGTATTGACTGATACCTCCTTATTGATTCTACGCGTATCAACGATTTCATTCATATCCGTGGCACGTCTCGTCAGCGAAGGGAGTAGGCCAATTGCTGCAGCAGTGGCTATCAAGAATTCTACTATGTAGTAGGCTTTAATGATGTCTCGTCAATAGAATGAAATTATTTGAATGCCAATTTGATATATATATATATATATATATATATATATATATATATATGTGTGTGTGTGTGTGTGTGTGTGTGTGTGTGTGTGTGTGTGTGTGTGTGTGTGTGTGTATATATATATATATATATATATATATATATATATATATATATATATATATATATATATATATATATAGTGGACGGAAATTTTTGCTTGTTTGTCTCTGTTTTCCAACACCGTCGTCATATCCCAACGGATATTTACCAGATTTGGCTCTGAGATCTACATGCACCCCAGAATAATGCATGGACAACGAAAACCCGGGTACTCGTCCCCTCCAGGGTAATATCTGCAGTGTGTTCGTTTGGCATCCAGTTACCGCCAAATACTTCGTCTAATAACTGGCAAAGACTTTTGGAAACAAGGAACTTTCCTTCATCTGAATAAAATTTCCCGGTAAAGATATCATTAAGAAAAAAGTTATCTTTAGGGAAGTGAGTGGTTTCCATTTTGCTTGATAGAATTGTCTTTCATTAGCCAGAATGAATATATAAAATGATGCTCACCAATTGATTATATACTTTGGGGTCTCTTCAGTCAAAACGACATTTGGCCACACGCTTTTTCCGGACATTTGACCCCCTTCTTTCTTGAGCATATTGAATAATAATGTACTCATTCGTTCCTTATTAATGATATTTGACCTGATTATGTAAAAGCACAGTACTATGACAATAATGAAATGGAGAGTTGAATAATTCTAATGGATCACGGGACAGGAATCATTGTCCATTAGTGTAATATCAGATGACCAAAAAGCAAGAGTGATGAGTAAGATAACACAAAAGTAAATACAGTTTTGAAATGTTATATTTGCAGTACTGGTAGTG
>NC_134794.1:19727432-19739932 GCF_046742065.1 Oratosquilla oratoria | reverse complement strand
ATGAAGAAGCTATAAGCGAAACCGGTCAGGAATAAACTCGGAACGAGACCCGTGACTCTCTTTTTCTACCTTTTTCATACATATATACATACATACATATACATACATACATATATATGCATACATATATTTAGAAATTGTTTTAGACTAATGAGAGAGTGATAGGCGGGGAAGGGTAAACGAAGATGGGCTTTTAGAGTACGTCATAACGTTTGGGTCACTGTGAAGGTCACAGTGACCGAAACGTTAGGACGTATTCTAAAAGCCCATCTTCGTTTACCCTTCCCCACCTATCACTCTCTTATGTATATATATATATATATATATATATATATGTATATATATATATATATATATATATATATATATATATATATATATGTCTTGTTAAAGACCAATGCTAAATCAGTTTCAACTATCTTTTTAGTTGTTTTTCCCATTCTTCTTATATGTTTCTTTTAGTCCAGGGGTAGATTAAACACAAGTCTACCAAGATCCATGGTATATTGACACTAATTATATAAAGCTTGCGATTGTATTTATATAATTAGTGTCAATATACCATGGATCTCGCTAGACTTGTGTTTAATCTACCTCTGGACTATAAGAAACATATAAAAAGAATGGAAAAAAACATCTACGAAAATAGTTGAAACTGATTTAGCATTGGTCTTTAACAAGACATGTTTACAAGAAAATTTACTGCCAAAATATACTAATATTTATATATATATATGTATTTACCTAGTTGTATTTTACGGGAAGGGGAGCTATGCTCGTGAGGTCCCGTCTTCATATCTCATTTTATCTAAACTATTTTTAAATTCATGTATTGTTTTTGCACACACCACTTTCTCATCTAACTTGTTCCAACTGTCTATTGCTCTGTGAGGAAAGCTGTTCTTTTTCAAATCTCTTCTATAGTTGTCTTTTTTTATTTTCTTTCCGTGTCCTCTTGTATTTCTGTCATCCCATTTTATCAGATTCTCTCTATCAGTAATTTCTATGCCTTTCATGATTCTGTAAATAGCTATCAAATCTCCTCTCTCTCTTCTTTTCTCTAGTGTCTGTAGTTTAAGTTTTTGTAGTCTCTCTTCATATGATAGTTTTGAGAGTGTTGGTGCCAGTTTAGTAATTGCTCTTTGTATTCTTTCAAGTTTTTTTATACATTTTTTTGTACTTGGTGACCATATCGTTGCTGCATATTCCAATCTTGGTCTTATCAGGGTGACTAGGATTTTCCTCACCATTTCTTCATCCAGGTATGTAAATGCCACTTTGATTGTTCTTATTAAATTATAAGTTTCTCCAAAAATCTTATTTATATGTTTCTCAGGTGACATATTATTCATAACAATGACTCCCAGGTCCCTCTCATTTTCTACTCTTTTTATTCCTTCTTCTCCCAAATTATATGATCCTGTTATTCTGTTTTTGCTTTTTCCAAATTCCATTATACTACACTTTTTTGTATTGAACTCCATCTCCCACTTCCTACTCCATTCTTGTACTTTATTTAGATCTCTCTGTAGTGATTCACAATCTTCTTCAGTTTTCACTCTTTTCAGTAATTTTGCATCATCTGCAAAGAAGCTCATATAGCTTTCAATTCCTTCATCCATATCATTAATATATATAGCAAACATTATTGGGGCCAGAACTGTTCCCTGCGGGACACCGCTTATTACTTCATTCCATTTTGAGTGCTGATCTCTTATCACTACTCGCATTTTTCTTTCTTGCAAAAAGTCTTCCATCCAATTTAGCAATTTACCTTGTATTCCTCCTTCATATTCTAATTTCTTAAGCAACTTCTTATGTGGTACTTTGTCAAAAGCTTTTTTTAGGTCTAGAAATGCACAATCAGCCCATCCATCTCTTTCTTGTATTATATCTATTAGCCTTGAATAGAAACATATTAAATTGGTGACGCATGATCGTCCTTGTCTGAATCCAATTTGCCTTGGATTTAGTACGTTGTTTTTTTCCAAGTATTTTACCCATCTACTTTTGATAATTCTTTCACATATTTTTGCTATTGTACTTGTTAGAGAGACTGGTCTATAGTTGGTAGGTTCTTCTTTATTTCCTCCTTTATATATAGGTACTATATTTGCTTTTTTCCAATCTTCTGGAACTTTTCCTTCTTTTAAGGAACTGCTTATTATGCTATGTATTTTGTCTGCCAGTTCATTCCTACATTCTTTCAGAATCCAGTTTGCTATTTCATCTGGCCCATGCGATTTTCTGACATCAAAATTACCCAAGTGTGTCAATATTTCATTCTTCGTTACTTCTATTTCTTCCATAGGGGGGACTTTTTCCTTCCACTCAAACTCTTCAGGTTGTATATTTTCCCTTGTAAACACTGATTTAAAATGTTTGTTCATAATTTCTGCCATTTCCATTTCCTCAGTGTATTCAACTCCCCCTTGTCTTAATTTCTCCAAGTCTTGTTTGTTTTTCAGTTTATTGTTTACAAATCTGTAGAATAGTTTTGGTTGATCTTTACACTTTTCTATAACATCTTTTTCATATTTTCTTTTTTCCTCTCTGCACTTTTGTACATATTCATTTCTATAACCAGTATATATTTTCCATTTTTCAGGTCTTCTGTCTTTTTTCCATCCGGTCCAGGCTTTGTCTCTTTTGTCTTTTAACTCCCTACAACTTTTGTTGTACCAGCATTTTACATATTCTTTTTCTTGTTTTTGTCTTGGGACATACTTTTCCACTCCTTCTTTGTAAATTTTTGTCAAAATATTCCATTTCTCTTCCACTGATGTTTCTTCTTTGTATATTTCTTCCCAGTTTTCTTGTTGGAAGAATTCTCTTATTTTATCAAAGTTTGTTTTTTTCATACATCATTCTTCCTTTTCTATATTGTTCATTTCTTTTCATATATTTTTCTTCATTAAGTTCCAGTTCAATCAATATGTGGTCACTTTTACCTATTGGTGTTTTATATTCAATCTTGTCCACTATTCTAGGTTCAGATGTAATTATTAAGTCTAGCCTCGATGGTTCTTCTTCATTTCTATACCTAGTGTTCTCTTGTATCCATTGTGTCATTGAATGGTCAGTAATCATCTCAAGTAGAGCATTTCCCCATGAGTCATCACCACTCTTTACTGTCATTTCTTCCCAGCAGATTTCTTTGCAATTAAAGTCGCCCATCATAACTATTCTTCCTCCGTCTTCCATTATTTTAGTTAATGCTATCTTTGTGTCCTCTAACATACTTTTATGTTCATTCTCCTCCCATGAGGCTGTTTTCGGAGGCACATAGTTGATCACAAATTTTCTGCTCTTCTTATCTCGGTCTTCCACTTCTATCATAATCATCTCTACTGTATTCTTTCCATATATGACACCTTTCACGTTTATATCCTTCTTTGTCAGGAACATAACTCCACCCCCTTGTTTTTTCTCTCTGTTTCTAATCCAATAATTGTATGTATCATGTCCTACACTGTTGGGTGGTAGTGGGCCTTTTAATTTTGTTTCTACAATTCCCATTATGTCCGGTTCTTTTTCTTTCAAATAATCATTCAGTTCATTCAATCCTGTTATCAATCCATCTATATTTGTGTAAGACACTCTTAGTTTTCTGCCACTTCCATTGTGTTCTCTGTTTCCCTTATGTTTTTCTTTAGTATGTCGAACTGCTTTATTTTCATGTTCACTACTCTCCAATAGAATCTCTCTTTCTCTGACTCCGTTCTTTCCTCGTTTTTTTGCCTTAGCTTCAATTCTTTTCTGCTTTTCTGCCTCTCTTTCCTCCTTATTCATTTCTCTTTTTATCCATACCTTTTTATATTGATCATTTGTTGCTAGTTTCCCTGTCTTGGATAGAATTTTCTCTGCCGTTGTTTGTGACCTGAATTTAATCTTAATTGGTCTGGTCTTATCTGTACTATATTTTCCGAGTCTGAATTTTTCCTCAATTTCCTTTATAATTTCTGGTTCATCTTCCTGGACTAATTTTAATAAACTGTTTACCCTTTCATTTTCCTCCTTGATTCTTGCGGTTCTATCTGGGTTATGTTTCTCTTCCATTCCTAATATAATTATACATTTCTTTTTGTCAGCTAATTCTCTTACTATATTCTCCTTCTGTCTCATCACTTTAATAACTGAGTCTTCATTATGTTCTTTCAATTGCTGTTTGACTATGTCAGTGAATGAAACCTTATTCCCTTCTTGAGTTATTCTCCAATTTTTAGCTTCTGTAGCTATTTTCTCACTGTTTTCATTACTATTCTTCTTCAATTTCTCATTCTCCTCCTTTACATTTCCTAACTGTCTTTTTAGGTCCTCTACTTCTTCAGTTAAGTTTCTGTTAGCCTTCTCTAGTTGTTCCAATCTTTCAATTCTTTGTAGAATGGAGCCTACATTACCTAACTTACGTTCCAAGTCCTCGATCACCTTATCAACTCTCTCCTCTAGTCTTATCAGTCTGGGGGGGGTTGTGTCCCCCCCCCCCTCTTTAAATCCCTGGAACATATTCTCGTCACTTTCTACTGTATTTCTCCTTTCTATACTTCTAATCTTTACATTTTTATTTGCCATTTCGTCATCCGGTGGTCGTTTCATGTTGATCTTCCGCCCGTCTGCCTGGGCCAAGTCCTCCACATCCTCATTATCTTCCATTTCCCCAGTAATCCCTCCCCCTCTCCTCTTTCCTTACTTTCCCACTACCTCACGAGCAATTCCCCCCCCCCCTGCAAATACAAAAAGGCACTTCTCTTTGCGTTGGTATCCTCAATCTGCACTTTTCTTCAGAGCGTTCGTCAAGCCGTCCGTTCGTTGAAAGTGTGTGTGTGTGTGTGTGTGTGTGTGTGTGTGTGTGTGTGTGTGTGTGTGTGTGTGTGTGTGTGTGTGTGTGTGTGCGTGTGTGTGTTTATGTGTGTGTGTGTGTGTGTGTATGTGTATGTGTGTAGCAGTGTGCGTTTACACACACACACACACACACACACACACATATATATATATATATATATATATATATGTATATATATATATATATATATATATATATATACATATATATATGCAGACAGACCACTGGGATAATGAAAGATGAGACCGAGCGCTTTCGTCTATTCAGACATTTTCAAGGTCTGAATAGACGAAAGCGCTCGGTCTCATCTCTTTCATTTTCCCAGTGGTTTGTCTGCATACTAGTATCACGCGTTCAAGTGATTTCTTCTGCATATATATATATATATATAATATATATATATATATATATATATATATATATGTGTGTGTGTGTGTGTGTGTGTGTGTGTGTGTGTGTGTGTGTGTGTGTGTGTATGCATATATATATACATATATATGTATATTATATATATATATACATATATATAAATACATATATATATGCATACACACACACACACACATATACATATATATATATTGGAAGATCTAGTCTCAATTTCATCTAATCCCGGGCTCGCCTAATACGGGAATATATATATATATATATATATATATATATATATATATAAATATATATGTCATATATATATATATATGTATATATACATATATATGCTTGTAACCACGAGGAAAATAAAGATCGGAATACTGAACGTTTTCGTCTATTAAGATATTTTCAAAGTACATAGTGTCACAACAAAGAATAACTTAAATATAATAATATAGAAAACAGGAGAGGTCACACAGGATTTAATAAGAAACTCAAAATTTATTTGAAAGGGCATGATCAACTTATCAAACAATTAACTGTTTTTTCTCCTTCCATGCCTTATTTGTACGGCTTAGTTAAAACCCATAAGCCTGATAATCCAATGAGACCCATTATCAGTTCTACTGGTTGTGTTTCATATAAATTATCCAAATGGCTTGTTTCTGTCTTGAGCCCACTCGTGGGGACCATTTCCACTTCCCACATTAGGAACTATGTAGATTTAATTAGTAAATTGAACGATCTTAATATGTCTGTTGATTTTAAGTTAGTTAGCTTTAATATTAATTCGTTATTTACCTGTGTTCCCGTTTTTGACCTTCTTTCCTTCCTAGAAGAAGAACTTTTACTTCATTCTTTGCCTCTTCCAGTCGATGTCATTATTAATCTCATTAAACTCTGTGTGGTTGATTCCAAATTCGTTTTTGATGGAAAGTTCTATGTACAAAGATTTGGGATGGCTATGGGGAATCCCTTGTCTCCTCTGTTGAGTAATTTGTACATGGAATTTTTTTGAAAGGGAGTTGTTGTCTCGTATTCTTCCACGTAATTTTATTTGGTACAGGTATGTCGATGACATACTATGCATTTGGCCACTTGCTCACAACTTGGATAATTTTTTAGTTAGTTTAAACAATTTAGTACCTTCTATAAAATTTGAAATTGAGATAGAACAAGAGAACAAATTACCCTTTCTAGATGTTACTATTCACAGAAAAGAAAGGTACTTCAGGTTTGATGTTTTTCCTAAACCAACTAACGTTCTTTCATATGTTCACTATTATTCTGCTCACCACCTTAACACAAAAATATCAGTTTTTTACCTCCATGTTTCTTAGAGCTTTTAGAGTTTGTAGTCCTGAATTTTTAGATGAAGAAATAAAAAAGATTTATGAAATAGCATCAAACTTGAGATACCCAAATCATGTGATAGTTAGATCACAACATAAGGCCAAGAAGTCCTATGTTGATTCTTCCCCAAAAGATCCTTTTAATAAAAAGAATCTTTTGGTTCTTCCCTTTCATCCTAATTTGGTAAAACTCCCTCGTTTCCTTAAGATGTTTAATGTTAATGTTGTGTTTAAGAACCATACTATCAAAGAACTTCTTATCAAGAATTCACCGGATACTTAGGCTGGGTGAGTCTACTCTATCCCGTGCAAGAATTGTAATTCGTGTTACATTGGCCAGACTGGCAAAGAATTAAAACTTAGATTGAACCAGCATAAGTATAGTGTCCGTACTGGCCAATCTTCAAGTGGGATTTTTGCTCACATTAGAGACTACAATCACTGTATTGATTGGGACAATTCCCAAGAAATTGTTTCAAGTAATTCTTATTTGATAAGAAATATAATTGAATCGTGTATCATTAAAAAAACTTTTAATGAAAATCTTAATTTAAGCACTGGTCTTTTTAAATTAGATAATTTTGTGATTAACCAAATTGTAGGAAAATGTCCCAAAGCTCCGCCTTAGCCATCTTGTGTGACCTTTTTTCACCTGTGTCATCTGTCATCCATTTTTATTATTTTTTTTCTTGTTATTGTTATTTTCCATTATATATATATATGTATGTATGCATATGTATATAATTTGTTTCTTTGTAAGTCAATCTTTATGTTGAATCACATGTGTCAATTGTCACCCTTCTTATCTCTTGTTATTATCTTTTATGTTGAATGTTCTTTTTTTCACCTTGTCATTTGTCATCCTTATGGTTTATGTTTTTTGACATTTTTTCAACTTTTTAAATTGTAACCCATTTTATTTATTGTTTTTATATTTTAGTTTCTTTGTAAGATATTCCTTTTGTATTTACGTTGTGTGACCTCTCCTGTTTTCTATATTATTATATTTAAGTTATTCTTTGTTGTGACACTATGTACTTTGAAAATGTCTTAATAGACGAAAACGTTCAGTATTCCGATCTTTATTTTCCTCGTGGTTACAAGCATAAATCTTTATTCACGTGTTTTATGTGATTACTGTTGAATATATATATATATATATATATATATATATATATATATATATATATATATACATCATCAAACTCCTCATATTCATTCAAGTAGCATTTAAGAACTCCATTTTAGTTAGAATCATTTTAATCAAAAACTCTCCTGATAAGGATAAAAGATGGATATATTGTATTCCATGTAAAAATTGTGACAATTGCTATATAGGTCAGACTAGAAAAGAATTAAAAGTAAGGTTAAAGCAACATCAGTATAGCGTCAGGAGTGGTCAAATGTCCAACGCATTATTTGTTCAATTAAGGATTTTAATCCTTGCATTTATTGGAAGGGTGCTAGAGAAATTGTTAGAAATAAATCATATTTGAGTAGAAATGTAATAGAATCCAGTCTGATTAAATATACATTTGTCAACAATTTAAATGTAAGTCAAGGAATGTGCAAACTAAATAATTTTATTGTTAAAAAAATGGTGGCCCAAACGTCCGCAGCCGTGAACGGCATGGGTTAACCACGAGAGACTCCCTCACGACCTTTATCTCTTCCCTTCTATTGTCTCCCACTTTGTATAAATACTCATGTTTGTTTCACCATTGTTGGTACTCTGAGGATGTCTGAATAGACGAAAGCGCTCGGTCAGTATATTTATCATTTTCCTGTGGTGTTTTTTGCATATTTAGAATTACTGTGTGTGATTTCTCGTACTATATATATATATATATATATATATATGTGTGTGTGTGTGTGTGTGTGCGTGTGTGTGTGTGTGGTGTGTATGTGTGTATGTGTGTGTGTGTGTGTGTGTGTGTGTGTGTGTGTGTGTGTGTGTGTGTGTGTGTGTGTGTGTGTGTGTGTGTGTGTGTGTGTGTGTGTGTGAGTGTGTGTGTGTGTGTGTGTGTGTGTGTATATATATATATATATATATATATATATATATATATAATGTATATCTTTATATAGGAGTATATATACAGTATACAGATATGTAACAGACAAATAAACACGCGCACACATACACACACGCACTCACACACAAAGCCAACTTTGACCGATGGAAGCACAGAGAACCAACCCAGCAAATCTGGGAACCCATTGAAAACCAATTGGATATAATAAGTGTGTGGGGTCCAAATATAGAACGATATAGCAAATATAGTAAAAGAGTTCACAACACCCACACCCACGCCCACACCCACCAATTGGAACCGGGGAAGGCTTCCAGCAACTGATACCGAAGAAGCGGGTCTTGGCCGCTGTCAGGTCAGAGGGTCTATCTTATCATAATTTATGTGTGGGTTGATGGATATTGTCATTAACTTAATAACATGTCCAATGTGATAAAAAAAGTTTCATAATGATATAGGTTACATGTGCGCAGTTACACCCACGACCTACAATCTTATTTCTTGTGTTACAATCAAGTCAATATGACATATATATTGACACATTGTATTGACACATACATATGCTAGAACGGAAGGTGACCATGCTAAGATGGTGAGGAACCTATGCCGCGTACCTGCGGCCGAAGTCGTCACCTTTGCCCTGTGTGTTTCTTGGTCTGTTGAGAAAGGTAACAGCTACTGCTGGGAATAGGAGAGGAGTGCGGGATTCGAACCCACAACTAAGCGAATGCGAGACCAGTACGCTTCCGATTAAGCCACCAGTTCACACGAGAAACGCTAAAACAGTGGTTAATATTTATCTTACCAATTAAGGAAACTAAAGATGGCTGTGGACGTAATATTGATACCTGAAGATATTTAACACAGGTGTAACATTGAAAATGTCATCATAGTATTTATCATGATATTTGGAACGTCGATTCTACCTTTCTCATTTGAGAAAAATCTTGCATGTCATGATTTCATTTCGTGTTCATCCGCTTCAAAATGAAAGTGAGGACAAATGTTATCGTTATCCTCGTTGACGTCAGATCTTTGATAAGTTTTCAATAAGCATTCTAACTTCAGAAGGTACTTAGACAGTCGAACCCCTTTTGTCCCATTCAGCATGTCACAATGATATTGTAGTTTCTCTAGTATAATCACTCGTTTTCCTGGTATCAAGGGAATGGATTCATATTAGGCTTATGTTCCGTACTATATACAGATTCGTTTTTAGAATATTAGGAGCCAAAGTTAAGAATAGACGTAATATTGTATTTGCTTAAAGATGAGCATGGATACAACGAGTTAGGTCTGTGTGTGTGTGTGTGTGTGTGTGTGTGTGTGTGTGTGTGTGTGTGTGTGTGTGTGTGTGTGTGTGTGTGTGTGTGTGTGTGTGTGTGTGTGTGTGTGTGTGTGTGTGTGTGTGTGTGTGTGTGTGTGTGTGTGTGTGTGTGTGTGTGTTTGTGTGTGTGTGTGTGTGTGTGTGTGTGTGTGTGTGTGTGTGTGTGTGTGTGTTTGTGTGTGTGTGACTGAGTGTTTGTGTGTGTGTGTGTGTGTGTGTGTGTGTGTGTGTGTGTGTGTGTGTGTGTGTGTGTGTGTGTGTGATTTGCCAAGGTCTTGGATCATATATTAGACTCGTGTGTGTGTGTGTGTGTGTGTGTGTGTGTGTGTGTGTGTGTGTGTGCGTGTGTGAGTGCGTGAGAGAGTGTGTATGTGAGTGTGTGTGTGCATTTGTTTGCTTCTATCATAATGACAGCAAAGGAAGCAAACTGCATAATCCATAGAATAAAGCTAATGACATAACATTACCAATGTTTCCACGCTTTGTTTTTCTTTTTTGTGATCTTAGATTTCAAATTCTAAATAGAAATTAAACGAGAAGGAAGAATTGAGTAGTCTTTCAAAGTTGTATGGAATCTTATGTTGTTAACTAGAATTTAATTAAAATTAGTAACTCAGTGATTATCTAAGTTATTCCTTATTCTAGGTAGCCTCTAGTATTTGCCCCACAATCTCTAAGGCGGTATCTCTAAGACCCTAAGCTGAACTAGATATTTTTAATATAACCAGAAGGACATTCTCATACGAACAGAATGAAAAATGAATAAAAATCTTTTACTAGAATTACTTTCAAAAGAGAGAGAGAGAGAGAGAGAGAGAGAGAGAGAGAGAGAGAGAGAGAGAGAGAGAGAGAATACGAATCCGCTTGGTGTCCAGACAAAGGACATGACGCGAAAACTAAACAAAATGAAAATGAAATTGAGCTATAGAAGATGGGAGATGACACAGGGAACTCTTTGAGAATCCACTACATTAAAGAATAAATGTATATATTCTATATGAAACCATCCCTAGACTGAATGCTGTAATCTGTTTATTTCCAAATGAGAAGAGCTCTATAGCGTTGCCAGATGCATGAAGTGAGTAAAAAGGGAGGGAGAAATACATTATGTAAGAGGAGTGTGATGACTGATTTTCTAGAAAATGTTTTATCTCTAGATATGCAAATTACTTTATATTTGACAATTTTATTACCTTTAGAGGTTTTTTTTTTTTTAAAGAGAGATGGGAGTGCGTTCTTGTGATGAAGCTGATTCATCATTAGTTTTTTTCTTTTTTCTTTTTTAATGACACGCTTCCCACGGTGAATATTTAAAAGAAAAATAGTCAGACGATTTTATTCAGCATAGGGCAAGCCCTCCAGTCGGAAAACATAATATATTTCTAATTTAGAAACGGTGAGTGTCAATGTGAATATTGTAATGCATCAATGTATGCCTATGCCAGTGTCATTATCATTGTGAGTGTGAGTGTGTGTGTATGTGTGTGTGTGTGTGTGTGTGTGTGTGTGTGTGTGTGTGTGTGTGTGTGTGTGTGTACGCGCGCGCACCATCACGTCCTTGTACGTGCACGTGCACACACTGTCTCCGCGCGTGTGTGTGTTCGTGGGGGGTTCGTGCGTGTGTTTACGACACCTAAGTTGTGTCGGATACATCAAAAGCAACAAAAGGCAGACTGTCGTGAGTGATCAGCTTTAACGAACGTCTGGTCACTTCGGCAACAGAACACACATACTTACTTAACCAGAGTAAGCAAGAGTGCGTGCAATCGCGCCCTAAATATATTCAACAAGCTGCTGGAGAGCCCGAAGCGAGTGTGGCGTCCCCACTTAATCACTTCGCTTCGATAACCAACTCGATTGATATTTGTTCTCACTAACTTAAGTTTATTTATTTACCAGAGGATCTCGTGTCAAGTGAGTATTGCATTATCTTATCACCAATGTAGTCTAAAACAATAGTTTCTCGACGCTTTCTTGTGTGCAACGCTTCTTGTTATATAAGAAATAATAAAAAAAAATTCGTGACGAATAAGGAAACTGTCTTTTGTTTACTCATTTTACCAAGAAATCCTTATCAGACATTGTTTTTATTACAAGCAATCTTAAAACCTCTTGTAAGACATACAATCAAGATGTTGCTACACAAATACAGTACATGCTAGCAAGGTGTCTTAAGACATAGCTTCCCAAATGTATGGAATATTATGATGCATGTATTCCCTCAGGAGCAAATCGGACCTTTAATCCAACAAAGAAAACAAAGACTCATGACGTCACATAGCCTAACTCGCCCTTCTCCTCCCTCCAGTCCTTGTGATCAATCTTATCTTGATCTCGATCAGAGAACCGGATCTTTCCACCATTTCCACGTGATAATACAGTCCATGGCTTCTGGTTGCATTAGACTCTGAATAATACAGGGCTCCTATAATGTTGTTCCATTGGATGAGGATAAGAAATGTTCAGATATGCATGCCAGTTTTGTTTTATTTTTGTGAACACGAAAGGCAGATTATTTGTGTATTCTTAGAGACTAATTGGTTGCTGTGTTTACAAATGAAACTATTAACAAA
>NC_134794.1:19719932-19722432 GCF_046742065.1 Oratosquilla oratoria | reverse complement strand
AGACAATTTTGAAATTTATTGGCAAACATGACTATCTAATTTGTACAAACCTTGATGGAGACTAATATTTATTCCCTTAGTAGATTTGATCAAGCTGTATCCAGTTTTTATTTATTTCTGTGATGTTATTGTTATATGTGATGACTTTAGAGTTATCCCAGTGAATTGGGTAGTTAGAATTGTTCATGTGAATGAATATACCGCTAGATTGGTTTCCCTCTCTAACGTATTTCTTGTGCAGATTAATTCGTGTTTTAAGTATATAGCAGTCTAACCAACATAAAACTGATTACATGATTTACAAAGTATTTTGTACACATACCTTTTATCTTTATTGACGGAACTATTTATGAGCAATTGTCTTACAGCGTTCTTATTGTTAAAGACTACATTATTGCTAAAACCACGTAATAAATCTTTAATTGGCCACAAACATAGAAAGTTACTATAAGCTTTCATTTCACTTAAAGACTTTTGAAATTAGATCAATATAAAAGGTCAAGCATAAAGGTCACAAAGGTTACGAAGCTCACAGAGATTTATAGGGGTTATAAGTGTTTCTATCAATGTACTTGAAACTGTAAATAACGTAGAGAAACAGCGAAAATAAACAAGTAATCATAATAATGTTTATCTTCATATATTTATATTATATTACTTAATGTAGGACGTAAAGAATGTACAAGGTCCACCAAAAAAGGACACACATATGTACAGTATACATACACACACACACACACACACACACACACACACACACACACACACACACACACACACATAAATATATGTATATATATATACATATACATATATATATACATATGTATATATATGTACATATATATATGTATATACATATATATATATATATATATATATATATATGCATATGTATATATATATATATATATATATATATATATATATATATATGCATGCATATATATATATATATGTGTATGTACATATGTATGTAGGCAGAGTATTTTAAGGAGTTGGTAAATGTGACGGAGGATATGGAGGAAAAAATAGTTGCAGTGGGAAGTGCTAAAAAAAATAACAGTTATGAATGAGGAAAATGGAGAAGAAATAAGGAAAGGTGAGGTGAAAGCAGTTATTAAAATGGTGAGAGCAGGTAAGGCACATGGGTTGGATGGGTGTTATGTAGAATGTTTAAAGAAAAGAGGTACAGTGATAGTGGGCTGGCTGGTGACGTTGTTTAATGTTTGCCTAAAAGAGGGTACAGTTACGAAGGACTAGAAGGGCGCCTGTATAGTTCCACTTTACAAGGGAAAAGGGAACAAGTGTGAGTGTAGTATTTTCAGAGGGATCACTTTGTCGAGTGTAGTTGGGAAGGCTTATGTAAGGGTTTTGGTTGAGAGAATTAGGAGAGGAACAGAGGGAGCAATTGGTGAGGAACAGTGTCGGTTTAGGACTGGTAAGGGTTGCGTAGATCAGATTTTTGTGGTAAGGCAGATGTATGAGAAAGCTTTAGGTAAGGATTTTTTTATGGATTTGGAAAAGGCTTATGACAGCGTAGACAGTAAGGCACTGTTGGAGGTATTGCAGATATACGGCATAGGAGGAAAGCTGTTAAGAGCAGTCAAGACTTTTCACGAGAGTAGTGGAGCCTGTGTTAGAATAAGAAATGGAGAGAGTGAGTGGTTTGAGGTAAAGGTAGGACTTCGCCAGGGATGTGTTATGTCGCCTGGCTGTTCAATTTGTACATGTATGGGGTAGTGCAAGAGGTAAATGCAAGGGTAAGGGGTAGGGGATTGGAGATGGTTAAAGAAAATGGAGAAAAATGGGAGATAAGCCAGTTGTTGTTTACTAACGGAACTGCCCTTGTAGCAGAATCAGAGGAGGGATTAAGGAAGTTAGTGAGACAGTTGAGGAAGGTGTGCGAAAGAAGGAAGTTGAAGATAAATGTGGGTAAATGTAAGGTGATGAGATGTACAAGGGAGAATGC
Source organism: Oratosquilla oratoria (assembly GCF_046742065.1). Classification (NCBI taxonomy): domain Eukaryota; kingdom Metazoa; phylum Arthropoda; class Malacostraca; order Stomatopoda; family Squillidae; genus Oratosquilla; species Oratosquilla oratoria. The sequence goes on along the minus strand of NC_134794.1, from coordinate 19,720,460 downwards.
GGCAGAAAATTGGAAGTGAGTATTCAGGGAAAGAGATTGGAGGAAATGGATAGCCTTAGATACGTGGGTGCGAATGCGGCTGGAAGGGGAGGAATGTAGGTGGAGGTGGAATGTAGATTGATAGAAACAAGTAAGTGCCTTGGGGGATTGAAATGTGTAATGAGAAATAAACATTCAGGAATGGATGCTAAGAGGAGGTTGTATGAAGGCGTAATTGTGCCGACAGCACTGTATGGGGCAGAAACTTGGAACATATGAGAGGAAGAATTTAAATGTGTTTAAGATTAAATGCCTGAGATATATAGTAGGAATTACTAAGCTTGATAGAATGAGAAATGGGGAGGTGAGAAGGAGAGCGGGGATGGAAAGGGATTTGGGAGATAGAGATGAAAGGGTATTGGGATGGTTTGGACACAAGGAAAGATTGGGTGAAGAAAGATTGATAAGAGAAGCGTGGAAAGCAGAGGTGGAAGGAGTGAACATGAGGGGTCGACCAAGGATGAGAGGGATGGATGAGGTAAAACGGGC
>NC_134794.1:19699932-19707432 GCF_046742065.1 Oratosquilla oratoria | reverse complement strand
CAGATGTTTCCACTGCCGTCTATCCTGTGCCAAAGCCCACCAATCCTCTGTTCCCCACGACGTTCCTGAGCTCTAATTCGTTATCCTCTAAATATCTTTACTATCTTTAGTTAACTGTAAAAAGACTAATGACCGTTGCTGGAATCATCATCCTCGAACCATGCAAATATGCTATGGTTAGGTCGAATAATAAACACTAAAATCTTATTAGAGATGTTTGTTGTAGCACAAGGTTATGTGATTTACCATGGTCTTGGACCACGTGTTGGACTCGTGATCGATAGCTAAGCTATTTCCCTCCCGGAAGAGATCTCAGACTTTATATATGACCGATCTAATGCTGTGACCTTACACGCACACACACCCAACTCCCCGCCCACGAGAGTTGGAGTAGCGACCCGCAGTGATACTGAAATTATTTCAGCCCTGGGCGGGATTCGAAACCGGACCGCCGTTCTGGCAGCCGGAAACTCTACCACTTATGGAAATTATTGTTTTTTCCATATGGCCAAGATTTTTTTTTTTTTTTTCAAATTACTATGAAAGATGTAGTCTGAATTCAGAAGCTCCAACAACATTGTGTGAATATTTACCAGGCTCATAAACAACCGGATCCATAGTTCAACTTTAATTTCAAATTTCAAGCCACGGGGTAAAAAAAAAAAAAGTACTGAAATGTTTGCGATAAGCATGATTTTAATAAGTAGTGAAATTAACCGTGGTGGCCGCTAATCAATTTACAGAGATATTGCTAATCTTCTAATTTTCCTACCCATTTCAACAGGATATGAGGGGCTTGTTTGAGCACAATAACAGTCCGGGCCGTTTGCAGCGCGGGAATGGTGGTTATAATTTAACCTTCATTTGACTAATATTGCGGCTTGTTTATTATGGTGAAAGTTCTCTTCTGCGTACTGATGACGGGGCTTTCCACATAAGCCTTTTGAATCCTCATTGCTAATGGCGAACTCTACTGCAGCGTTCCACTTGTTGCAGACACGTTGGTTTCCAGTTTGTTTCTAGGTCTATACTTCTCGAAATTATATACTAGAAGCGTTGTAAAGTAAGATCCAAGTCTCACGAAGTATCACCCCAAAAAGACGAAGAATGTAGCCACTTCAAAGTCGAAAACTAAAAGATAGTGTCTTGAAACTCCTTTTATTTTATCTTCTTTTATTTTCTAAGGCCAGCTCGGGCCCAGAGAGAAAAGAATCAGGAAGAAGAACTCTATAGGAATAAAAGCGAGCACGCTGGCCGACCCTTACAAAAGGTATTTGCAGTGGGCACGAGATATAACGTTTCAGAAACCCTAGTTCCGATTGTTTTCTTGGGGATGATAGCCACAATAGTGCTAAACCTGAAATAAATAAAAACAAACAGAAACAGTCCGTAGAAAAAAAGAGCACCGGCGGACAAAGAAACGTTGAGGATTGTCAGTAAGGAAAGAGGGACTGATGAGGAGTATTCAAGGGTCCGTCTTGATAATAGGCCAGATTAGATTCGGCTTCCCGGCCAAAGCTCAGGACCCAGGTCAGAATGGAGCCCACGCAATCTGATTATGATACTTGTTAGGGAGGTGTTTGGGGAAAAGAGGCTAAGAGAGGCCGTGGAGATGAATAAATCGGCTTGGCGGCACCCAAAATAAATGTCCACCGGCCCCGAAAAGGTGAACCAAGACAGGACATAATCCTTTGACTTCCGAGGAGATACCACGATAGTAAATATAATAGCCTGACGACAACCAGAATAAAAAGAAAAGGCCTACCCAGTATGGAAGGGTCTAAAAAGCTGGAAAGGGTAGGCAATAACATAAAGAAAAATAAGGGAACGAAAACAAACTATATAGGCAATTCTTAAAAAAAAAATCAAAGAATCAAAAAGGTCCAATATAAAAAAAGAAGTGCCGCTTTAAGATGTACCAGGCTACGAAGAAGCGGTGCTGGTGTCCGCAATTATTAATATTTTGGAACCTTCCTCTTCCAGGTTTCTTAATTTCAGAGAATCCCAATTGAAAATACTATTTGGCAACCGTGGAAAGGCTATCAGGTTACAAGCCCGGTTACCTGTCAGGATGCCTGGGACACCTCCCTTAATCGACTGAGATGTTTCGCCTACTGCGTCAATATATAATAAATCATCAAAAAGATTTTTGTTATATATATATATGTGTATATATATATGTATATATATATACATATATGTGTATATATCTATATATATATATATATATATATATATATATATATATATATATATATATATATATATATATATATATAAACACAATTTTGGTTATGATTGAGGTCATTATTTATTATATATTTTTTCCCGTGCTCTTTGTTGAATTTTATTTTAATACCACAGTATTATTCCAGTTCGGTAGATGTCCATGTTCATCAAAAAGAATCATTAGTGAATTAGATGCCCTATGGGATTTTTCATTTTTTTTTTTTTTTTATGTGGGTGTGCATGGGTGGGTGTGTATGTGTGTGCGTGTGTATGTGTGTGTGACTCACCATAATCTTTGGATTACGTGTTGGACTCGTGATCGACAGTTATTTCCCTCCCGGAAGAAAGGTCAGAACTCGTGTGTGCGTGTGTGTGTGTGTGTGTGTGTGTGTGTGTGTGTGTGTGTGTGTGTGTGTGTGTGTGTGTGTGTGTGTGTGTATGTGTGTTTGTGACCCACCATGGTCTTGGATCACGTGTTGGACTCGTGATCGAAAGCTATTTCCATCCCGTAAGAGAGCTCAGAGCTCATATATAGCCGAGCTATGGGTAATGCTGTGTGTGTGTGTGTGTGTGTGTGTGTGTGTGTGTGTGTGTGTGTGTGTGTGTGTGTGTGTGTGTGTGTGTGTGTGTGTGTGTGTGTGTGTGTGTGTGTGTGTGGGTGGGTGGGTGGGTGTGGGGGTGGGTGTGGGTGTGTCTATATGTATGCGTGTGTAGGTGTGTGCGTGTGTATTTGTGTGCGTGTGTGTGTTTGTGTGTGTGTGTGTATGTAAGTGTGTGTGTGTGTACGCGAGCGCGCGTATATGAGTATGTGCGCGCGCATATATCTGTCTGTCTGTCTGTCTGCCTATCTGTTTGTGTGTGTGTGTGTGTGTGTGTGTGTGTGTGTGTGTGTGTGTGTGTGTGTGTGTGTGTGTGTGTGTGTGTGTGTTTCAAAGAAACAGCATTATATGTGTCTCTTTGTCCTCGTAACCATGTACACACACATCTTCACCTATGTAATGTATTTAACATCATTATGCAAAACTAATCAGTTACAGACGCAACAGGTAAGGCAGGGTGCTGGAGAAGAAGCACATTTAACAACACTTCTGAGTGTTGACTTCTTTCTAGCCTGACATTTTGATTCATTTTCTCTGCGCGTGCGAACAAGTGATAAATCAGGATTCGTTGAATTGTGAAAACACAGACTTTTCTGCGTTCTTTTCGTTGTTAGCTCCTCTCGATGTGCATCGTGCGATACATTGTATTCATTGTTTTTGTATTGTAGGCCTGTGTGTTTTCTATGCTTTTAGATCACCACTATAGTGAAATTTTTCCAACGTTTACCAGCGTTTCTATCCTTGTGGACAAAATTTTACCAAGAAGTGGTGTTATAGAGGTAGTGAAGGATCCTTTAAGGCGGATAACGTGAAGAAAGGATAGGAGAATGTAGATGATCAATGTTCCTTTATGGCTGTAATCTAGTCTCTTGTCATGAAATAACCTTGAGTGACTAAAGTCTCTATGATATTAAATGCATAAAACGGGTTCGGTGTACAGTGTAGAAAATACGTTATTCAAATAACTTACAGTGCCCTGCAGACCTAAACGTAATACCCTGCGTATTGAATACGAAGTACATTAAGAAATACAGAATGATTACTGTATCATGCTGGTCACAGTAAAGATAATATGATTCATCACAGAGTCACTCAATATTTTGAAAATTATTATAAACAAGATCCTTTGAATATGACATTTGGCAACATATCTGTCACATATAATATGACACTGTGTATTTTAAGAAAAGAAAATAATTAAGAAAAAAAAAGTAATTGGTGTAGCATAACAAGAATAAATAATTATATCAAAACAGTGTAGAACTTTACATATAAGTTGTTGCCTGACCTTTGGCATCTTTGTAGCATATTATCACCTCACATTACGCCGGAGGAACATTCTCTGATTAATGTTCACTTGTTAAACGATGCGTGGAGTGAAATGTCACTCCAGGAGCAAGGGAGCCCAGAGAGCACATCATCAGAATGTTTGAAATAAAAATGAGAGCGTCTCAAGAGGAAACGAGGAGAGACGAGCAACAATAACAGACAAAATTAAAATTCAGGATCAGGCTAAGAAGCAAAAGGATAATTGTTATTTGTATGAAATAATTTGGAGCTAATGGCCTATATATATTTTTTCAGAAGTGATACCCGATATGGAGTATATATTGATACAATTCTAATTAATTCTAATAGATAGTGGTTACCCTGGAAGCTGTTCCGAACGTTTTACTGTCATCATTTATATCAGTAGTAACAGCAGCAGCAACTGCCGTAGTAGTAGTAGTAGTAGTAGTAGTAGTAGTAGTAGTAGTAGTAGTAGTAGTAGTAGTAGTAGTAGTAGTAGTAATAGTAATAGTAGTTCCAGTAAAAGTAGTAGTAGAATAACAAGCATCATTACCACTTTTAAGGTTAGCTCCACTATGTCTGAGAGGTACAAGATCCCCACCCCTAAACTAGCACACATGCAGAACCTCGATATATACGAATATATATATATATATATATATATATATATATATATATATATATATATATATATGTATATATATATATATATATATATATATATATATATATATATATATAACAGAGAGGTAGTCAATCCAAGAGGTACGTATCTAATCCCATCCATTTCACTCCAATCAATTCCATCCCCATTCACCACACTTTTCTCTGTCTCTTCTTAACTCCTCCTAGATGATGTGTCATCCCCGTATCTCGCCCACTTTCTTGAGTCAGAAGCAATGCAGCAAGATACAGTACATCCATAGAAAGGCCGATTCACTTAATCAGCATCCCCCCCCTCCGTCCTCTCATGTGAAAAATAAAGACGATGAGGAGAACTCCCTTCGGTCTGCGTTAAAATAATATTTTTACATAACCATTCCCTACATCTCCCTCCGCCCCCTCCCACCCTTGCATCACAGTATCATCTATACACAGCTATTCACTTCTCACCCCTATATCCTGCCTTCTCCCTTCCTTTCTCAACAGGCATTCCCCTCTTGCTCAAAGCCCCTTTTCACCCCATCCATTCATCCCATCCTCGGTCGTTCCCTCAAGTTTATTCCCTCCACCTCTGCCTTCCATATATTTTTTACTAGTAGTAGTAGCAGTAGTAGTAGTAGTAGTAGTATTGGTAGTAGTACTAGTAGTAGTAGTAATAGCAGCAGTAGTAATAGTAGTAGTAGTAGTAGTAGTAGCAGTAGTAGTAGTAGTAGTATTGGTAGTAGTACTAGTAGTAGTAGTAATAGCAGCAGTAGTAATAGTAGTAGTAGTAGTTTTTGTAGTAATAGTAGTAGGACATACCACTACATACTCCATTAATGCCTTATAAACCACCCTTCCATCCACCATTCTCTCCCATGTGCACTTATGCTTGATTTTTTTAAATACTGCTTTAGCTATCATCAGCTCTCTAAACACATCTTCACCATCAGCTCCCCACTATGTTTTTTACCTTGCACTCCAAACTTCCCGACCACTTGATCTATTAGTACACCCCCTACTTTAGCATTAAAATCTCCCAGTAGTACTACATTGACATTCCTCCCAAACTCTCTAAGCACTCATTCAAATCTTTCCAAAAAGCCTCCCTTTAAATCTACAGTCTTCTCACTTATCAGGCACATATGCGCTTACAAAGATCCATATCTTCCTTCCTAAATTCACCTTCACCCACATTAACCTTGATGAAACCTCCTTCCATCCCACCACATGTTTTATAATATCCTCACTTACTAGTAGAGCCACCCCATCCCTCCCTCGTCCTCTCCTCACTTTTCCCTATTATTCTCATCTGTGCCACACCCACGCACATTAAAAGACCCAAACCTTAGAGTTATCATTGCTAAAATCATACTAGACCCTCTTATGCCTTGACTTCTCGTAGGAATAGGGTTACAGATAGCAGGATACCTAGTCCCATCACTCAGTTCCGTTTTAACATCCTTTTACGACCAGAGTAGAAAAACTTTGTGGCAGTATTCTTTCTTTCCCCTATCACAGGAGACAGAAGCGAATATGGAATTATATACTCAGAGAAGTGGTGCAAGATAGGATTAAGAGGGGAGTCAGCATAATGGAGGGGCAGTCACACTACAAAAGAGTAGCATCATTTCTGTATGAGTAGAGATTTCCTCTGTCACAGACACAAATATGTGTGAGTTTGGTCCGTACAGGCGTCCCATATAACCCCTAAAGTATCGGCTGTATGCTACTGATCACTTTATACTGCACAAGAATATGCAGCCAATACCCCAGACGGGTATTAAAAAGCATTGGAAGTAGAAAAGGGTTGTCGATCACAGTCACTGGCGGGAACGTGGGTAATGATGTGTCTAAGAGGGGGTTTACACGGTTCTAACGGTTCGTCGAACGCGGTTCGACAGACACGTGTTTAAAGTGATGTGTGAACGTGTGAACGTGTTTGACAACCAAATACCCCGTTCAAACGTTCACACATCACAAGAATGGAGGTCGTTAAAGAAATAGTAGTAGTAGTAGTAGTAGTAGTAGTAGTAGTAGTAGTAGTAGTAGTAGTAGTAGTAGTAGTAGTAGTAGTAGTAGTAGTAGTAGTAGTAGAGGAAAGAAAACTTATGGAACTTCCACCTAGATTGGGAGGGCTAGGTATCTCCAACCCGCTAAACCTTGCCGACACAGAACACCGAAACTCCATGAAACTCACGTCCTCATTGACAAAAAACATCGTGTCACAAGATCAACGGAAGGAGACTATCATGGAGGAGGTTAGGGAAATTAGAAGAAACATTTCAAAGGGAAGGGAGGAGAGGCAGAAGGAGGAACTTCAAGCACTTCTAGCTCGGCTATCGAATTATATAAAAAGAAAGATAACAATGGCGCAGGAAGTTGGGGCGTCTAATTGGCTGACAGCACTACCAATCAGGGCAAAGGGATTCACCCTAAACAAAAGAGAATTCACGAATGCCATTGCCCTGAGGTATGGATGGCCATTAGGAGGGCTGCCTAACAGATGCTCCTGTGGTGTACAATTTACTACAGACCATGCAATGATATGCAAGCAAGGTGGATTTATTTGCATGCGACATGATGAGGTAAGAGATCTCACTGCCCAAATGCTTCAGGAGGTGTGCAAGGATGTGACTATCGAACCAACATTACTCCCACTAGGAGGGGAGAACTTCAGATACCGCACGTCCAACACATCAGATGAAGCAAGAGTGGATGTCAGCGCAAGAGGTTTCTG
>NC_134794.1:19669932-19682432 GCF_046742065.1 Oratosquilla oratoria | reverse complement strand
TCTTTGTATATATGTCATATGATTATATGAATTGTATATGCATTATATATTGTATTTTACATATATTGATATAGGCATATCTGTATGTATATATATATATGTGTATATATATATATATATATATATATACATATATACATATATATATATATATTTATGTGTATATATATATATATATATGTATATATATACATATATGTATATATGCATATATATATATATATAAATATATATATATGTATGCATATATATATATGTATATATATATATATACATACATATATATATGCATATATATGCATTTACATATATATATATATATATATTTATATATATACATATATGTATATATATACATATATATATGTATACATACATATATATATATATATATATATATATTATATATATATGTGTGTGTGTGTGTGTGTGTGTGTGTGTGTGTGTGTGTGTGTGTTTATTAATGTTCTCATTTAATATACACATATATATATATATTGAGACATTCTGACAGGTTGATGTAAGCGGAATAGGAAACACAGGAGTCTTAGTCTTGAGTTTATTCCTGACTAGTTTCGCAGGTATGCTTTTTCAAAGGAAACTAGTCAGGAATAAACTCATATTCCTTTGAAAAAGCATACCTGCGAAACTAGTCAGGAATAAACTCAAGACTAAGACTCCTGTGTTTCCTATTCCGCTTACATCATATATATATACATATATATATATATATATATACATGTATATATATATACATATATATATACATATATATATATATATACATATATATATATACATATATATATACATATGTGTGTGCGTGCGTATATATATATACATATATATATGTATATATGTGTATACAATATATATATATATATATATATGATATATATATATAATATATATAAAGAGACACTTAGAAAAAGAACTAACGAAGCAGAGCGCTTTCGTAATTACATCTTCAGTGCACTGAAGATGTAATATACGAAAGCGCTTGCTTTGAGTTCTACCACACACACACACATACCCGTGTCCTTATTAGCATATATATATATATTATATATATATATATATATATATATATATATGTGTGTGTGTGTGTGTGTGTGTGTGTGTGTGTGTGTGTGTGTGTGTGTGTGTGTGTGTGTGTGTGTGTGTGTGTTGTGTGTGTGTGTGTGTGTGTGTGTGTGTGTGTGTTGTTTGTCTGTGTCTCTGTGTGTGTGTGTGTACTAAGGATAGCCAAAAAGTGAAAAAAGGCATAAAATCATTCCCACCCATTCCATCCCTGAAAATCACTACACACCCACCACCCTCACTCCCATCTTAGCTCCTCCTAGATGATGGTCATCCCTGCACCATGTCCTCGCCCTGGTCCAGATAACAGTGTCGCAAGACACAGCACATCCACAGCAAGGCCGCTTCATTAAATCGGCGATCCCCCCTCTCCGTCCCCCCATATAAGGGAGAAGACAGAATTCCCTTCGGGCTGCGTCAAAATTTTGCTCACACGACACAACCTCTTCCATAGACAACCATTCCTCATTTACCCTGTCTTCTGTCCTCTCCCGACCTTCCTCAACAGATATTCCCCTCTTCCCCAAAGCCCTCTTCACCCCATCCATTCTCATCCTAGGACGTCCCCCTCATCTGCACTCCCACCACATCTCCCTACCATACCTCCTTTACTAGTCAGTCATCACTGATTCTTTCCATGTGTCCAAACCATGCCTAATACTCTTTCATCCCACCCTATCTCCCAACACCCTTTCCACTCCCAGTTCGCCTCCGTCAACCTCTCTCATTTCTCACTCTATCTAGCCTAGTAACCCCCATCATACTTCTCAGATACTTCATCTCAAATACATTCAAGCACCTCTCTCTTCCTCTCTTATGTTCCATGTTGCCTGCTCCATACAGTGCTGTTGGCACAATCACACCTTCATACAGTCTCCTCTTAGCATCCAGTCCCAAAATCTATTCCTCATTACACTCTTTACTCCACCAAGGCATTAACTCGCGTCTCTCAATCTAAATTCTACCTCCACCTTTACGCCACCTTTCCCTGCCACATTTGCACCCCAAGTATCTAAAACTATCCACTTTCTCCAGTTGCTCTCCCTTAATGCTCACTTCCAGATTACTGCTCTTTCACCCCTTGTACACCTCATCACCTTACTGTACCCGTATAGATATATACTATATACTACATATTTATATATATTATATATATATATTATATATAATATATATATAATGGTATATGATATATATAATATAATATAAGTATATAATCATACAATATAATATAATAGGCATGAATATAAATATAATTGTCATGTAATATATTGGTAATGATAATTCAATGGAAATTTTTCTTATTTTTATTTATCTATTTATTCATCTGATTTATTTATTTATTTTTACCAGACGATTTCATTCATCTGACTGTGTTTTAATCCCACTTAACCCTATTGCAATGAGATGGGGCTGACAGATTTCATTATGTTTGTTAGGAAACGACTTCATTCAGATTAGGGTTCGAGCCTCTGGCTGGCTGAAGGGGTCGATGGACTTTGGAAGGGGGATTGGATCCTGTATTTGTTCATCCAAATTCTAACAAATGGCATAAGTGATGTGATTCGCTGAAGACCAACGTAATGACCATTTCTGAGAAGTCGTCCAACTCCAAATATCCGGTCCTTTTTTTTTTTTTTTTTTTTTTTATTTTTTTTTTTTTTTTTTTTTTTTTTTTTTTTTTTTGTTTTTTTTGTATAATTTGGGGGGGGGGGTCAATGAAATGCTCTGTACACTGAGTCTCGGGTCTTGGCCTTCTCAAACAGGCGTCCAATTAACTTTGTCAATAATTGTTGGTATATAAATAATCTTCATTTTCGCAGTTATTCTGAATAGCATGGGCGGACTTTGTTTCTCCTGTTCCTCCTTTACTTTATACATATAATATATAAAGATATATATATATCATATTTATATATATACGTTTATATGCATATTAATATATATATGTTATACATATAAATATGTAGTATATAATAGAGATATATATATATATACACATTTAGCACCACAATTCACTTTAATTCTAAATCATCAACATCGAAAACTCGAAGCATATATGCAAGATTGTTTAAACAGATGATGAACGCTAGCATGACAGGTGGTGCCATGGATACCCTTAGCTTGCTGAACCTATCAGTTGTTTTGCAGTTTAGATTCTATGTGATGGGAATTTATAGTGTGGATGATAATAAATATCTGTTGTACTTATGTAACACAGTCTCCTTCATATATATATATATGTTATTTATGTAAAATATATATACACTATTGTTGACATATAAAAAACACCAATATAATAAATATATGTATGTATAAAAAAGGTTAATTTAAGGTATATAAAAGACAGTATAATATATATCTGTCATTGTTGTTTATAGCATATATATGGAAAATATATATATATATTTATATACAAGTTGTCTTTGTATTATATAATATTCGGATCTTTTATTACTTCTTCTTCACCAAATGACTCTCATCTTCAATCTTGCATCCAAACCTGGTTACTTCTTAAATTATGCATTTTGAATCTCTTCTTATTTTGCTGTCTATGAAACAAAATCACATGATATATATGTATCATTGATTACATTGTTAAGCAATGTTTCGACTTTTTTTCCCAATTTTTTTTCGGTTATTTAGCACAAACAAGTCAATTTGTTTCATCTAAGAATCAGGAAAAAAATCATTTTTCCACATATCTATAACAAGATAAGGTTTACTTATTAGGGTGACAAGGGTGCTTCTGAACAATAAGTGAAATAGTGACGCTAACTAGCATACACTTCATTTTATGAGATTACATGTGTATTTTTTTTTGAATATCATTATTTAATAGCGATTGATTATATTTGTTATGTAAAAATGCAATACTGAACTCTACAAATATTTTTTTCTTTTTTTCTTTTGGGTGTCCAGCTACTTTAAGCGTCAACGCAACATCCTTGGAAAAGTAGAAGTTTGTACGAAAAGTTTTAAAAGCTTTCTGTATCTTTTTTATGTCACGATAAGCTGAAATCATAACAATTATCTTGACTCAGGTCGTCCCCTGTTTGAGGTCACGTAGTGCCTTTGTCTCAACCAAATAAAATGTCTGATCATTATCACAAAACAAATAGATATAATAATAATCATTGTAATGTAATAATAAATAATGTAATGTATTATAATTAATATAATAATAATAATTAATAAATAAAAATAATAATAAATTAATAATATTAATAATAATAATAATAATAATAATATTTTTAATAATAATATAAATATATAATAATAATAATAATAATAATTAATAAACATGATAATGACATAACAACAACAAATAATAATAGTAATAATAATAATTACATACATATACCAAGGCTTTTTTCCCCCTTCCAAGGGAGGTAGCCAAAAAGGGAAAGGCATAAAAACCACATTCAAATACCCTCCACACCCCTCCCACATCTGAGCACCTCCTGGATGGAGGTCATCCCTGCACCCTGCCCACCGCCCTGGGTCAGAAGCAGTGTCGCAAAAGTACATCCACACAAGAATGGACCTTGTTGCATATTAAGGACGGGGGGAGGTATCTTCTTGTTATGCGTCATCCACATCTCTTGTTGCTTAGACTCACCGGCCATTTCTTGCAGTCACAAAATCCATATACAACCATTCTAGTCTGTCTTCTATCTTTCTTGTGTAATCATTATTCTTCATCAAATATTCCAAATCCTTTTTCACTGTTCATCTCCTCTTACTATGTTATCTTCTCTACATGTGAATTCTATATCATTTCATCTAAATTTTTAATATGTCTCATGTTCTCTTTCTCATTTCTTCTACTGTACAACATAATAATCCACCATTACATGTTCATTTCTAAACACTAAATCATCACGCATCATTCACTTTGATCCTCACAGTCTACTGCTTAGATACAAAATGTCTGGTCACAATATTTAAACGCTGATCCAAATGTACGGCCGGGCATTAATTACCTCCATATTTTGGCACTTTTCATATTATTTAAGATTATTTCAATGCATTTCATTCATATCCTTGGTGTTCCTTGAGTACCGAAGAATTTCATAATGACATTTCGAAAAAAAAAAATAGTACTATTCTCTACGTGACTTTCACGTGTCTGAACTTTCTACAATTTTTTTTTTTCTTTTTTTCTTTTGGGTGTCCAGCTACTTTAAGCGTAAATCATTTTCACGCAACTTCGGAAATATCCTTTGGAAAAGTAGAAGTTTGTACGAAAAGTTTTAAAAGCTTTCTGTATCTTTTTTATGTCACGATAAGCTGAAATCATAACAATTATCTTGACTCAGGTCGTCCCCTGTTTGAGGTCACGTAGTGCCTTTGTCTCAACCAAATAAAATGTCTGATCATTATCACAAAAAACAAATAAAATATAATAATAATGATAATGATAATAATAATAATAGTAATTATAATAATAATAATAATAATAATGATAATAATAATAATAATAATAATAATAATAATAATAATAATAATAATAACAATAATGATAATAATAATAATAATAATAATAATAATAATAATAATAACAATGACAACAACACAACAATAACAGTAATAATAATAATAATAATAATAATAACATTAATGATAATAATAATAATAATAATAATAATAATAATAATAATAATAATAATAATAATAATAATAATAATAATAATAACGATAATAATAATAATAATAATAATAATAATAATGATAATAATAATTAATAATAATAATAATAATAATAATAATAATAATAATAATAATAATAATAATAATAATAATAATAATAATAATAATAATAATAATAATAATTAATAATAATAATAATAATAATAATAATAATAGTAGTAACAATAATAATAATAATAATAATAATAATAATAATAATAATAATAATAATAATAATAATAATAATAATAATAATAATAATAATAATAATAATAATAATAATAATAATAATAATAATAATAGTAATAATAATAATAATAACAATAATAATAATAATAATAATAATAATAATAATAATAATAATAATAATAATAATAATAATAATAATAATAATAATAATAATAATAATAATAATAATAATAATAATAATAATAATAATAATAATAATAATAATAATGATAATAATAATAATAACAATAATAATAATAACAATAATAATAATAATAATAATAATAATAATAATAATAATAATAATAATAATAATAATATAATGATAATAATAATAATAATGATAATAATAATAATAATAATAATAATAATAATAATAATAATAATAATAATAATAATAATAATAATAATAATAATAATGATAATAATAATAATGAATCCTTAAACCACTTAGTTTACGTTCTTCCCTTCAGCTGATTAAAATCGACTGAATATTTGCCAGAACAAAATGAGTAAGTGAAGTCGATGTAGTGAAAGAAATGTGATATGTTGTCGTCACCACGTAATGGTGTCAATGACGGAACTCCAGATACGGTTCGGTGCGCGTGTGTGTATGTGTGTGTGTATGTGTGTGTGTGTGTGTGTGTGTGTGTGTGTGTGTGTGTGTGTGTGTGTGTGTGTGTGTGTGTGTGTGTGTGTGTGTGTATCGCATGTATTGTATGGCACATATGCAGACTCGATATATATATATATATATATATATATATATATATATATATATATATATATATATATATATATACATATATATATATATATATGTATATATATATATATATATATATATATATGTGTGTGTGTGTGTGTGTGTGTGTGTGTGTGTGTGTGTGTATGTGTGTGTGTGTGTGTTTGTGTGTGTGTGTGTGTGTGTGTGTGTGTGTGTGTGTATGTGTGTGTGTGTGTGTGTGTGTGTGTGTGTGTGTGTGTGTGTGTGTGTGTGTGTGTGTGTGTGTGTGTGTGTGTCTGTATGTGTGTGTGTATGTGTGCGTGTGCGTGTGTGTGTATAAATATAAATATATCGAATCTTCGTGTATTGGAGTTTCCTTTTATTCACTTTTTCTAATATTCATCTTAACTCATTTCATTCAAGTTTATTTTAATCATATTCCATAATAAGGTCAAAACGATAGTATTTTTCTTGAGTGTAATATCTAGATGTGAACGGGGCACCAGTCTCCGGAAAAGGATAAAATCTCTCCTAAAATCGGAAATCTTCAATATTATATATATTTTTTAAATGATCCAGAACATTATAATTTTTTTTCTTTTTTCGAATATTCGAGAAAAAATCCGAATTTTGAAAATTCCCAATGGAGATTGTAATCTGGTCGTATGTAGCGGGAAAGCGCTGTTTTGGGTCACTGGTCTTGCGCTAACAATGTATATTACAGACACTAATAGCTTTTGACAGCTTCACAGTGACTTCCATTACTGACATACACAATTACCAGCGGCTGATCTGAAACTTATATAAAAAAGATATTCTTATATTACAGTAGCCCATCCACCTAAATCTAAACATGCGCTTCACTGAAAAAATAGGTCGCCTGATTTATTGGGTCAGTAATTTCTTCATTTTTATATGCTTCAGCAATGTCTTATATTTGTTCATTTCTGAAAATAGAAAAAAAAAATAATTCCCTTTACGTAAGAAATAGTATTTTACGGAAAATTCAGAAAAAAAACAGGAAAAAAGTTATAGCCCAACCTAACCTAACCTAACCTAAACTAGCCCTACTAACCGATCTAACCTAACCTAACCTTACCTTACCCAACCTTACCTATCCTGACCTATCCTGACCTAACCTAATCTAATCTAGCCTAACTTACCCTAACCTAACCTAACCTAGCTTTACCTAGCCTAACCTAACCTAGCCTAACCTAACCATGTCTAACTTTAGTTAACCTAACTTAACTTCACCCAACCTGATCTAACCTAACCTAACGTTTCCCACCCAAAACAGGACTTTTTCCTGTGTCCTTTTGTCCCGCTCAAGCTTGAAGTGAAGTTGATTGCAAACTCCTAGAGACGAACCCATTGCCTTTTCGACCCAGAAGGGAAACTGTCCCGAACACTCCACGTGACTCTAATGGTCCATGGTATACGTATTCAAACCTGTGTTTTCAACCCCCACAGCAATTAGCTCAGTATTTCGGCTGCATCTCCCAAATGGCTTTCCAAACACTAAATCAGAGCATTGTAGGGAGAGAGGCATAGAAACTGTAGGAATTGTTTCCAAAGGGGTACATCAACATTGGTATTATCCCTTCTCCATCGAGGGTG
This sequence comes from Oratosquilla oratoria, assembly GCF_046742065.1. Taxonomy (NCBI): domain Eukaryota; kingdom Metazoa; phylum Arthropoda; class Malacostraca; order Stomatopoda; family Squillidae; genus Oratosquilla; species Oratosquilla oratoria. The sequence goes on along the minus strand of NC_134794.1, from coordinate 19,674,088 downwards.
GTACCACGGAGATGAATGATATAGCCTGGCGGGAACGAGAAGAAGAGGACGATTACCATCCAATACGTAAAGATATTTTTTTTTTTTTTTTTTTTTTTTTTTTTTTTTTATCCTCGTCATAATTATCTTCTTCGAGAAAGCTCCGAATGGCCTTCAGACACGACGAAATATTCAGATCATCAGGATCCATTTTATAGTAAAACACATAAACGTCAAATCTCGGACACAGACGCTTCCTGTCACATACAGGAGAACCTCCTAGGAAGGAAGAAACGACTTTGCACCGAAGTCTCGGAGCCTGAGGCCTCCCCGGAAGGAAGGAACTACTGTACTTGGCACCGAAGTCTCGGACCCTGAGACACTTCCTGCCACACACAGAAAACCTTCCAGAAGGAAGGAGCTAATTGGCACCGAACCCCAGAGCCTTAGGCCTCCCCGGAAGGAAGGAACTACTGTACTTGGCACCGAAGTCTCGGACCTTGAGACACTTCCTGCCACACACAGAGAACCTTCCAGAAGGAAGGAACTAATTGGCACCGAAGTCTCGGAGCCTGAGGCCTCCCCGGAAGGATGGAAATACTTGGCACCGAAGTCTCGAACCCTAAGACGCTTCCTGACACACACAGAGAACCTTCCAGAAGGAGGGAACTAATTAGCACCGAAGTCTCGGTCCCCGAGACCTCTCCGGAAGGAAGGAACTACTTGGTACCGAAGTCTCGGACCCTGAGACCTCTCCGGAAGAAAGAAACTACTTGGCACCGAAGTCTCAGACCCTGAAACCTCTCCGGAAGGAAGAAACTAATTGGCACCGAAGTCTCGGACCCTGAGACCTCTCCGGAAGGAAGGAACTACTTGGCACCGAAATCTCAGACCCTGAGACGCTTCCTGACACACACAGGAGAACTTCCCCTGAAGGAAGAGACCACCGATGATTACTCGTGCTGGTTTTAATCCAATCAGCGCAAAGTCTGACGTCATGTCAAGAAACATTAGCTGAATTGGACAGGTGTGGCTACACCTGTTCCTTCGCCTGCCTACACGTCTTCTCTTCCCTTCTTTTATTGACTGTGTGTGTTTGGTTTGTTTACTTGTCGTGTTTTTCTTTTCTTTTTTATTATGTTTTGTCCTGTTTTGTTTTATTTAGTTTTATCTTGTTTCATCAATGTATCGTGTTTTTTTTTCATTTTTTTTTTTTTTTTTTACTTTATTTCATTTAGCTCCGTCTTATATTATCTCATTTTGTTATGTGTTCTGTTATTTTATCTTACTTTATGCTTTGTATTCTGTTTCATTTGATTTCATATTTAATTCTATTATCGTACGTTATTCTTCTTTTTTCACCGGGGGGATGGAGAGGGGGGTCGCCGATTTAATGAATTTGCTGTGGATTTTGATTTATTTTATTTTGCTCTTTTTTATTTAGGTTGATGATTTATTTAATTTTATAAGGGAGGGTTGCCGGGTGAAAACGTGTATTCAGGGATTGCACACAGCAAACACATTGAACGCCCCACCCTCTCATCTTTGGCTCATCCCCTTGTAAGGGGGAAAAAGCCTTGGTATATGTATGTATGTATTCTTCTATTATTTTATTTCATTCTCTCTTATCTTATTTAATTTTGTTTTATTTTAATTTATTTTATTCTATTCTCTTTTTATTTAGCTTGATTTTATTTAATTTTATAAGGGAGGTTGCCGAATGAAAACGTAGTCCCATATTGCACACAGCAAAACACATTGAACGCCCCACTCTCTCATCCTTCTCATCGCCTCGTGGATAAAGGGGTCGCCAATGTCCCCAGCTGAAGCAGTAGGGGCGCATAAATGTTTTACTTTGTTTTGTTTATCGTGATCTACCTTATTTCGTTCTGCATAATTTTGTTATATTTTGTTCCATCTTATTTTTATTACTTTTTTTAGCTAATTTGGTCTAACTTTGATTTACCTCATTCTGTTTCGATTTATTATATTTTATACCTTACTTTATTTTTTTTATTTTTTTTTTCATTGCATTTCATTTTATTCAATCTTATTTTATTTAATGTTATTTCAATTAATTTTATCATATTATATTGTAATATATCCTATTCTACTCTATATTAATTTTTTCTTCTTTTTTTGTACTTCATGGACCAAAAAGTCTCCTGATGACTATTTGTTTTGTCATTGTGCTTTCCTTGTAACTCCTTCTTATCAAAGCACTTTGGCAACTTGTCACAGTTTTCCACTCCCAACGTTAACGCTGTACAACGACATAGTAACAATGCGATGCACGCAAGGCCTGAAGACTAAATGTGCTCTACAAGACGTCTCGTGTGTATTTCACATTGTCTTGGATCACGTGTTGGACTCGTGATCGACAGTTATTTCCCTCCCGGAACAGAGCTCAGAGCTCGTATGACAGATCTATGGGTCTGTGACCTTACACGCACGCACACAACCAACTCCCCGCCCACAAGAGTTGGAGTAACAACCCTCAGCGCAGGGATACTGAAATTATTTCAATCCTGGTTGGGATTCGAACCCGGACCGCCGTATTGTAGGCGGGAACTCTAACCACTGCTCCACGAGGGTGTGTGTAGGTGTGTGTGATTCACCACGGATTTGGATCACGTGTTGGACTCGTGATCGACAACTATTAGCCTCCCGTATGAGAGGTCAGACCTCATATACTCGTATGGCTGTGAACTTAAAAAAAAAAATAGATAAATAAATAAATAAATAAATAAAATCCTTGCCCACCAGAGTTGGAGTGCCGGATCGCAGTCCAAGCATCCTGAACTCCGGTTACTGAATTAGCGGTCGAGAACGGTACCACTACACCGTCGAGCCGTTTTGTGTGTGTATGTGTGTGTGTGTGTGTGTGCGTGTGTGTTTGTGTGCGTGCGTGTGCGTGTGCGTGTATGCGTGTGCGTATGCGTGTTTGTGTGTGTGTGTATGTGTTTGTGTGTGTGTGTTTGTGTGTGTGTGTGATTCACCATGGTCTTGGAACGTGTGTTGGACTCGTGATCGACAGCTACTTCCCTCCCGGAAGAGAGCTCAGAGCTCCTAAGACCGATCTATGGGTAATACTGTGACCCTACACGCACACACACCCCCAACTCCCCGCCCACGAGAGTTGGAGTAACACCCTGCTGCGCAGCGACACTGAAATTATCTCAGCCCTGGGTAGGATTCGAACCCGGACCGCCGTAGTGGCAGGCGAGAAATCTAACCACTGCGCCACGAGGCGTGTGTGTGTGTGTGTGTGTGTGTGTGTGTGTGTGTGTGTGTGTGTGTGTGTGTGTGTGTGTGTGTGTGTGTGTGTGTGTGTGTGTGTGTGTGTGTGTGTGTGTGCCTGTGTACATCCTGTTCCAGCGTCATGCACCAACAATTCAGAACATTCTTGTTTTGTTTAGTTTCACTCACAATGTAACAATAGATTTCAACAAACCCTTTGAAAGCCATTTCGTGATTCGTTCCCTGTTTTCATTTCTAATATTCTTTTCTAACCCATGAAGATAAAAGTCGACCATATCCACTGACATCAGTTGCATGACAATAGCATTCAGTAAATCTATGATCAAAGGTGTCTAACTGCGCGCCTACCGCATCTATTTATGCGTTTACATTTAGATTAGAAAGTTGATCTTTTTGTACGGAATGTTTTCATGGTACGATGTTTTTAATTGTTGAATGTTTTTTTTTTCATTTCGATCAAATAGTGTTACTTTATTTAGTTATTCAATTACAAAGAAAATTAATATTAACTCTCATTGTCCTTAACTCTTTCCCTCCTCCCCTTTCTCACACACACACACACACACACACACACACACACACACACACACACACACACACACACACACACACACACACACACACACACACACACACACACACACACACACACACACGACTCGTGGCCTAGTGGTTAGAGTTCCCGGCTCTCACTAGGGCGATCCGGGTTTGAATCCCACCCAGGGATGAAATAATAATTTCAGTATCGCTGTCCTGCGGGTCGTTACTCCAACTCTCGTGGGCGGGGAGTTGGGTGTGTGTGTGCGTGTAAGGTCACAGCATTACCCTTAGATCGGTCATATATAAGGTCTGAGCTCTCTTCCGGAAGAGGAACAGCTGTCGATCACGAGTCCAACACGTGACCCAAGACCATGGT
>NC_134794.1:19657432-19662432 GCF_046742065.1 Oratosquilla oratoria | reverse complement strand
ATGTATGTATGTATGTATGTATGTATGTATGTATGTATGTATGTATGTATGTATGTATGTATACATGCATGTATGTATGTATGTATGTATGTATGTATGTATGTATGTATGTATGTATGTATGTATGTATGTATGTATGTATGTATGTATGTATGTATGTATGTATGTATGTATGCATGTATGTTTGTATGGATGCTTGTATGTAAGCATGCATGCATGCATCTTTGTATGTATGTATGTACGTATGTATGTATGTATGTATGCATGCATGCATGCATGTATATATGGATGCTTGTATGTAAGCATGTATGCATTCATCTATGTATGTGTGTATGTATGTATGTATGTATGTATGTATGTATGTATGTATGTATGTATGCATTTATGCATACATGTATGAATGTTTATATGGATGCTTGTATGTAAGCATGCATGCATGCATCTATGTATGTATGTATGTATGTATGCATGTATGTATGTATATCAGATAACAATGATAACTACGATGTTATTTACCTTGACTTTAGCAAAGCGTTCGACAAGGTGCCACACCAGAAACTACTAAATAAAATCAAAGCCCGTGGTATAGGAGAAAAAGTGTTAGAATGGATTAGAGCTTGGATTAGTAACAGAAAACAGCGGTCACCATAAATGGTGTAATATCTAGGTGGGGCAATGTTACTAGTGGGGTTTCCCAGGGCTCTGTTTTGGGTCCCTTGTTGTTTATTATGTACATAAACGACTTAGACGATGGGATAAATAGTGATGTTAGTAAGTTTGCGGACGACACTAAAATAGGACGCCAAATTAGGTCAGGAGATGACGCAGAGATTCTGCAGCATGATCTTAACAAATTGTTCACATGGCCGGTGAAATGGCAAATGAACTTCAATATCTCTAAATGTAGCATGTTAAACGTAGGGCTGCACAACCCCGAAAATAGATACAGCTTAGATAACATGCTTTTAGAGAAAATTGAATGAGAGAGACTTGGAAGTTCTAGTGAGTCCGGACCTTAAAACCAGGAAACGGTGCATTAGCGCCAGGAATAAAGCTAACTGAGCATTAGGTTTCATTGCTAGGACAGTAACGAATAAAAGTGCTGAGGTAATTATTAAACTCTATCTAGCGATAGTTAGACCCATCCTTGACTATGCGGTGCAGTTTTGGTCCCCGTCCTACAGAATGGACATCAATTCACTAGAATCAGTACAGAAAAGAATGACCAAAATGATACATGGACTCAGAAATTTGCCATACGAAGAAAGGCTTAGGCACCTTAACTTACACTCTCTGGAAAGACGCAGAGTGCGGGGTGATCTGATAGAGGTGTTCAAGTGGATCAAAGGCTTTAACAAGGGTGATGCAAACAAAGTTATCATATTAAATCAACAGGGCAGGACGCGCAGTAATGGATTTAAACTGGACAAATTTAGATTCAAGAAGGATATAGGCAAGAGTTGGTTTACTAATAGGGTGGTCAACGAATGGAATAGACTTAGTAACCATGTAGCGAGCGCTGAAACTATCAGTTGTTTTAAGAATTGATTAGACAACTTTATGGATGGGGTTGACAGGTGGTGATGGATACGGAGCTGCCTAGTGTAGGCCTTATGGTCTCTTGCAGTCTCCTTCATTCTTATGTTCTTATGTATGCACGTATGTATGTATATATGTCTCTTCAGATGTCACTCGAAGCTTAAAAAATTATTGGCTGTAACCAGAATAAAACAATTTGAGTGGCCACTTTTCGACACAGAGAGGACCAGACATCCCTCCAAGCTGAAGAAAGTCTCCTGAATTAAGCCAAAACAAAAGATATCAGAGTGATTTATTGATTTATCTATTTATTTATTAGTTTATGTATTTACCTATTTGTTTATATATCTATTTATATATTTATTTATTCATTTAGTTATTAATTTATTTATCTATTTGGTTCTTTATTTATTTGTTTGGTTATCTATTCATTTATTTATTTATCTATTCATTTATTGATTAATTCATTTATTTAATTCTTTATTTATCTATTTAGTTATACTCGTTTATTCATTAACTCCTCTGCCTTCTGTCCATACACTCCAGCTACCTCCCTCATTCTCCTGCTCCGTATGAGTTACTAACAGTATATTTTATACAATTAATATTTATGGACCAGAGTCACTCAGTATTAGAATGTAATATCCAATTAAAAAAATGATAATAACTTTAAATTCGCGCCGTTCCTACTACTGCCTTTTTAGATCTCTCCTTTCCCACTCTGGGGTATTTTCACCAAAGACAAAAGCGCTATTCATGACGAATAAAAACAAAACTCTTCCCCCCCACACACACATCATTATTACCATCATTATGCAATGCCTGCTTGCCTCTACTCCATCACACCATCTTACCTGCGCTGGCGAGAGAGACGAAGACAAGGATAATCCATCCCAAGATCATTCGGGCGACGTCCATTCCGGGCCTTCCGACGCCAGGACGGGTTTTTTTTTGGAAATTTTCCCTGGCGATCTCACGCAGCCGCGAAAACGCCACTCGCTTATCGCGCCGTCCGTTTGCCAAACACCACCGTTTAGGAAACGTTTATTTTGTATTTACGTCTCACACGATTGTCCACCGCGTCTCCTCTTGTACTGTGGACTCGCAGATCTCTCTGTCCCCTAGAGGCCGTGAAGACAACAGTTTATTTGTCATAAAACTGTAATGACGAAGAAGGAAACTCGTTGCTTCCCCTGTCATTTGTTTCACTACCACTAACTCGGCCAAGTATTCTGAAGTTTATAGTTTTATCATTGCGATATAATCCTCAAGTATGTAATAACTTCTTCCACGAATGTTGTAAAGAGTGAGACAGGTACAGTGCGATGCTTACATGTTATTTTTTTCTCTTCACAGTACACGTGTGAGTTGAGATCAACAAGCGTTACAACTGACCAACATACCCCAAATGCCTATGATCGCTTACACACACTGGGCCGGCGGTGGGCGTCTCCTACCCCCTGATTGGCGGTTGTTGGCACCATCACTGAACCAATCATCTTCCTTGCCTCAACATCCATTATCCGCTCTGCGAGGTAACTAGGTGTTATATCCTCTTTTGAATCTTGGGGAGTTGAGACAGTTGTCCTTTAATGATGTCACGCGATGATTCCTGCGGTTTTGAACCGCCTATCCCATGGCTGTTTTCCTCCAGACGCTTCCACCCATGTCCATTCGGCCACCACGCTGAAGCAGTTACATATATCTTTATATTTTAACTCGAAAACCCAACGCCACAGTCAAAGAACAACACTTTTTAACCTATATCAACCTGTAATTCATTTGTCGATAATGAGTGATTTTATACATACTGTTTTGTGAAAATGGCTTTAAATTTTTTTTCAATGACTTGTGAAAATGGATTTTTGGTAAACATGATAAATGTGAAAGAAAAGACAGCAGGAATGGGAGTATGTATATATGTCTCGAAATAACAGGTAGAAGCCCTATGTAAAACACATCATGACTCGATACGACATACAGTAAGTGTTGGACTCATTACCCCAATCAATATGTGATGCTTGGAAATGATGAAACATTATTTCTCTTTAATCATCTCCATTCCAGTACGCGTTCTTCCTCCTCCTATGTCGTTCATTTGCCTTCACTTATAAGTAATACCATGGTTGATACGATCCGAGAGTTACGATGTGAACGCGTCCTCTACGACCTCACAGTCACGTATCGTAAATGTACGACGTAAAGAGGACGTTTGCTACATCGCGGAAGATGTTATCATTGTGGTGGAACTTTTAAATTGGAGCCAACTGTATATATATACCAAGCATTTAGGTGTAGTGATTTTCAACCTATTTCACGTTCCGTTTTCTTTTGCTTATTCTATTCATCTCCGTGACATTCTTGCGGAAATCTTCGACTTGTTTCACACGGACCGACTTTTCGCCGTGTGACGTCTACGACATGACCTCACCCTCTCAAAAATCCATAATATGGACGTTTTCACACGTCACAACTACGACCACTTGTGAAAGCGTCTATAGACACCTATGGTTATTCTGTCGTGGGCGACGTGCGGCGAAAAGTTGGTACGTGTGAAATGTACCTTTCTCTTACCATGGAAAAAATAAATAAAAACAAATTATAAGTAAATATACAGTATATATATATATATATATATATATATATATATATATATATATATATGTATATATATATATATATATATATGTATATATATATATATATATATATATATATATATATATATATATATATATATATATATATATATATATATTGCTGGTAAATATAAATATATATATATATATATCAATTTCCGCGTCACCTAACTCGTTCATGGAAGGTTCGTGTCTACATGCACTCTTATTTTGATAAGAAAATAAAATTAAAATGTGTTGTCTACATGCTCCGCCGAGTCTACCTTTTCTGGTGCTTCTACAGGGGTCGAGGAAGGCGAAGCTTTTGGTGTAGTTCCCCAGAAATAAAATGTTTGTGTTTCGACGGTTCTGGTGACTTGTCACATCCTTACATCCATCACACGGTTGATCGCTTGCTTTATCGTTGTGTCCCTTAGGAATCTGTTCAGGTCGAGCTGAGAAGGCGTATATATTATGTAGATATGTGAAATTTTTATTTGATAATTTTATTCTAATAATGTTGACATAAATACAATCGCGCGCGTACACACACACACACACACACATACACACACACACACACACACACACACACACACACACACACACACACACATTCAAGATTTTAAGAAAAAACTTGATGCTGAAAGATACAAAGACGGGTCACCACGAGCATAGCTCCCTTCCCATATAATACAACAAGGTAAAAATACACACACGAGCTTTGAGCTCTCATCCGGGAGGTTAATAACTGTCGATTACGAGTTCAACAGGTGATTCAAGACCATGGTAAATCACACACACACACACACACACACACACACACACACACACACACACACA
>NC_134794.1:19639932-19647432 GCF_046742065.1 Oratosquilla oratoria | reverse complement strand
CGTTCACTTTTCTATCCCGAGGAGCTTTCGTCATCACAATGTTATCCCAATTACTGTCCGGAAATTGGTACTTTGCATGAACAGGAAAGAGAGAACGAAAGCTCGCGAATGATTAGCAAAAGGTCATTCAACGGATGATATAGATGGAATGCTAACTACATGATGGATGGATTAAAGGGTAATGCAAATATTAACCTTTTCTCTTTGACGCGTTTGTACGTCTTCACACGAGGAATGGAATGGATACCATAAGAAAGAAATTCCTTTAGTCTACTCTTCTGACCATACAGGTTTGAGCGTTACTACATACGACCGTTGTAGAACCGATGGTGGTTCGAATCCTGCCGTGAGCGAGTTGGACCAATGGCATGGTTCTTTAGATTCAACGCTACAAAGTCCTTTGTTAGGGCCACCCTCCTAGCCTCCTGATAACGAGGGTGGAAATCGTGACGTTAAACTCATTCATCTTCTTCTGAACGGAAAGACATTTAGTCTACACAAACAAGGCTGTCTCAACGAGACCTGAGGTATCTTCTTGTTCACGAAGATGAAAGGGATAAATGACGCTAAGAGAAAACATTTCCTAGTAATCTCCATCTACTGGGGTTATTTGTTTGAGTTGATGTTGCCTCGCGACAAAGTCATTTGGACCCAGTGACTGACTCCGCACTCAAAGACGCAAAAGAAATATTCATGAAATTATATCAAGTCATCTGTGGATTGTGTTCTCCCTCCCCTCAACTGAATAAGATAGTATGACGCTGGCCAGAATAAAACCTTTGAAGTTAGACACAGACAGAATATATCTAGAATGACAATAAAATTTGAGAATAGAAGCTGTATTGGTAATCACAGATTTGTGAATGATGTATGTTACCCACTACCATTTATTTTTTTTTTTTACTTATTTATTCATTTATATATTTATTTGCCTATTTATTTATTCATCTATTTATCAATTTATTTATTCAATTTAATCCCAAGAGGTAGCCATTGAAAGGAGTAAATTAATTTCAAAGACGTTTGCATTTAGTATGTTTTAAGATTCAGCTGGTTAACTAAAAATTGTGTTAACAACGTTTTTTTCCGTAGGGTATGTTTGCTTATATAAAGCTGTTGATGGGTAATACAATTCTTTCATTTGTATTTCTTTAGATTAATTATATTTCTTTCTTTGTTCGTTTATTTATTTTTTTTGCCTAATCATTTATCTATTTGTTTATTCATATCTTTGTTCACGTTTGCTCATTGTTAGTAAATTGTTTATTTATTCATCTATTCATTTATGTATCTACTTACTTTATCTATTTATCTACCTATTTTTATTTATTTGTTTGCTTGTTACCTTCAAAAAACAAAATCGAACCTCGCCATCTATTTATTTTTATTTGTTTGAGAACAATAGAAGTCGTTAAAAAACCTCACCGCAATGTATAAATGACTCATGATTAAATCTCGTTTTTCAATTCTTCTAAATTTTGCTTTCAAGGTTGTTCATTACGTTGGCATTTCTTCTCTCATACATTTGTGCTGTTTCTTCTTCATTTTTATCACACAGTTTTCGATTATTGTACTTATCTTTAGAAAAATGTGATAGGATCTCCATAGAGATACATTAGTATTGAAAATCAATTGTCTCTTATTACTTTAAAGATCAGAAGAATCAACTTGTAGATGTTATGTATAATTCTGGGATGCATGTGGACTTCTGTTCCAAGTTTGGTGAAGACAATGTCTCAAAACAAAAACAAACAAACAGTCGTGTTTATTGTATCAATAATTGAGATATAACATCTCGAGAATCGATTATCTTATGCTCAAACAGAACCATTCACAGCCATCGCGTAATGTCGTTCAGGTTTCCAGGTCCTGTGCCAAGGGTTGGCTACTGAGAATAATTCTGTGACTGGCTACTGACTGGTACGCCGTCGGACAACCGAGAACCGACACCGCGAAACCGCAAACACTCTTTGGGGGCGGATGAGGGCGGTTCGAGCCAAGTCCCCGGCCGGATGGGTTACTCGGAAACGGGGAGGACCCGAGCGAGTGCATTGTGGTACTCCGCGTCACAGGCAATCGTTCAGCCTCTCCAATTGGTCTAGTCTGAACTGATACGTTCCCATTTTCAGATCTCATACTTCATCATGATCATTCGCAGTTATTAATTTCGCATGTTTTACTTGAGCAAAATTGAGACTATAATTTACTAAATGAGAAAAAGATCTCACACGCCTGGGCAATAATCATTTCTCATTCGGCCCGTCCGATACATTTGGGAAAACGATCTATGAACTGTGAAACTATAGTACAAATTTGCATTCAGGAGGTATGCATGTCACGCGAGTGTATAGCTGAAGTGCATTGACGTTTAGCTTGCCCTTTGTAAACAATAGCATATAGAAAAATTTCTTGATCAGAAGGAACGTAAACTAACGACCAGGACACCAAATATGGTGGTGAAAGACCTACACCAGGAGGCGCACAGCTGCGGCCGAAACCGTCCCCTTTGTCGTATTATGTCCTTAAGACTGTTGGGGCAGGTAACAATCACTACTGGTAATCGGAGAGGAGTGCAGGATTCGAACCCACAATTATGCAAATGCGAGACTAGCACGATACCGATTATGCCACCACAATAAGAAGACCATTCGTTTCATATTAACAAAAAATAATATGTTCTCGTGTACAAGTTTACTTTCTCAGATTTGTTCAACCCTTTAGTCGAGTATTTAGGTTTCCTTCGGCTGGTTACAATCGTCTAGAAGCAGATAGAACAGACTGATAAGCCCTTGACAGCAGAGAAAGGTCTACGATTAATTTATTATCAACAAGAATAGTCAATTTATTTGGCGCATAATGAACGAGCATGTTAAGCAATCAATTTCCCAGGAAGGCTGATCAGATTCCGACAGTTCCAAATTAGTGTACAATTCGTTTCATGAATCTAACATAACAAATTCGTTATAACAAAATAAAAGGAAAAGTGTTACTTGATACGGCAAGAGTTAATTGAGATGAGGTTTGGCAACTTCGTTAACAGTAGGATGTCAAATTCAGGGGAAAAAGTCACGGAAAAAGTCTTAGCCTAACCTTACCTAACTTAACCTAACCTAACCTAAACTAACCTAACCTAGCTTAACTTGAACCTGATCCAACCGAACCTAACATAGCTTGACCTAACCTAACTTAACCTAACCTAACCTAAAAAAACAAACCTAACCTATCCTAACAAAAAGAAACCTAACCTAGCCTAGCTTATTCTAACCTAACCTAACCTAACCTAACCTAACTTAACCTGAATTAAGCTAACCTAGCCTAACCTAACCTAACCTAACCTAACTTAAACGTAACCTACCTTGAACGTGACCTAACTTGACTTGAACCTGACCTAGCCTAGCCTAACTTGGCTGCATCACTGTATGAAAATGGTGCTGATAGACTTGATATGTAACATGCAAGACCATCACATGCAGAAATGCGTCGTTTGTTCATTATCATATTGTGTAGGTAGTAGCTCTAACCCACCATTTTTGCTCCCAGTTATAAATATCTTCTTATCTTCTTCTTCTTCTTCTTCTTCTTCTTCTTCTTCTTCTTCTTCTTCTCCTTCTTCTTCTTCTTCTTCTTCTTCTTCTTCTTCTTCTTCTTCTTCTTCTTCTTTTCTTCTTCATTTTCTTCTTCTTTTTCTTCTTCTCATTCTTCTTTTTCTTCTTCTTTCTTATAGGGTACATTATCAAATAACTTTTCTAGGCTTTACTATCTACAACCTGCCGATTCATTTCCATTCTATTTGGCGTTCCTAACTCTCCTATGGGAACTCAGATTTGATTTGCATAGAATTTCCGAACAGGATCCGTACTGACCATCGTTTTTTTTGTTTTTTTTTTTCAATGTGTTCCATCCACTACACTCTGTTACGTCTGTCTGACAATATGAGTAACACTAGGCCGTGATTTAATTTCCTTTGATTTGCATATGTCAAAGAGCGGCAAAAAGACATAAAAAGGGAAGAACAAAATATAAAACGCCCACAGAGGATCACTCCAGAAAGAAAAGAACCAAGAGTTTTAAAGTCAAAATAAAGTGCAGACGTAGGCAAAATGTCTTGAGAGTTTCTTCTTAAAAGATTCCATGTCCTAGACATCAGAAAGAAGAGAGATCCAGAACATCCCAGCTAAAGAAAGGAAAGAAAGAGCCTATTGGGTGACTCTTACAAAAGGTAATTGTTCATAAAAAAGGTGAGATGTTTCAGAATATATTGTGTTGAAGCTTGCTCTCCTCGGGAGGGAAAGCATGCAACTACTGACATCTGAAGAAAAGTCTTCATATAAAAAGATTTACAAAAGAGATAAAAATGCAATATTAGGGTGGACAGGGAGATGCTAAAGTTATTCAGTAATAAAAGAAGCATTAACAAGGTAGATGTGTATTGGACATATGGATTAGAGCAGAGGTTCCCAAACTGGGGTCCGGAAGAAAGCCTGAGGGGGTCCGCAACACAATGAAGGAAAGTAATTTTTTTTAAGGGTCCGTCAGGGGCAATTATTCGAAAAAATCTGGTACATGAACGAATTTTAGGAAAACATTTAAAAAGAATCTCTATGATGTTGGCAACACTCCTACAAAGTTATAGAGCTGTATTTCGTGTCTATCTTTTTATACAGAATAAAATAGATAAATTATTGGCAACCTCTGGCAACCCCATTGCGTATCAAATATTCTGTATATTGGAATAGCGTTAATTTTTTCTATAGCTATTTTGTTTTTTGCTATGGAATTGTGTTTATGGAGGTATTTAGCAACTCCTCCCACAAGCATAGATCCAGAAATAGCACACATCAGGGCATCAGTACCCATCCAAACGTCAAAGTGAGGTCACGTTCTTTTGAAGCTCTCACCGTGCTTCATATTTTTGATTCCTCACTGTAATTTCTTGCGGTAATCATGGCAAGATTGACGAAAAGCCAGCGAGCAAGGAGGAAGAATGCAGTGAAGGCCCTTGCGTGCCAGATGAAGAAACGAGAAGGAAAAAAACAAACAAACGAAGAGGACAGCATCCAACAATGTTGGTTATAAAGAAGGATTTGTTGTTCCTCTTCTTGAAGAACCCTACACCCATATTCATAAGTCTGCCCTCGAAAGAAGAGACAAGAAACGAGAGGAGAAAAAAAGTGAAAAGTAAAAGTGGTAAAGTGACCAAAAGCGGGGACTATGGGGCTGGGGCCTTTTAGAAATGTCGCGCAAAATTTAAATGCCTTCTCATGTACATTTAATGTTTTTGTTCTTTTTGTTGTTATTTCTTCGGTTCTTAATGGATTTTTGTAATTTTTGTTTCATTTGAAAGATAAAATTATGCTCTTTATTTCCTATATTAAAAAATAAAAGAAATTTTATTATTTTTATTTTTTTCTATTTATGAAACCTGAATTTTGCAGCATCTTTGAAATGTTCAGAAAAGAAAATTCACAAAAAATCAGAGGTATAAGTTTGGTCAAATGTACAATATAACAAATATTCCCCAGAATCTAAGCTTGCAATATATACCAAGCTTAATTATGTGGAAGGATTTCCATATGATTAATTACAGCTTCATTAAACTTCATTATAACTTCATTATATCTTCACTACACTTTATATATACATGTGAGGAATACAATACCCAAAGGAATTATAGACAAATGTAAATGGTAATTATACCGAAGTTCATCAAAGAGATTCAAAAAGTTACAGGACATGCTCCCTTATAAAGCAACCTGACGGTCCCTTAACTGATGAAAAATATATATAGCCTACAATAAAAAAAATATATATCACTGCTTCTCTATCATCATATTTTCTTATTTATGCGATGTGCAGTAATAAGTAAATATTAAATGTACTCCGTTGTACTGGGTAATACTGGGTATTCCGGTATGGCATTGATAACTTTTATTTGGTTGGGGGTCCTCGGCCGGGACTCTTCGTGTTTGGGGGTCCCTGGTATGGTCAAGTTTGGGAACCTCTGGATTAGAGCACCCTAACCTCCTGATAGGAGGAGTTCGCGACGTTAACCTCTTCCGTACGATGACGCCTCCGCAAGCGTCGTAAGGCGCGAGTGGATATACGAGGATTTCGGTGCCGGCGTCTTGATTATATTCATTTTGTAGTTGTAGCTGAGTGACCCCCGAATTCTGTGAACAAGCTTGATCCCGTTTTCTGTGTTTATCATTACTCAGTGAAAGAGACGTTATGTTTTATAACCCGAGTATTGTGATGCAGCAATCATCGTACCTCAGGTGTCAGATGCTGCGAGCGAGAATTTGACTCATATTGAAAAGGTTAGATCGAATCAACAAGAGTTTCTGCAGGATGATGTTAAATTTACAATGGTAGTATGACGCGTGGGCAAGTGTTACTTTGATACGTCTGAGCTGAGGTTCGAGCCCTTGGCTTCGCTTCGTATCAGCTTCCGTATATGTCTCCGACGAGCGCATTGTCAGTCTCGTTCGTGATGACATGGAATTAGAAATATAAAGTTAATGTGGTTGAAAAAAGATTAAGATCTGCACTGGAGACTATTCAGTGTGTGTGAATAACACTTGCCCACGCGTCATACTACCATTGTACCATCATAGCAGGGATGGGTTGAGCACAAAAATTCGTGTATATGTATGTGGCTCGAACATACAAATATAAGAAATTGTACTCAACTTATATCTCTCTTTATGGTGCAGTGGCTAGTCACTGTTACTTTGATACGTCTGAGCTGAGGTTCGAGCCCTTGGCTTCGCTTCGTATCAGTTTCCGTATATGTCTCCGACGACCGCATTGTCAGTCTCGTTCGTGATGACATGGAATTAAAAGTATAAAGTTAATGTGGTTGAAAAAAGATTAAGATCTGCACTGGGGACTATTCAGTGTGTATGAATATATATGTGTATATATATATACATATATATATATATATATATATATATATATATATATATATATATATATGCGAAAGTAACCACTAGGAAAAAGTAAACTAATGAAGCAGAGCGCTTTCGTATAATTACATCTTCAGTGCTGATAGAGTGTATCAACACTGAAGATGTAATTATACGAAAGCGCTCTGATTCGTTAGTTTACTTTTTCCTAGTGGTTACTTTCGCATTTGTGAACACACGTTCCTAGTTTTTTTATTGCATGTATATACATATATATATATATATTATATATATATGTATATATATATATATATATATATATATATATATATATATATGCGAATAAATCACAAAAACACGTGATTCACAAAATGTGTAATAAAACTACTTGGAAAATAAAATGAAAGGTGACCGAACGTTTTCGTCTATTTAAGACATTTTCAAAGGTACAGAGTAAGGTATATATAATGTCACTGCTACCTTACTCTGTACCTTTGTAAATGTCTTATATAGACGAAAACGTTAGATCAACTTTCATGTTGTTCCAGGGGTTTTATTACACACACACACACACACACGAACACACACACAC
>NC_134794.1:19627432-19637432 GCF_046742065.1 Oratosquilla oratoria | reverse complement strand
ATACTCAGAAACGAAGGTGTTGCTTGCATTATAAAAACGTTGGAGTTGTTAACCCTAATCGCATTGTATAGTCGTTTAGTTCAACTGTTGGCAGGCAATTTTATTCAGGTGAAAGAATTCATTTCCACATTGTTCCTTTCTTGATTACCCTCATCAATGAAGTCTTCTATTCAGATTACCGTCAAGCAATTTTATTCGTCTGAAAAATAACCGCTTTTGGTGTCACAATGAACATCACCGTCCTCATGGTCTTTTACACCCATTTCGCCCCAACACTCCCATCTTTCTGCAATCCCCTTCCTCCCTCCCACTCCCAAATCCCCCATTTTCTATCATCCCTAATTAATCTATATCCTCTTAGTATTACACTCCCACCCAACCACTACACTCCCACCTTTCTGCAATCCCCTTTCTCTTCCCTTCTCCCTTCTTCCTTCCCTCCCTCCCTCCCTCCCTCCCTCCCTTCCACTCCCAGATTCTCCATTTTCCACCATTTTTTATTCAGTGACTCCTCCTCTCCGGTTCAGAAGACAAAAGGCTCCGTTCGTTTCATTGCTATTTTCTTCCAGGACCTCTTCCTATATAAATTCCTTTTCCCATCAACTTGATCTACCTCTACTCCCAGCGCCCTCTTCTGCTTCCCTTCAATCTTCTCTCCTCCTGAAACCTCCTGAATTTCCTCTTCTCATTTCTCCCTGAAGTCGTCTTCCTCTCAAGTTTCTTTAACCTTCTGAAGGGTAGAAAGAGGACATCACCTCGTTACATCGTCAAGCAAGGCTTCTCCACCATGTCCTCTAAATTTTTAATCTTCATTTTCCTCAACCGTGGTACCCAGCTTCATTAGTCCTCTCACTTTTGTTCTTGTACGCTAAGATTATCCATTGTGGTCCTTTCATACGTACAACTTCCCGGCCCTTTGCCATTCCACCCAACCTCACTTGGCTTCTCACTCTCGTCTTCGTTCGCGGACCCGCCACAGTGGGAGGGGATGACACCCCCCCCCCCATTCCTCTGACCCTGACGCGGGGAAGCTATTGCCTTACCCAATTACCTGGTCGCCAGTGCTACATTCCCTCTTCACTACTTCCTTCCTCACCCTCCCTCTGTTCCTCCACTTCCAGCTCTCCCCTCGTCCACATGTACCTGGGTTTGGGCAGTGAGACGTTCCCATTTAGTTGAAGTCCTCCTCCACCTCAACATTTCTACGAGTGAGTCTCCTGGTTTACGAACTGAATCTAGAATCTGTTAAGTAATATGTCTATAGCTTAGGTTTCTTATATTCAAGAGGATTAAAACCTTGTCACTCTTCAGTTTGTTCCACTACTTTATCTAATACCAGAGACTTTTAATACAGAGTTTGAGTTCATTTGCTCTTGAGAGTGTTGCCATTGCTAGTTCGAGCTCGTTAGTTCACGTGATAGTGACGTCAAACCCAAATGCTAAGTGTCTAGTGCATGAGAGGCTACATCTTTATTACAGCAAGCGACGACGAGACATCTTGAAGAAGTGAAAATATTATTTACCAAACTAGATTCGGTGCTAGTAAACGCAGCCTGGAATGATATCCTAGTTGTACTGGGTGACATCAACGCCTACACAGGTACTGGTAGATCCGGTTATAGGACATCTGTCGTTCTGCGTGGCTCTGGAAGTGTGCATAGTAACTGAACGTTCTAGGGCTTTACAAGATAAGTGAGATTGAAGCTTATTCGTGACTTGTGTCGGTACTCTTGGTATTACAGAGCTGACCATGCAAGGAAGGAGATGAACTATGTTAGAACCCATTAGAGAGTTTTCCAGACCCTTAAGGTGTTAAGGAATTCAAAGGTCTTTGTAATGATTACAGACTCGTAGTGAGTAATCTGCACCTCACATCTAACAGATCTCTAAGACTTAGTTCTTTGAGTCTGAGCTTGTATGGATTTTGGAATGGTACTCCTGAGGATCGAAGATTTTATCTTATTCAGTTTAGAAGACTTCCTTTGTATAAATGGAATACACTCTAACTCCAAATCTACATGTTGTAAATGAAGAGAGGAGTGGCCTTTGATGATTTTATTGTCAGTTGGGTCAACATTAGTCTTCCAAGAAGATTGTACGTTGACATTTATGCGTTTTTAGTATGATTCACCTCGGTCTTGGGTCACATGCTGGACTCGTGATCGACAGCTACTACCCACCCGCATGAAAGATCAAAACTCATATATGGCCCAATTTATGGGTAATGTTGTGACCTTATACATACACACACACGCACGCACACCTCCAACTCTTTGTCCACCGGAGTTGGAATGCTCGAGGCGAGACTTGAACTCAGATTGTTGAATTAGCGGTCGCACGCGGTACCACTACATCGAGCTGCGCGCGCGTGTGTGTGTGTGTGTGTGTGTGTGTGTGTGTGTGTGTGTGTGTGTGTGTGTGTGTGTGTGTGTGTGTGTGTGTGTGTGTGATTCACCATGGTCTTGGGTAACGTGTTGGACTGGTGATCGATAGCTATTTCCCTTCCGGAAGAGAGCTCAAAGCTCGTATATGACCGATCTATGGGTAATGTTGTGACCCTACTCACACACACACCCAACTCCCCGCTCACGAGAGTTGGAGTAACGACCCACAGCGCAGCGATGCTGAAATTATTTCAGCCTTGGGCGGGATTTGAACCCGGACCTCCGTAGTAGCAGCCAGGAACTCTACCACTGCGCCACTAGTCGTGTGTGTGTGTGTGTGTGTGTGTGTGTGTGTGTGTGTGTGTGTGTGTGTGTGTGTGTGTGTGTGTGTGTGTGTGTGTGTGTGTGTGTGTGTGTGTGTGTGTGTGTGTGTGTGTGTGTGTGTGTGTGTGTGTGTGTGTGTGTATTTACTTGGTCTTTGGATCACGTGTTGGACTCGTGATCGACAGCTATTTCCCTCATGGAAGAGAGCTCAGAGCTCGTAGGTCCGATCTATGGGTAATGCTATGACCTTGCACACACACACACACACCCAACTCCCTGCCCACGAGAGTCAGAGTAACGACCCGAAGCGCAGCGGTACCGAAATAATTTCGGCCCTGGGCAGGATTCGAACCAAGAACTGCGGGCCACTATTGTGGCAGTTCAGCGCTCTACCAACTGCGCCACCGAGTCGGTGTGTGTGTGTGTGTGTGTGTGTGTGTGTGTGTGTGTGTGTGTGTGTGTGTGTGTGTGTGTGTGTGTGTGTGTGTGTGTGTGTGTGTGTGTGTGTGTGTGTGTGTGTGTGTGTGTGTGTGTGTGTGTGTGTGTGTGTGTGTGTGTGTGTGTGTGTGTGTGTGTGTGTGTGTGTATGTGTGTGTGTGTGTGTGTGTGTGTGTGTGTGTGTGTGTGTGTGTGTGTGTGTGTGTGTGTGTGTATGTGTGCATGAGAGATTGCGTGTACGTGGGTTCAAAAGGAATTTAAAACGTTTTTTATCGCCTCCCTTTGTACGTCTTTGTGTAAGACCGTACAAATCCTTACAACGTTTTGACGCTTGTACAATTATTTTTCTGAATAAATTGTACACAATTTCCCGTATGACTTAACGTACGAAAACATATCCCAATGTCCTCTGATATATTCATAGATTTCTGTTTCCATAGGCTTTTTACCTTTGATATATAGATAGAGATGTATCTATAAACATTTCATGTGCTATATTTCGACAGTAATGATGCATACAAAAATATAATAGGAAACAGTTTTGTAAATAATATTGGGTGTGCTAATATGTGTACATTAGGATATCTATCAAAACATTACTCTCACACAAAGGCATCAATAGTGATGCAACATTCGTGAATAATAACTCCACTTCGACATTTTTATTATTCGAAAATGGTATTTTGATATTCCACCATTTTAGTCACTCAAAAATGGTCACTCAATACTCCGACACACACACACACACACACACACACACACACACACACACACACACACACACACACACACACACACACACACACACATACACACACACACACACACACAGACACACACACACACACACACACACACATATATATATATATGTATATATATATACATATATTGTATATATATATATATATATATATATATATATATATATATATATATATATATATATATATTGCATGCACCTAGACGGCATAGAATTAAAGTGCATTGTGGTTGATAAAAATGTATCTCTAATCACTGGAACCTATTAATTGTAAATATATATATATATATATGTATATATATATATATATATATATTATATATATATACATATATATATATTATATGTACAACACTGAATGGGTTCCAGTGCATAGAGATACATTTTAAGAACCACAATGCACTTTAATTCTAAGCCATCGGGGCCGACACGCAGAAATTGAAATGTGGTACCACCAAGGACTCGGACCCCAGCATCCTCATGACAAGTGCGGTAGTGACTTACCAACTAGGCTATCATTTCAATATCTGCATGTCGGCCTTGATGGCTTAGAATTAAAGTGCACTGTGGTTGTTGAAAAAAAACGTATATGTATATATATATATATATGATAAGTATTTTAGACAAATTATTTGGATGATGGAGAACATAAACACAGGGGAAGGCTCGGAACCCTAAACACTCTAACGTTTCGTTCGCGTAGAACTTCTTCAGAGAGTGTATGTAGAACTGCAATTGAAGTTTATGTACTAAATCTAATTATCTTTTCGGACACTTGGGAAAGGTCGTTTTTCTGGCGTGCTTTAGAATTAAAATACTAGTTTCTTTAGCTAAATTGATAAACCCTCCTCGATGATTCGATGAATTATTAGTTGAAATATATGCTGATTCAACAATTCTTCTAGTGAATTTATCAAAACCTTTATGTAGCACTTCAGCTTCTCTCCAGTTTGGTAAATGATCGAATTTTTCCGCATGAACTACTAAAGAATTAGATGTCCTATGTGCTTTTATGTCGTTTTTATGTTCATAAATTCTTTTTTCTAATCCTCTTGACGATTCGCCAAAATAAGCCATTGAGCAACTATTGCATGGGATTTTGTATACGACGCTGTTTTCGGAATTGGTTCTCTTTTCAGAAGTCTTTATTAAATCACCTATCCTCTTGTTAGTTATTTTAGCTATGTTCATACCTGATTTTGTTAAATATTTGTCTATTATTGGTGACGTTTCTGAGCCAGGTACTGATATAAAATTTGTATTATTTTTATCATTTCTCTCTTTCTTTCCGCGATTGTAAATATTTATTGCTTTTCTTTTTGTTCTTTTCAACATTCCCTCTGGATATCCAAGTTTGTCAAAGGTTTTCATAATGTAATCAAATTCGCCTTCTAGGTATTCATTACTACAGATTCGTAGTGCCCTGAGAAAAAATCCTATTACTATACCACTCTTTGTCCTATCATCATGTGCGGAGAAGTAATGTACTAAATCCTCTTTGTTAGTTTCCTTTCTGTATACTGAGAAAGTTACAGTTTTTTCCATTCGTCGTATTAACGTATCTAGGAAGGGCAATTGTCCGTTTTGTTCCTCTTTTATGTAGACGATGTCCTCGCAATCATTCCCGAAAACACCAATGTAAATAATAAAGTGAGAATGCTTAACGCGGTCAACAGCGATATTCAGTTCACCGTAGAAGAGGAACAAAACGGACAATTGCCCTTCCTAGATACGTTAATACGACGAATGGAAAAAACTGTAACTTTCTCAGTATACAAAATCCCATGCAATAGTTGCTCAATGGCTTATTTTGGCGAATCGTCAAGAGGATTAGAAAAAAGAATTTATGAACATAAAAACGACATAAAAGCACATAGGACATCTAATTCTTTAGTAGTTCATGCGGAAAAATTCGATCATTTACCAAACCGGAGAGAAGCTGAAGTGCTACATAAAGGTTTTGATAAATTCACTAGAAGAATTGTTGAATCAGCATATATTTCAACTAATAATTCATCGAATCATCGAGGAGGGTTTATCAATTTAGCTAAAGAAACTAGTATTTTAATTCTAAAGCACGCCAGAAAAACGACCTTTCCCAAGTGTCCGAAAAGATAATTAGATTTAGTACATAAACTTCAATTGCAGTTCTACATACACTCTCTGAAGAAGTTCTACGCGAACGAAACGTTAGAGTGTTTAGGGTTCCGAGCCTTCCCCTGTGTTTATGTTCTCCATCATCCAAATATACATATATATATATATGTATATATATATATACATATATGTATATATATACATATATGTATATATATGTGTGTGTGTGTATACAGTATATATATATATATATAAATATATATATATATGCACGCATTTATATATATGCATGTATATATATATGTATATATATATATATTTATATATATGTATGTATATATATATATATGTATATATATATATATATGTGTGTGTGTGTGTGTATATATCGAAAACAGAATCTCTACTTCCATACCATCGTCCATCGAACACAAAAACTCAATACTTCAGAATCTTCGTCCATCCTCCAACAAAGTTCGAGCGAAACACTGGATTTGTTTCCATCCAGGACAAGACCCACATCCAAAGACAGCTTACTCCCACGTTGAGACAAAGACAGATTTGTTTTCAGAATTTCTAAATATTCCCTCAGTGACATTAAGCTGATCTGGTTCTAGAAATTTGGTTTGATTCCTTTGCTGTGATGAGTTTTTTTGTAGATTTAACTCTGGCTGAAGACAGCTTATCTTGTTCAGTTTAAGAAATGACACCTCAGCAAGAGCGTTAAGTTAACCCTGTTTCAAGAAACTTCATACAACATAGGTAAGAAACTAGAGATTTTTCTTGAAGAACTACAATACCATTAAATAAATCAAATTATTTTCTGGGTACGATTAATTTCAATTTAGTAATAATATACTTGATAATATGTTATGTCTTTACATAGATAATTCAAGTAAAATAGAACCTGTTCATTTCCAGCAGGAAATATGAAAGAAATGAAAATTGTCTCTGATAATTCCAAAGGACAAACTGCCATAACGGTAAAAACGGTCTTTGGGTTTCTTTCCTATGCAATGTAACAAAAGACAAATATCAAACCAATGCAATCTATACATAAGGGTCATAATCGGTTTACCCTTTCCCCCACGGAGGGGAAAGGGTTTCCCCTAAGCTGAATAAAATCGCTTGAAGACAAATAGATAAAATTACTTAAATCTTAAGACGAAGCAAAATGACCTCTCGAAATCGGCGCGCGTTGTATATAACCCTTTCTCTGTTGATCAAGTCTCCCTCGGCTGAATAAAATCGCCTGACGGCAGCCAGAATAAAGTGAGAACGTCACCAAATCCAGCTGAATAAAATTGCGTTGCGATTAGGAGAATGAAATACTAAAGTAAAAAGGTATATATTTATATATCAACAAAAGTCAGTCGAGGAAGACTTAACCTGAGTTTAATCGAGTCTCATGCTATTTCTAAGTCTTTCAAATTTTGCTGCGTTCCCTCAGCCGAATAAAATCGGATGTGGGTGACCAAAATCAACTGCTTGAATGTTAACGTGCGGTCAGGTCAGGTCAGGTTAGGTTATTTCTAAGGTCATTCACGAATTGTTACCGAAAGGGGCATGTAATAGTTGTACGTCAGACCAAATA
This sequence comes from Oratosquilla oratoria, assembly GCF_046742065.1. Lineage (NCBI taxonomy): Eukaryota > Metazoa > Arthropoda > Malacostraca > Stomatopoda > Squillidae > Oratosquilla > Oratosquilla oratoria. The sequence goes on along the minus strand of NC_134794.1, from coordinate 19,629,832 downwards.
TTTCATGAAAGAGGGGGAAGAAAGATTTCAGTTCAGACCAACGAACCAGAAACAGTTTCAGGGTATTCGAGCAGACTGATGCAATAAGAAATAAAAATATAGATGTTAGATTTACTCACTGTTTCCCTGCAGCAGTAATCCCAAACCCCGAATAAAATAATTGCATGGTAAAAGGGGTTAATTCAAACAGAATATGGTTATTGTTACCACGGCCAAAACATGCACTCACTGCAAATACATTAAAAATCTTTTAACGCCCTTCCCATATTAGCATCTCGTGGACGATGGGTCATCCCTTCTCCCGCCACATCGCTCGGGATTTAAGCAATGCAGTGAGGCACAGCACTTCCATGTCAGGAGTTGGTCTACCCCCACCGTTTCATCATACGGTGACCCCCGTTCCCCGCTTCTTCATCCACTCATCCATTTAGGATGATTCATGGATAGTACATCTCTTTGAGCTTCTGCATCCATTTATCCATTCACAATCTCCCTCACTCATATATTTCGTAATCTCTCTTCCCTTCTCGACAGAGAATGGAGGCGAATATATGAGACCATAAGACCTATGCTAGGTAGTTCCATGTCCATTACCACCTATTAGCCCTGTCCATAAAGTTATCCAATCTTCTCATAAAACAACCAATTGTCTCAGCGCTTACTACATGATTACTAAACCTGTTTCATTTGTTAAAGACTCTGTTGATAAACCAGTTCTTGGCTATGTCCTTTTTAAACCTCATTGTTGGTCCTCCTCTCAGGCTCTCTTCATCCGTATCTGCCTCCCACATTCTTTTTACTTTTCTTTCCTTAACCATTCTTTCCACATGCCCAGTCTATCTCAACCCCTTTTGATCTACCCCATCCGACAGTTCCCTTTCCTCTCCTGCTCTCCACCTCACCTCCATATTTCTCACTCTATTAATTCTCATAACATTTAGCACATTTCTCAAAACACTTCATTCCCAAAATATTCAGAACCGTCCTTTCTCCCTCCTTTGTATTCTAAGTCTCTGTTCCACACAGTGCAACGGGTACAGTCTCAACACAAATTTGTCTTTATTTTCATCCCCCTAATACCTATTCCTCATCATATTTTTCTTTACAACCAAGTATTTACTTGGGGAGTGTGACTTGGATATAATTTAGTGGTGGCGATGAACTTCGAGCATAGAGTATTGTAGCGAATGCAACAACGGAGGAACAGGGTTTTGATGTTTGCACCCAAGTGACATGTTCAACAATAGAGTTCTTTCTGTCAAATGAGCCAATAATAACAAAGACATTATTTTCATCCATCAATACAATGAACCCTTCTGTAGATGTGTTTCAGATCATGTCAAACGCCTTTATTCAGAGGGAGGCAGTATCTCTTGTTGAAAAGGCTAGGATAGACTCGATTAACCCTTTTCTAATCACGGACACAACCACACGCCTCGCAATAATCAATCTCCAACGCATTCATAACTGGATAAGCTATAGACGACACAGAAAATAAAAAAAATCTTACCCCGCAGTCAAAAAAACAAAAACAAAAAGTTAAAAACCAAACATTCTCCATTTTTCGAGCTTATTGTTTGTGTAATTCAGATAAACGGAGGAACGTACCTTATATAATGTAAAAATAAAATGTGCAGACTACGAAGAACCTTTGACATATGCCCGGAGACCGTTGTCATGGTTACGCATGAAAGCTAGAAATGGCCACTGCTTCGCAAACTCAGTATGAGCAAGAAGCTTCTAAGTGAAGCGAATTCTTCTTTCTAAATTATTTTATTATAGATTTTAATTTAAAGTTTGGTGATAGATAACGTACTCATATATTTGTTTTCGATTTCAACGCCATATACAGATACTCATACATACAGATACATGCATACATACATAAACACATCGCATGCATATATACATGCATACATACATATATACACGTATACATATGCACATACACATATACACGTACATATAAACACACATACACATACACATATGCACATGCGCAAACGCAAATATACACACACGAATAAACAAACAAACACGCACCTACACACATACAAAGGCCTGCAGAATTAATGGATAGCGTCACTAGCCACAAGCGTTCGGGGTACCGGGTTCGCGTCTTATTTACGGCATGAAAGCAGCCTCCCTTGGGCTACGAAAAGGCTTCGCGTTTACCCTCAAGGCTTCCGCTACGCAACTGTAAACCGTTACTGTTTCTCTTGGGCAAAGTATGTAGGGAGTTGTTCACATTTTCATCCATAGGTCGAACCATACGAACAAAAACAAAATAGCTAACTGGTAAACATTGCAACGCTTTGCTTTCGTGTTTGACGAAGTGAATTCTAAAACTCCAAACTGTGTTATATTCAATAGCATAGGAAAGCTGAGGTAGCTTTGTGA
>NC_134794.1:19587432-19617432 GCF_046742065.1 Oratosquilla oratoria | reverse complement strand
GGATTTCGTTCTAATTGCCGTCAGGTGATTTTTTTAAAGAATCGACATGCTCTCACAAATTAAATAAAGAAATATCACATTTAACCCCTTGTTCCATAACTAGGACGGATGCGAAAAAATTATAGTAATGATAAATAAGAAAAGAAAATAAACAAATACATAGATAAAATATATGTGGATGACGTAAAACAATATTATTGAACTAGACGGGAGGAAGGGAGCTCAGGCAGGAGCAAAGATATTTGTGTATGGGGGTGTGGGGGGTGTAGGTGGGTGGGTATGGGCGGGGGGGTTAGATTGGGGGGTGTATTTACCTAATTGCATTTACTTAATTGTAGTATACACGAAAGGAGGAACGCTCGTTGGTTCCCAACTCCCATTCTCTAATGTTCTAATGTACCTAAACTCGTGCAGTTCCAACTTAATCTATATCCTTGATTTCCAATTTTCATGTTCAGATTTGAACTCGTGTGTGTGTGTGTGTGTGTGTGTGTGTGTGTGTGTGTGTGTGTGCGTGTGCGTGTGCGGGTGTGTGCGTGTGTGTGTGTGTGTGAGAGAGAGAGAGAGAGAGAGAGAGAGAGAGTCGGTGTGCAGGTGTCTTTGGGTTTAGTGCGCGCAATGACTCGCACACATGTTGACTCTTTGGTCCATGTTTCAGACGAATCGGGTGAGTTTGGGTGGTTATGGGTGTGTGCGTGTAGGTGTGGGTGCGTGCGTGTAGGTGTGGGTGCGTGTGTCGGTGTAGGTGTGGGTGGGTGTAGGTGTGCGGGTGGAACTTTCCTTAGACATTTGGTCTAAGTCGTGGTTCATTTTGATCTCTTTCAATGAGGGTCCGCGTGGGGGGGTCGCGGTCCCTCGGAACTCTTGTCGAGGGGCATTCGTGTGAGTCTCTCACGACGTACAACGACAGCGCTGTCCTTGTCCATAGAGACTCTGTTCAAGATAGGCTCCATGGGTACGTATATGCACACACAAACAATACTATAAACACCTGTCCAGAGGTCTTGACCAAGCCCTACATATATCATTTGTATTTGTATGAGTATATGCATATGTATGTGCATTGGGACGTGCTTATGTAAGTGTATGTACGTGCATCTACACACGTAGGCACATGTACATATGTATATGTATGTGTGTATACATTAATCACTTTCTAGATTCACTGTCCGGTCCGGAGAATAATGTATTGTACTTCTAACTCAAGTCTAGATAGGAAATACTATCTATCTACTATCGGCACTACGTTATCTAGACAAAGCCATGCATACTTGTGAAGCCCATTTGCAGTTTTTCTCAAGTCTCATTTTTCTTGAGAACGTTCTTTTATGTCCCTTATTTCCATAATATACCTTACCCATGACTCTATAGAACGTGAAGGCTCTTAGTTTGTTCAGCAAGACTCTTACTATCATAGTTTCATGTCAACTTAGTTTTGCTATTCTTGGTGTCTCTTCCCCTTGTTTCTGTCGTTTTCTTCCATCTCTCGGTACCTTCCCTAGCCTCCTTCACTGTAGTTACTTGGGTCCATTATTTACATATATTATATGGAATGGGGATAGTTGATATGGAAGTTTTAGAGGAGTGCTAGAGATAGACAGATATAGAGATATATAGAGAGATATAGACAGAGAGACTGAGACTGAGATTTAGGGGGCTAAAAAAATGCAACACCATACCGCAGGATATAGTGCAAAATATACCATAATGTAGAATTTTTTATATATACTGGTATATTCATAAAATGCTGACCTAGTTTTGTGGATAAGTGTAATAGTTTATGTTCCATGATAGTTAACTGAGTTAAAAAGATAAAAAGCAAATAAACAATTAGATAAATAAGTAGGTAAATAAATACATATATATGTAAGTGGATAATTAAACTAAATAGAAAATGGATAATGGAGGATACTGGTCTAGTAGCGCAAGTAGAAGAATATGTGGAGATAGCACCATCAGGAACCTCAATGGATATACATATCCCAAAAGCCCTTTGCCTCTTATCAGGGAGAGGTCTAGTCGGGTCATACATCCACCCTTCACTCCCCCAGCACCCATGTATTGTCCCTTCTATCGTAGCTACATTACACGGTATAAAAATGCGCAGTCAAGTTGATCGTGTATGGGTCCAGCCACACTTTCAGGTCTGCATCGCGGGAGCACCACTCACACAGCGGATGACTGGTGACGTACACTTTTATTTTCTGTTTTTTTACTAACCTCGTCGTGGTGTTGTCTAATGCTCTAAAGGCAAAATGATGAAGGCACATTTCCGGGCGCCTCTTAGCGAGGAAGCGTTGCGAGGCAATACATTAAGAGCTCGGCATATTTGAAAATTTTTGACAGGAAGACAAAAAATAAATAAATAAAACGCGTCGTGGCGGAGGAATCACCGATTTTCACAGATGAGAGCATTTGATTTTATTGAACAAGATTTGAGTAATTCCACTCTGGTATGCACAGTTTTGGTAATAAATATTTCGTAGAATAAAATGCAGCTTGAAAAGAAATGAGGCATTAGATAAAAACTTGTGACGAGGATGACCATGCTCGTACATCTTCAGAACTTCGAATTTCCGGGTGAACATCCAAAGATGATTTTTTTTTTTTTTTTTTTTTTTTTTTTTTTTTTTTTTTTTTTTTTTAAGGAAGAAAATATTGGGTTGTTTTCATTGGTTTACAGATTGATCATTCCGTGTCATGATACATCACATTCTAACCTAAGTAAATTGGCTTTGGTTCGCCGTTTGAAGTCTCGTATGGGATTGTGCGAATTGGGTGCTTTGTGCCTTTAAGCGATATGAATCGAGGTGAGCCAGAATTGAGGTCAGATGACCAAAACAGTGGCCAAACTTGACAGCCAATATGTAACTGTCATTATTTTTTTTTTTTTTTTTTTTCTTTCTTCTGTCTGTCAGAGGCCCAAGAGGGTGATTGGACCAACAACAGCAACATTAACTAATGGTGAAGGATGAGATGAATAGTAAATGTGAAAGATGTTGAAATAGGGAAGGACAGCCAAAGAGATGAATGTTGTCATGTGAGCCATTCATCGATTTATCCCTTCCGTAATATTTTTCTTTTGAATTTAGCTGCCACCAGGCGATTTTATTCATATTCGTGAAACCCATATATATATATATATATATGTATATATATATGTATATGTATATATATTTATATATATATATATATATATATATATATATATATATATATATATGCAAAGTAGACCACTTGAGAAAAGAATCTAACGAATCAGAGCGCTTTTGCATATTACATCTTCAGTGCAAAACGTACTTTTTTCACTGAAGATGTAATATACGAAAGCACTCTGCTTCGTTAGCTTATTTTTCCAAATGGTCTACTTTGGATTAGTGAGCACACGTACCCGTGTTCTTATTAGCATATATATGTGTGTATATATATATATATATATACATATATATGTGTATATATATATAAATGTAAATATATATATATAATATGTAATATGAATGTATATTCATATTCACAAATTGTGTTTGTAGACGCGTGCAAGGTACATTAGTTTTGTAAACATTTAAATTTCAAAAATTACACGATTTTTTTCAAGATGTTTTACCAAAATATTGGTGCAAACAAATGCTGTTCTCCTTTTGTACTACCTGCCTTTGTTAGAATTTACAGTAACCTCCACTTTTAAGTACCACAGTGGCTGATATCTTCCTGCGTCCGACATATATCATTGGGTAGTAGATTTACGACCTGAAGGAGTACTTAACGACCTCGTTATTTGTATCGTAACTATGCGCTGTAAACATTACATTTGGCGCAGCTTTTCAAAAAATACCAAGCACTGCCGTGCTTAAAAATGAGTTCAAAGTTGTTGGGAATTAATGTTAAACATTTAAATAGATAATAATTTTGATAAGATTTAGTAAAACATACCGAAGCTTGCGCCCATAGATGTGTATTAAAAGCACACAATGAAGCAAGCAAACACAATGAAACAAATAGATCTATGAAGATATAAAGATTATTTTACTGGCTTATTGAATGTTTACATGGGTTATATTTAGTCGTAGAATAATTAGAAAAATATGAAATTATTACTTTGGTTTGCGAATTTTAAATATCAGTTGAGAAACAATATCTATATAGCGGCCATTTTCCTGGGTACGTTTGGAAATGGAATTTGAAATGAAGTTCTGCACCATATACAGTCTCCCGATTTGATATCATTTCTACATTTTTCCAGTTACACCAATTCATTTCCACCAAAATGAAATGAACATAATTTGTTAATAAGTGATCTTATCAATACTGATACTTAAATGCATGGGGACTATTGGACAAAGCTACCAGCAAGCTTACACCAAAGTTGGGAGAGCAGCTTTAATTTTCCACACAACCACAGACTCCATCACAATGTTGACAATTAATCAATTCATATCATAAGTCTTTCAGGGTTGTGTAAATTTGCCTTTATTTAATTGGGAAGGTGATTGTGATACCATTGAGTAATCTATTTAGCGGAGTGCCTCAGGTATCACCATTGGGTACTCGTACCTTACAACCTAGAAAGTACGAGATTTTTTTTTCTAGATGCGTTGTTTTACTTCAGTAACTGAATGAATATAGTTTCTCAGCTAGATATGTATCTCTGGTCTATTATTTTGTTTTCTGATATTAGTTTTTGACAAGGGAAGTACGGGAAAGTTGTCATATCTCAGGGGTACGGGCGTTAGAAGAGGTTAAGAATAACTGGTTTAGATCAAAGATAGAAGATGAGAAGTTTAAGTTAGGAGACGCGTAGTTGCGGCCGAAGCTATCACCTTTGAACTATGCTGGGAACCGGAGAGGAATGCAGGATTCGAACCCACAGCTAAGCGTATGCGAGACCGGCACGGCTCTTATTTTGCCATCAGTGTGCACATTCGTACTATCATAGATATTTAAGATATATGGAGTGCTTTGGCGCCTAAGGAGGTGTACAGAGGAAATGTATATTTCGATGTTCGCACAGCCAAGTCAAACCTTCCCAGCAAATCTGCCAAAGCCAAAATACTGCCAATTAAGCGGCAGAGAACTGAAAGCTTCTTACGTGTTCTGCCCAGTTTGCAAATCCGATATACATAGACTCGCCGGATCGACTGCGATGCTCGATTCCGTGCCTCGTGTTCGATCTTCAGTCGCGAGAGGACAACATCGAGACAGCTTTGAGTGCCATCAAGTTTCCTTTTTTTTCCACAAAATATGAATCGGCAGTATTGACGTGTCGTCATAAGTGAGATTGTTGAATTTGGTTTTGTATTATCTTCGTTCTTCGTTTCACTTACTTTCTCTTTCCCCCCCGATTTTTTTTTTTTTTTTTTTTTCTTTTTTTTTCTTTTGGTTATTGCGACAATCTTCTTAGTGGTTAGTGTCAGATTTATCTGTATATTTAATTGTATTCTTTTCTTGGTGGATGACCGATAGAAAAGAGATTTTTCTCCAAACCCATCCTGATGGTCATTGCATCACGTTTTTTTTCACAACATATCGGTCATTATTCCAAAAATGTTAATGCTTTCAAAGAATGAAACAAATGGGAATGCACTATAAGCTATAATATCTAATGGGAATCGGAAATGCTGACAGGAGTGATAATGTGAAGTAATATGAAATTAAAACGAATGCAAACGAAACTGCATCTGCAATTCAAGCTGCGATGCCCCTCTCTCTCTCTCTCTCTCTCTCTCTCTCTCTCTCTCTCTCTCTCTCTCTCTCTCTCTCTCTCTCTCTCTCTCTCTCTCTCTCTCTCTCTCTCTCTCTCTCTCTCTCTCTCTCTCTCTCTCTCTCTCTCTCTCTCTCTCTCTCTCTCCCTCTTCCTCTTTGGTTTTGTATTTACCTAGTTGTATTATACGGGAAGGGGAGCTATGCTTATAGTGACCCGTCTTTGTATCTCTCAGTATCTAGTTTGTTCTTAAATTCTTGTGTGTGCGTGTATGTATGTATGTATGTATGTATGTATGTATGCCAGCGTGCAATCGCACGTGTACCTATTGCCACAAACAAACATTTGACATGGAAACACAAACTAGATCTCCTCTTCAGGAGAGCAGCATTGACCACAAACTTTACCCGCGCCAGCTTCTGTTGACACGAGGGCCGAAGCCACGAAGTGGTCCGCGTGGCAGATTAGAACAATATCATTGGTTGGCAATCCAGCTGCTGTTTAATGCCAAGCCGAGGCCAGAGTCCATTGCCGCCGGCAGGGAAACGAAGGCGACGGACTCAAAAAAAAAAAAAAAAAAAAAAAAAAAAAAAGGGGGGGGGGGAGAAGCAGGAATGCCGCAGGATGCGCGTTCCCGATTGTAACATGAGAAAAAGAGCACGGGGGACGTTTTCCGCGGCAGTAACAAGTGGACTGCAGTTTTATAGTTTATGAAACAAGCCTCCCCCACCCCTTCGAGCTCTCTCTCTCTCTCTCTCTCTCTCTCTCTCTCTCTCTCTCTCTCTCTCTTTCTCTCTTTCTCTCTCTCTTTCTCTCCTCTTTCTCTCTCTTTCTCTCTCTCTCTCTCTCTCTCTCTCTCTCTGTGTGTGTGTGTGTGTGTGTGTGTGTGTGTGTGTGTGGGTGTGTGTGTGAGAGAGAGAGAGAGAGAGACTATCATTAAGGGAATAATTTAATTTTTCGTCCCTGCTGGTGTGAGGAGTACGTGTGGGCCAAGACTGTGGCAATTTGACCAACTGTACCCCCTTCCATACCAGGTGGCCCTTTCATGTTTCTTCAGGCTACCGCTAGGCTATCTGATTCGTTTATTTGGCTTCTGCCGCATTTGCTTAGTTGTGGGTTCGAGTCCCGCACTCCTCTCCGATTCCCAGCAGTGACTGCTACCTGCCCTAGCAGTCCCTAAAGCGCATGATAGGGGAAAGGTGACACGGCTTCGGCCAAAGCTACGCGCCTCCTGCCGTAGGCTCCTCACCACCTTTTTCTTCTTCTTCTCCTTCTCCTCTCCTTCTTCTTCCCCTTCTTTTCCTTCTCCTTCTACTTCTTATCTTTCTCCTCCTCCTGTTTCTCTTCTTTCTCTTGCTCCTCCCCCCTTCGCCCCCTCTCCTTCTCCTTCTCCTCCCCCTTCTTCTCTTTCTCATTCTTCTTCTCCTCTTCCTTCTCCTTCTCATTCTTCTTCTTCTCATTCTTCTTCTTCTCATTCTTCTTCTTCTCCTCCTTCTTCTTCTCCTCCTTCTTCTTCTCCTCTCCTCCTTCTTCTTCTCCTCCTTTCTCTTCTCCTCCTTCTTCTCCTCCTTCTTCACCTCCTCCTTCTTCTTCTCCTCCTTCTTCACCTCCTCCTTCTTCTTCTTCTCCTTCTTCACTTCCTCCTTCTTCTTCTTCTCCTTCTTCACTTCCTCCCTCTTCTCCTTCTTCTTCTCCTCCTCCTTCTTTTCTTTCTTCTTCTTTCTTCTTCTTCACCTCCTCTTCCTCCTCCTCTTCCTCCTCCTCCTTCTTCTTCCCCTTCTTCTCCTTCTCCTTCGCCTTTTTCTTTTTCTCGTTTTCCTTTTCCTTTTCCTTCGATACCGTATAGTCGCTTCATTATTGCAACGTTATTAACAAAACAGATAACTGTATTGTAAACTAACTACGTCATATCGAAATCTATCTGACACCCAACATTGGCTGAGTTCTGAGACATTGTGGGTCAGTTTTAGGTGTCCGTAGTAGCATCAGTTGTGCAATAATCCTCTTGCTGAAGTCCAGCCTGAGTATATTTGTCTTCATTCATGATGTTATTAACTGTCAAGGTGTCAGCCTTGAAGAAGAGAAATCCCCGGACTCTGCTCCGCATTTCGATGACTTTGACCTAAGGTCATCTGAGGATCTGTAGGAGGGAAGAAGGAATTTCCAGAATTTAAACAGTTTCAATTCATCATGACACCGTATGTATGTGCATTATTCATGCGAATATACGTATGTATACGCTCACGAGCACGAACACATACACACACGCGTGCGCACCAGCGCGTACGTAAGGCACCACGTATAGATGAGGCCACATATGAACTCTGAGCTCTTATTCCTGGAGACTGCCTATCACGAGTCCAACACGTGATCTAAGACCGTGGTGACCACCCACCCACCCACGCGCGCGCATGTGTGATTGCGTTATATTCCTGGACGGACGTCCAGGTCACCTGCGGACACGTCCACACCTGATAACGTGTTCATGTGCTCTAATGGCCTCCGGGGCTTGGCCTCGTCGCGAAGCCAAATTATGGAAAGGCAGCTCCGACCGCGGACGTCATAAGGGAAATTGTTCTCCGCCAACTTGGGGTCGTCGCCCGAGAGGTCCGCTGACGGAGATGACGTACGGCGAGGCAGACCTCGGCGAGCGGTCGTGGATCTCAAAGGCAGCACTTGGCCATTAGCCTTTAACTGCCTTTCCTGGTGGTTGGTGTTTGCCAGATTACGTCTGAAGGGGGAAAGGTTAAGCCACGCACTTGGATGTATGGATGGGTATGTGATGCAGTTGTGTGTGTGTGTGTGTGTGTGTGTGTGTGTGTGTGTGTGTGTGTGAGAGAGAGAGAGAGAAAGAGAGATTTACCATAGTCTCGGGTCACGTGTTGGACTCGTGATCAACAGCTATTTCCCTCTCGGAAGAGAGTTCAGAGCTCGTGTATGACCGATCTATGGGTAATGCTGTGACCTTACACGCACACACCCACGAGAGCTGGAGTAACAACTCGCAGCGCAGCAATATTGAAATGATTTCATCCCTGGGTGGGATTTGAACCCGAAACTCCATAGTGGCGGCTGCAAACGCTACCACCGTGCCACCGAGCCGTGTGTGTGTGTGTATTTACCTAGTTGTATTATATGGGAAGGGGAGCTGTGCTCGTAGTGACCCGTCTTTGTATCTTAGCATCTAGTTTGTTCTTAAATTCTTGTATGGTTTTTGCACACACTATTATTTCGTCCAGTTTGTTCGGGACATCCACCACTTTGTGTTTTTTTTTTTTTTTTTTATAGTTATCATTTTTGAGCTTCTTCATATCCTCTTGTTTTTCTTTTATCCCACTTTAATAAGCCTTCTCTGTCAAGGATCTCCATGTCTTTCATGATTCTATAAATGGTAAATGACAGGTGATGATACTGTTGCAGGGCAGTTTAACCTTTTCATACTGAACTGAAGTCCTTAAACTGCCTGAATAAATCCCTCTAGCTTCAGCCAGTACAAAGTATATAAATTGCAATATAGTTAAGCAGAACAATCCTCGTTGCCGATATGTCGTGCGCTGACATTATTAAAGAAATAATGAGAAAACGGAACTGACCACCCAACCTGTATACCAGCGGACACTAACCGCACGAAGAAAGTCACGCAACGCCTTCTTATTGGCTGATGACGGCTCTCACGTTCAACCAATCACGTGACATAATCCTTGAACTTAATTCTGCCCTGATCATGTACCAACGCCTACTGTTCCGGTTCAGGCAGATCCTCTCCAATTTCGGCGATTCCCGGAAGGTGCCTCGTGTTTTTATGACGGTTTTTTCGTGTATGAAATCTGTGTTTTGTCTAGGGAAGTTTTTCTCTCGGTTTTGTGTAGATGGCAGATACTTAACAGTAGTTGTTCTTTAAAGTCTTGTCGTTTTTATGCTGTAGTGCCCGGTAATGGAAATATTTTGCCATCTGTTTAGTAATCCAACTATATTTTTTTCTACCGTACCATATAATTTGACTCGTGGATTTAAAATATATGAAAACAGAAAACTATGACGTCACAATACAACGACCCAAAGTTGTGTAATATACACTTAGTTGTAGATATGAGAGGGATGGCAGGAGCCTCTCTCTCTCTCTCTCTCTCTCTCTCTCTCTCTCTCTCTCTCTCTCTCTCTCTCTCTCTCTCTCTCTCTCCTCTAACTGATGACGTACATTGTAGAAGGGTTACAGACATTAGTAACAATTCCAAAGGAGTTGAGAAAGATGAAATTAAATACCGACGATAACAAAGAAGTCAGTATTCGAAATATGCAGGGAATTACGACATACCAAATTAAAGAACTGAATTGCAAGACTTTTTAGTGTGCAGCTCTTCAAGAACCAGAGAGTGGAGTGGAACATAGATCAAATGTTTGTTAGACGATTGGATGATCTGCTATAGGAAATGCACATGACGGGAAGAAGAGAAATCACAACACAAAGGTGGGGTAGCGAAAATAAAGTGGATTGGTGGGGCTATGGATTCGATCGTATTATCTCTATGGAATGTGTGTTGTAAATAATTTCAAATTAAGGCAAAAACTTTGATTTTTTTTTTTTTTTTCTCCTGGGCACGGGGATAACAACGTTGGAGTTTGGACTTGTTCAGCAGTATGGAAAGAAATGCAAATAGTTTAAGAACAAAATAAAGACCTGTGGGGAAAACTTTTAAAAGGGAAATGAGCTTGTACGAAAACAAAGCCTAAATAAGGTGATTTGGTCCGTTCAAGAAACCACGATGGAGACGAAGAAGAGAAAAAAATATCCAAAAAGATAAGAAGGAAGGCTATAAAAGAGCATGACGAAGAAAGGACTAAATATAAAACAAAGTCCTTGATTCAGGACAGACCAAATTAAAGAATAATACATACGAGGTATAGGTAATGTTAGAATGAAAAGCGACACGAAGGAATAGAAAAAGAATTGGTTAGAACAAGGAGGATGAGGAGGTTAGGAGGAGGAGATGGGGTTAGGGTCAGAAGGAAGGAGATCGACGACAGTTAGGAAGGAGATGAGACCCATTTGATTGGTATCAGCAACTTGGTAGATTTGCACTTCTCTGTAGTTTGGTATCTGTGTGGAACAGGGATCTGCCTTATCCGTTTTTGTGTGTAGGAGGGAAAGGGGATTGAGGACTTATCCAAAGGGATGACTATAGGTGTGTATGTATGTTTGTGTGTGTATGTGTGTGTGTGTGTGTGTGTCTTTGTATGGGTGTTTGTGTGTGAGAGTGAGTGTTTGTGTGTGATAGAGTATGTTTGTGTGTGAGGGAGAGCGTTTGTATGTGATGGAGTATGTTTGTATGTGATAGAGTATGTTTGTATGTGATAGAGCATGTTTGTGTGTGATAGAGTATGTTTGTGTGTGATAGTATGTTTGTGTGTGATAGTGTGTTTGTGTGTGATAGAGTATGTTTGTGTGTGATAGAGTATGTTTGTGTGTGATAGAGTATGTTTGTGTGTGATAGAGTATGTTTGTGTGTGATAGAGTATGTTTGTGTGTGATAGAGTATGTTTGTGTGTGATAGAGTATGTTTGTGTGTGATAGAGTATGTTTGTGTGTGATAGAGTATGTTTGTGTGGGATAGAGTATGTTTGTGTGGGATAGAGTATGTTTGTGTGGGATAGAGTATGTTTGTGTGGGATAGAGTATGTTTGTGTGGGATAGAGTATGTTTGTGTGGGATAGAGCATGTTTGTGTGGGATAGAGCATGTTTGTGTGGGATAGAGTATGTTTGTGTGGGATAGAGTATGTTTGTGTGGGATAGAGCATGTTTGTGTGGGATAGAGCATGTTTGTGTGGGATAGAGCATGTTTGTGTGGGATAGAGCATGTTTGTGTGGGATAGAGTATGTTTGTGTGTGATAGAGTATGTTTGTGTGTGATAGAGTATGTTTGTGTGTGATAGAGTATGTTTGTGTGTGATAGAGTATGTTTGTGTGTGATAGAGTATGTTTGTGTGTGATAGAGTATGTTTGTGTGTGAGATTGTGTGTTTGTGTGGACCAAAAGGTCTCCTGTCGGCATGCTCCGCCTTTGTAATCCTTTTGTTTTGTGTGTGTGTGTAAAATATATGTTTAATACTTATCTAAACATCATTATTTTTATCTACTGAACTCTAAACTAGCCTCGAGTAAATTGAAGTGACATTTGTTGTTCTGAGTGACTTATTGACTGTTTGCTTAGACTGATTTATTATCATTATTTCATTGGCTTGCGTGTCTGCGGTCAACACTGCAGGTTGAGACATTTTTTATAGTCTTTTCTCCGACCAATACCACAAGATTTTGTTCAACTGATTGAGGGTCCCGGACAAAACGATGTCTTGACAGTTCGAGACCCGAGATTGATCCCTGAACTGAATGAAGCCTTCTGACATTAACCTGACTGATACTCCTCAGAGCTCTCGCCAGCCAAACCCGGAGAACGTCGATTAGATTCTCCGATTGCAACAGTTCTGGGAAGATTCCGCAATTCTAGGTCATGGAGCTGTTGCAGGCGCTGCTGTTGTTGCGTGTGTGGGTGTGTTTCTCTCTCTCTCTCTCTCTCTCTCTCTCTCTCTCTTTTTTTTTTCTTTTTTTTTGCCACCTCTGGTTTGTGATGCTAAAGTTGTTGGTCTGGTCCGGTTGGTTGGTTGTCGATGTTGCTGTTGTTTTTTCCCATGTCGACCTCTGGTAGTTCATCGGCTGTAAACTGCGGTAACCCCTGCATTTCAATCTGTTTCGTCTCGCTCGCTTCAGTTCATCCTCTCTCTTCTCTCGTTCTTCTCCCTTTCTCTCTCTCTCTCTCTCTCTCTCTCTCTCTCTCTCTCTCTCTCTCCCCATTTCTCTTTCCTTGTTCCACATCCATTCCATTGTTTACAGCAGACTCTGGGATCGATTCATTTCCTTTCCTTAAACTCCCCGAGGATTCCTCTTGAAACCTGTGTTTCATGGTGAAGATTTTATTGGTCGTTGGAAACGAAAATTCCAGAGTCGTTCTTTCACTATTTCATTGTTTACATAAATTCCACACGGGAACCTCTTGATGTAAAAGCGTCTCATGTTAAAATAATTCTTATGAACGAGTCTACACGTTTTCCTTATAATATTTTCTTTCATTAACTTGAATCTTCTTAGTAAAAGCCCACTCACACCAAAGTAGGTCTAGATCTGTGCTAGTACGGGTTGCGAAGTATTAAAATGGCTGTATTCGATACCTTTCTACCCTCCAGGTCGGTGAGCCCTCCTCTCACCAACGCGTTTTGCCTGTACGTTTTTACTTCGATGTTACCTCGGTGCAAACGCGCCCTGTCCTACTAGAAATGCATGGGTCGAACTGATACCGAGATAACATCGAGATAACACCGCGCGTTGACCACCAAAGCATCCCAAGAATTCCAAAACCTGTTTAAATTTTAGAACTTTCCGTAGCGTAGCCAGTTTGATGTTCCTAAGCGAACTGACAGAAGTGACATCGAAATTAAAACGCATTACCCAAACTAGGATAAAACTAACGACGGGCGCATCGAAGGGATAACGAAGTCACTGTAGTAACAGAGTTGACCTCGCAATAGTACAGCATTGGAGCCGCGGTACCCCTCCAAACAGTATTGAAACCAAAGTGACACCGAACTGGCATAGAAGTGAGAGCGTAATGGAAATGTATACACCGTACTGACACCGAAGTAACATCGATCTGTAGCGTGGAAACTCATCGAAAGCAGCCATTTTTAAAGTTTGCAGCCCGTACTAGCACAGAGCTAGAACTCCTGGTTTCAGTTCGACCTATGCATTTCAAGTACGATAGATAGGACGCATTTACACCGAAGTAACATCGACATAGAAACGTATGGGCGAAAGTAGTTTGTGTGAGTGGGGCTTAATGAAGGTCTTAGAAATGTTCGCTTCTTGTGGGAATGAAATCTGAATATTTGGGGGTTGGGTTTGAGTTTCGATAGACGATTGGGAATGGTCTACCTCTTATTAATCATCACCAATGTCTAATGGTATAGACATCACCTCGGACACCCAAACCTGACCCGGTAGACATTAAAACCATACAAAATACATCTTTTGCTATTGGTGTATGGATACAAATATACTGAAAAAACTATTTTCATTATTCATAAAAAAAAAAATACCGTATATAGAAATGCATTACTTTCACAGGAACGAAAGAAGTGTTTGCATAGATCTTACCTATCATGGGTCAAGTTTGAGTGTCCTCGGCATGACGACCCAAGTCCAGGTCTTCAAGGCCTTCGTAATCCTCGTCTTCTTTTCATTGATGTCACTTGGAGTCTTACCAAGGCCTTTAAGGCATGATTCCTTGTGTAAACCTTGGAAACAAACTCCTCGAGTAGGATCATGGAGGATCACTCGGGCGACTGTGTGTCCAGACAGTAAATGACTTTGTTTTATACATATTTCAAATAGTGGAGCAAAAAATAAAATAAAATAAGATAAAACAATAGCATAAAATAAAGTAAAAATGAATGAATAAAAATAAAATGTTAAAGTCAAGTCCCGGCCAGAGTGTGTGTGTTTGTGTGTGTGTGCGTGTATGTGTATGTGTATATGGTTTTATTTGTATCTGTGTTTTTTTTGTCTTTTTTATTTTTATGTTTATTCTATTATGTTATTTATCTATTTTACTTATTTATTCATATTATTTATTCATTTTTTATTTATTTTGTCTAGGTGAAACAAGTAATCTATGTCATCACCAAACATCAGCTTTAGCATTGCGATCATTCGGCTCTGTCGAACGCTGACCCTGCTCACAGGGTAATCTCCGAAAGAGATTAACTCAAGAGGATTAGACAGAGTGGTCACCCATGTGGCTGAGACAGATAATACGTCTCTGCCTAGAGATTGTGAAGATGGACGGGGTGTCTACCTGTGAGCTTGCCGCGAGTGAATCATCAGGATGGACAATGCGGGATAGCATTGCCGCGGCGTCGGCCCCGCTGAATGATTGATTGACTGATGGATGGACTGGTTGATAGGCTGACTGATTGATTAATTGAGTAATTGATGAATTGACTGAGGGTATTGCGTTGCGTTACAGTATTGTACAGTGGTATTTGTAATTATTTTTTCGTTCGAATGCTTCTTTGTTCTTCTTTTTTGTTAGAATGTTGTAGGTATTCTAGAAGTAAAAACGATAATGATAAAAATTGAATTTAAAAAAAAAGGAAAAAGAAAAAAAGATAATTCTTTTCATGCTTGGCTCCCTTTGCCCCGACCCGAAGACTTGGGGGCCAATCAATAGTTCACAGGAAGCCTGTATTGATCAGAGGATGCCAGAGTATGATTTTGCTGGTTTAGCGAGACCAGTGTTCGGCTTTTTTTGACACCTCTCCTCCACGTGACGTCATGATTGGCACCTTGCCTTGTCAGTGACAGTCGTTTGATTTTTTTTTTTCTTTTTTTTTTCTTTTTTTTTTCATCGTTGGTTCTTCATCGTGGTTGTTTTATTCTTCCTAACGGACACGTAACATACGACTGACGGAGACTGCAAGAGACCATAAGGCCTACACTGGGCAGTTCCATGCCCATTACCATCTATAATCCCATCCATGAACTTGTCTTTATTCCCTGTGGTGGGGGAAAAGAATACTGCCACCAAGTATTCCCACTTGGATCGTAAGAGGCGAGAAGAAAGGGACGGGGATTAGGACTAGGCATCCTTCTCCTTGTAGCCCCACAGGGCACATTCCTAAAAGTAAAAGCAAAGGCATAAAAGGGTCGGCTACCTCCCTAGTAAGGGGGAAAAAGCCTTGGTATATGTATGTATGAAATTGTCTGACCTTCTTGAAACAACCAATAGTTTCAGCGCTTACAACATGGTCACCAAATCTATCCCATTCGTTGACCACTCTATTGGTAAACCAATTCTTGCCTGTTTCCTTCCTAAGTCTAAAGTTGTCCAAGTTCCATTACCAAGAATCCTGCCCTGAAAATAGGTCAAGAGTAACTTAGGTCATGTCCACTCTCCCGCGGCTGTTCAATTACAATCTTAACCCACTAAACTCCGATGACAAGGCTGCGAACGAAGCGAGGACTGACGTCATATTTTTCTGGTGTTTGATTAAACATTTTGGTGTTTTATGATTTTTTGTTTTATTTGACCAAATGACAAGGAATCTTGTCATCGGAGTTTAATGGGTTAAGTCAATTGAAGCGTTCACACACAACCGCGCAGTTTTTCCTTGACTATGTAGTACCGACGCGTTTTCCTCGCGGTTCAAACCGCTATTGTGAACAGGGACTTAGACTGAAAATGATGAGATCAGTTCGTATATAGCCATGTTTGGATATTGTAAAAGAGACACCACAGTTGGATGACCTGTAGAGTTCCCGCCGATGTATTCGAAGTTTCAGATTCAGCTTATGTAGTGTGTCAATTGGTTGGCTTGGTTGCTTTAGTCTTTTATTGATTTTATTTCATGCGATTTGTTTACTCGTGTTGGTCTTGTAGTTCCTCTTTTTTCATCCGAATTTTTTACTTATTTTCTCTCTCCCTCACCCTCACCCTCTCCCTCGCCCTCACTTTTTTTTTTTTTTTTTCATCGGACCACATCGACTATAGGGCCTCTAGGCAGTAGTCTTGAGTCAATTGTATGCAGCCCATTGGTATTGGGATATTGGTAGGAATCCCGTCAGAGACTGTAGTTCAGACACTCATAGCAAAAAAATAAATAAAAAAATAAAAAATAAATCATCATCTGCCAAGAAGGCGACCGATGGCGCAAAGTTGACCCAAGTAGGTCACTCATGACCTTCACTTTAGTGACGTCACTCCCAGAGAGGGGTGGGTGTTGCCCTCGTAGATGAATAAAATCTCCTGACGGCCATGGGAATTAAAGGGAGAAAATGCCACCATGCACGAAAGTTATCATAAGAACAAAAATAAAGGAGACTGCAAGAGACCAAAAGGCCTACACTAGGCAGTTCCATGTCCTTTACCACCCGTCATCCCTATATATATATATATATATATATATATATATATATATATATATATATATATCCTCTTAAAACAACCAATTGTTACAGCGCTCTAGAGAATTACTGAGTCCATTCCATCCGTTAAGAACTCTCTTGGTAAACCAGTTCTTTCTTATTTCCTTCTGAATGAAATCGCACGGATAGGGTTGGTACAAAACAAGAGGCTGGCTGGAGACCTTTTGGTTTGTAGCGAGGTCGGATGCGAAATAATAATGACAATAGTAAAAACGACAATAACTATAATAGTGATAGAGTTAACCAAATAAACAAATTGGGGACCAAAGAAGACGCGCAAAACAAAACGACCAATTACCATACATGAAAACATTTTACATTAATCCAAGGGAATAAATAAACTACATCTGTCTGAGGTAGAGCGAAGAGGGGTGGGGAGGGGTCCTAAAGACGGCTGCTGACCTTCCCCTCCCCCCTTCCAACCTCTCCCTCCCTACTTCGGGAGGAGCATCGAAGTGGCCAAGGAAGTCTGTCCACTGCATGGAGGTCACGTCTCTGTTCGTTAGCTTTCCGGTTGACTGGCCAGACCTTTCCGAAGAGTCTCACGTTAAACTCACATTCTCACGCTGGCTCTGACTTTGTGGCCGCCAGCTGAGCTTCGAACTCGATTCTAGATGGTGTGGACACACCCACATACGCACGCGCAAGCACACACACACACACACACACACACACACACACACACACACACACACACACACACAAGCGTCTTGACGGCGCAGTGGTAGCGTTCGCGGCCGCCACTCCCGGTTCGAATCCCACCCAGGGCTGAAATAATTTCAGTATCGCTGCGCTGGAAGTCGTTACTCCAACTCACGTGGGCGGGGAGTTGGGTGTGTGTGTGTGTGTGCGCGTGTAAGGTCATAACGTTACTCATAGATTGGTCATATATGAGCTCTCTTCCGGGAGGAAAATAGCTGTCGATCACGAGTCCAACACATGACTCAAGACCATGGTGAATCATACTCACACACACACACACACACACACACACACACACACACACACACACACACACACACACACACACACACACATGTACACACACATATATGTATGCACACGCACTTACAGAGGCACACGCGCTTACGCGCACACACACACACACACACACACACACACACACACACACAAGCGTCTTGACGGCGCAGTGGTAGCGTTCGCGGCCGCCACTGCGGCGTCCCGGTTCGATTCCCACCCAGGGCTGAAATAATTCCAATATCGCTGCGCTTGGAGTCGTTATTCCAACTAACGTGGGCGGGGAGTTGGGTGTGTGTGTGTGTGTGTGCGTGTAAGGTCACAGCGTTACTTATAGATTGGTCATATATGAGCTCTCTACCGGGAGGAAAATAGCTGTCGATCACGAGTCCAACACATAATTCAAGACTATGGTGAATCATACACACACACACACACACACACACACACACACACACATGTATGCACACGCACTTACAGAGGCACACGCGCTTACGCACACACACACATACATACATACATACATACTACATACACATGCACACAGGTGATAAAGTTCATGCTAGAACTATATCCGAATTCAAATCAAAGTACGGTAATTGAAAGATACGGCCGTAAATAAAGTTGTTGAAACCATACATGAATTTAAAGCTAGGTATGATAAATCAGAGTAAGGGACAGGACCCCACGAGTGTTGCTAATTTCCCGTATATTACAATCAGGAAATCACACACACACACACACACACACACACACACACACACACACACACACACACACACACACACACACACACACACACACACACACACACACACACACACACACACACACAGATGTAGCTAACTTAGCGGATTGAGTTCGGCCCCCTTCCAAGGTCGAAAACCAACAATTTAAAAGCTCTCGAGAAACATCGACAGTCCACCCCATTTCATATTTGTTTACCTATTTTATTCTGTTTTATTTATTTATTAATGTTTGTTTTATTTTATATTTTTTTTTTCTTCTATTTTTTTATTCATTAATTTTTATTTATTTTTTATTTGTTTTATTTTTATTTATTTGTTTTATTTACTTATTTTTTATATTTTTATTTATTTATTTATTTATTTATTTATTTATTTTTGTGTTGTGCCTTGCTACATGGCCTCTGACCCGGTCAGTGAGCAGGAGATAGATATCAACTTTCATCCACGATGAACTAAGAAGAGAGAGAAACAATAGATGGAAGTTGGAATTGGGGGGGGGGGTGGAGTAGGTGCGTGCCTTGTCTGGCTACCCCACATAAAAGGGGGAAGGAATCCTTTGGTATATAGATAGATTAATAGTATTTAGACGTCATAGTATACACCTTGCAGATACACTGCTCTAGTTATAACCGATGATTTGGTATAATGTTGTCTATTTCACTTTCGAAAATACTGAGACCAAGAATTTGGATTCCCGTGGTGAACACCCGCTCTCCTCATGTTGTATGCGTCACCACACAGTTAATTCCAGAGTCTCTGTTTTGGTATACAGGTAGTTTCTTTCTTTTCTCTTTTTCCCTCTTTCACTCTCCTCTCTCTCCCACTCTCTCCTCTCTCTCCTTTTCTCTCTCCTCTCTTCTCTCCTCTCTCTTCTCTCTCTCCTCTCTCTCTTCTCTCTCTCTCCTCTCTCCTGTCTCTCCTCTCTCCTCTCCTCTTTCTCCTCTCTCCTTCTCTCTCTCCTGTCTCTCTCTCTCTCTATCTATCTATCTCTCTCGCTCTTTCTCTCACTTTCTCTTTCTAGCTCTCGCTGTGTGTGTGGGGGGGGGTGGATGTGCGCGCGCGCCCGTTTTATGGGAATGTCTGAAATCAAGAAATCTCCAATACTTAAATTAAAATATCCCAAAATCTGGAAGCTCCAAATACCAGAGGCACTTTCTAATAATCATCTATATTTCCGAAGGGCGTTTTTTCTTCCCGCTATTGGCTACCTCCCTTATTAGGGGAAATAGACCTTGGTATATAGATAGACTATTGGAGATTTCTAAATTTCGAAAAAACTCGCACTGGAGAGAAAGTTCTGTAAACACGGACATAGGGAAACCTCAACACAATCTGAACACAAAAACAAGACTCTATATATACAAAACCACTCAATATCGTTCCGGAAATATTGGTTATAATAATAATTTACTCGATTTTTACTAACTGGAAGCCCTCAGCCCCACAGAAGCTGTCAGCGGTCCTCCAAATCACCCACTCCTAGATTTCTTTGGGAAGATTATGTGTGTGTGTGTGTGTGTGTGTGTGTGTGTGTGTGTGTGTGTGTGTGTGTGTGTGTGTGTGTGTGTGTGTGTGTGTGTGTGTGTGTGTGTGTGTGTGTGTGTGACTGATTCTGTGGCACTGGGAGCATTAGCCGGTTCTCACATCGTTTTATGTGGAAAGACTGAGGAACGCAGTCGAGACGGCGTGACGGGTTTTGAAAATGGACACTAGGGAGACGATTCTCTCTGACGTACGTGATATAGGTACATTGGCGTTGGTCCCTTGAGTACTGGACTTTTGTAGCATGACATGTCGTTGTCGACAAGGGATTTTGCTTCAAAACGAAACAAACTGTTGTGGTGTTGTGCTCATTTCTTACTTATTTGGAATGTGAAAAACGGACATTACATGCCATAGATAAGGTCATGGTTCACCAAAGGAGTAATGACAGGTTTTGAAAATATTGTGCTATACGTAGCGAAAATCACCTAAATTATGAAAAAGATAGAGCATGTAAGCTATCCAATCAAAATCCAATCCAGATGATTATGATACACAAGCACTTTTTGTTTTTCAAAAATGAGATATAGATTTGGACAATAGCCACTCCGTTATTTATATCTATATTTGTTTATCTATTTATTTTATTTACCTCTTTTTTAGGAAAGTATTTCTAGTGAGTGAATAAATACACAAACACGACACTTCGAATCAAGATAAAGTGAAAATATCTACAAACATTCTAGATGTTGCCAAGAAGGTACAAGTTCGGCATGACCCTACCCGACCTGATATGACCTTTGACCCCGTGATGGGTTGGTTGAGTCCATGGTCATTTCTGGACTCGCACAGCGATTTCATCCAGCTAAAAATAACCCCTTTCTTATTAGGGTTGAGACATATCTCGATAAACCCTTTGGTGATAAGTAACTCGTTAACGTATCTGGCTGCCGTCATCCAATTTGTATGTATATATATATATATATATACATATATATATATATATACATATATATATATACATATATAAATATATATATATATATATATATATTTTTTTTTTTTTTTTTTTTTTTTTTTTCTTTTTTTTTTTTACCTGGAAAGATATCTGTCCAAGGCCCGGATGACTTTGTGGTGATTTGCTCGTAGTACGCGCGCAGACCCCGAGCGCAAATCCTGCAGTGGTGCAGTGGACCCAGAAATCGGTTCTGGTGCTTAAGATTTTGTGTATGTATGTTTGAACCTGATGCCTTGTTCAGACAATACACACACACACACACACACACACACACACACACACACACACACACACACACACACACACACACACACACACACACACACACACACGACTCGGTGGCGCGGTTGGTAGAGTCCCAGACTGTCACTACGGCGGTGCCGGCGGTATCTGGTTCGAATCCTACCCAGCGCTGAAATTATTTCAGTATCGCTGCGCTCTGAGTCGTTACTCCAACTCTCGTGGGCGGGGAGTTGGGTGTGTGTGTGCGTGTATGGTCATAGCATTACCCATAGATGGGTCATACATGCTCTGAGCTCTCTTCCGGGAGGGAAATAGCTGTCGATCACGAGTCCAACACGTGATCCAAATACCAATGTGAAAGACCAAGGTAAATCACAGACACACACACACACACACACACACACACACACACACACACACACACACACACACACACACACACACACACGGTGTGGTTGGTGGCGTAGTTGGTAGAGCACTGAGCTGCCACAATAGTGGCCCGCAGCTCATGGTTCGAATCCTGCCCAGGGCCGAAATTATTTCGGTACCGCTGCGCTTCGGGTCGTTACTCTGACTCTCGTGGGCGAGGAGTTGGGTGTGTGTGTGTGTCCAAGGTCATAGCATTACCCATAGATCGGACCTACGAGCTCTGAGCTCTCTTCCAGGAGGGAAATAGCTGTCGATCACGAGTCCAACACGTGATCCAAAGACCAAAGACCAAGTTAATACACACACACACACACACACACACACACACACACACACACACACACACACACACACACAAACAAAAGCAAAATAACCAGTCCAATACATATCTACTATATGCACACCCTAGCCTTACTCTACAGCGTAGGCCTCCTCCTCCTGATGTTCCCCACTATTGTAGGGGTTGTCCACAGTAATATGACAGGCTGCACTTATATAACTAACTAACTAGTCCCCTCTGTGACGCATTGTTCAGTTCCATTGCTGAACAAAACCGACTGGTGTTGACCTAAAATTTGTAAAACACGATAAGCTCAGTAAGGGGCCCGCAGTCTTCAGCCTCTCGCTAATGTGACACAAATAAGAATAAACAAATAAATAAAATTATATCTAAGTTATGAATGACGCCATTGGAAACCTTGTACATTTGCCTCCTCCACCCCCCAACCCCACCAAAAAAGAAAAGAAAATGGTCGTCTTTCATTAAGAAAAAAAAATTGCTTAAGATTTTACTCTAGTTTTTTTCAAGTGAAAATATAATGGTGACAATCATCCCTTTTTTATTTTTATTTTTTTGTCATTGCGTTCAAATGAAAAAAAAAATCCTTTATTCATGTAAAGACACGATAATGATTTTTTTCTTTCTTTTTTAGGGCGTGAGGGAATAACGTATGAATGTAAGAGAAGAAAAAGTAGTTTTCGTATTAAAATCCCATTTTCAATTCCCAATTTGGCGAGAAGTTTTATATGAAGACAGTTTACTACATCACGTGAAAGATAGCGATTTGAAGATGAATCACAAACGTTCCGGGGAGTATTTTCCCCTGCGTCAGACTATTTTATTCATCTACGACCGAGGTTGCTACCTTTGCCTTACGTGTTAGGCTTTCCAGTGCAAATAGAAGTCACCAGTAGTCCTTGTATTCTAACGTGGACCCTCTGCTTGCAAGACACAAAACTTACATACATACATATACCAAGGCTTTTTCACCCTTATATGGGAGGTAGCCAAAAAACAAAGGCATAAAAACCACTCCCACCCATTCCATCCCTATCACACTCCACTCCCCTCCACCCTCTTCCCTTCCTCCTATCTTAGCACCTACTGGATGACGGGTCATCCCTGCATCTTGTCCACTACCCTGGGTCAGAAGCAGTGTCGCAAGACACAGCACATCCACAGCAAGGCCGCTTCATTAAATCGGCGACCCACCCTCTCCGTCCCCTCATGCAGAAAAGGAGAAGACTGGGAGAAATCCCTTCGGGCTCTGTCAAATTTTTCTCATACATACTTCCTCACACCCCATCCCCCATCCATTCCACCTCATGGATCACAACTTAAGAACATAAAAAAGGATGTGACTGCAACAGACTATAAGGCTTCTGTGTTAGCTTCCCAGTGCAAGTAGAAGTCATCAGCAGTCCTTGTATTCTAACGTGAACTTAAGAACATAAAGATGAATGTGACTGTGAGAGACCATAAGGCCTACATTAGGTAGTTCCGTATCCTTTACCACCTGCCATCCCTGTCCATAAATTTATTTAATCTCCTCTTAAAGCAGTCAATAGTTCTAGCTCTCACTACATGTTGATAAGTCTTTCATTAGTTAACCACTCTTTTGGTAAACCAGTTCTTGTTTATTTCCTTCTTAATCCTGAATTTGTCCAATTTAAATCCATTACTGAGAGTCCTGCCCTGCTGCCTTAATAGATGTATTATGTTCAGTCACTTATAACCAGCGCTTCTTTCCTTAGGCGAATTTATCACATTCTAGGGCAGCGTTTCCTAACCTTTTCCGATTATAGCACACCCTGTTGTCATGTTTAAGCAGTCCAGCACCCCTATCTTGTTACTAAAAGGATAAAAAAATGAAGTGTACTGCTTGATGATTGATTTTCTTGATTCCTTAGAACTGAAACAAATTGACAATATTGTTTGTAGAAGAAATAAGAATATCCTAGAAAAATAAAATAGCATGAAAAAAGTCAAATATGCACAACTGGGTAATCAATGATATATATATATATCAATGTGATTTTTGTGTGCATCACTTCCCAGCAACCCGTATAATTGATTTCAGCACCCCAGGTTGGGAAACGCTGCACCAGAGGAAGGGATAAAATCGGGTGATGTCATCATCATTTTTCTTTGGGTGGAGTTTAGTCTTCGTTCATATAAAAATTTCCATAATGAACTTCAGGGTCTCGTTTACTTAAAGAAAAAAAAAAAACGTTGCGAGGTCGATTTTTTTTTTTTTTTTTCTTTTTTTCTTACAAGTAAACAAATTTCAGATACGTCTCAATACTAGGGGCTGCGCTGTGTATTTCAGAAACTCTTTTCTAGTTTCTGCATTAACCCATGGTAATTAAAGTAGATAAACGCAGCATAACTCATACCTCAGGAAGTAAAAGTTTCCTCCAAAACCATATAGCCACAGGACTGATGACCTTCTGCAAGATGTCCTCGCATTTAAAGTCATATGCTCAGGCTATTATGGACCGTATGCTCACAGGAAATACGGTCGTTATTTGCGATGATGGGTGGCCTCGGGTGCGTACATTTTCGCTAAAGCATGCGACAGTTGCGGTCCATAGTCTTTTTTTTTTCGGACCTGCAGAAGCTACAACGACACTTTGTCACGAACTTCTCTGGGTTCTAAGGGTCCCCCAAGACGCCCAGAAATGATCAGAACAGACACCAGAATCCCTACCCGACAGGCTGTGTTACCTGAATGTCAGAGGTCCCTTGTAGGACCGAGTGATGGACAGACGTTCCCAAACAGACAGCTTGAGGCCTACCATATCAAATGCGCCCTTGATATTTCCTGACTTATATCAAACTTCATCCTCGTAAGTTTTATGTAGTCGATATTTTAAAGGTTTTATTGACATCCCTACGGGTCAGTCACGTAATATTTCTTATGTATATAGCTAGAGACTCGTTTCCACTCGAAAAAAAAGTACAGATCATTTGTAACTTTTACTATTCGTCCGCTGTGCTACCCTCCTTAAAATACCCTTCACCACCTTTGCGATATTTTCTCCAAGGACAGAAGCGCTGGTTACCGGCACCGAAACACCATGACCTCCGGTATGAATATAATTTACATCCAACTCTTCACACGGGTCACATAATAGCGAATCTTGCTGGCTGAATACGAAGAGACAACGCTCTGTTGAGATGCATCAAGGCCAGAATGTCACGCTTTGCTTTAGGTGTCGCAAGAAGATTCCGACACTGCCAGCTAAGAGCTGTTAATCAACTCTGCTGCCTCCGTGGCCAATGGCAATGAACATCTTGAGACTAAGCTCACAAGGCTGTCAAAAGGATTAACGTAAACATTGATCCTAAGAGGTGAAGTGGGGAGGGGGAGGAGGAGCGGGAGGGGGGAAGAGGAAGGGGGGAGGGGAGGTAGACCCCTCCCCCTAGGGTCCAAAGTTCTGAAGCAGCACAAAAGAGCTGCCACTTATGTTTCCTTTTCACTCCAGGTATTCGGGAGTTTCCGATAATCGGAAGTTTCCGATAATCGGAGGTTTCAGATAATCGGAAGTTTCCGATATTCGGAGGTTTCCGATATTCGGAGGTTCCCGATATTCGGAGGTTTCCGATATTCGGAGGTTTCCGATATTCGGGAGTTTCCGATATTCGGGAGTTTCCGATATTCGGGAGTTTCCGATATTCGGGAGTTTCCGATATTCGGGAGTTTCCGATATTCGGGAGTTTCCGATATTCGGGAGTTTCCGATATTCGGGGGTTTCCGATGTTTGGAAGTTTCCGATGTTTGGAAGTTTCCGATGTTCGGGAATTTCCGATGTTCGGTAATTTCCGATGTTCGGGAATTTCCGATGTTCGGGAATTTCCGATGTTCGGGAATTTCCGATGTTCGGGAGTTTCCGATGTTCGGGAATTTCCGATAGTCGAGAATTTCCGATATTCGAGAATTTCCGATATTCGAAATCCTACAAACCCTTTTAATATTGCGGTGCGTATATGTACACACACACACACACACACACACACACACACACACACACACACACACACACACACACACACACACACACACACACATATATATATATATATATATATATTTTGGTAGGAGGCCATGTTGTATACATGATTTCAAGAAATCTACAGCGACAATGGCGTTGTTGAGTTTATATTGGAGCTTTAATTTCTCTCGTGCAACAAGTTTCTGTGGTGACTCCAAATAGCTGAGAAGGTGTCCAAAAGACATTGGGTGTGGTTTTCTCTTTTTTAATTCTCCTATACGTATTTCGACCTTACTCGGTCATCCTCAGGGAGGGAGTAACAATAGTTGGTGATTACAGGGTTTAAATACAGGCCGTACATTGGCCGAACACTGGGAGAGGTCATTTCATGTAGCCGTGATCCGTAGCGCTGCGTACGTGGAAGTAGCAACTTCCTTGTGGATTGTGGAAAGGGGTGTTATTGTTTGTGTTATGTGCGTCTACTGCTTGGGAGTGTGGTTGTGGGCATGAGTTGTATGTTAATGGAAGGTTTCTCGATGTATATGTTCACTGCTTCGGCCATCTTAAGGCGAAGGGGGTCGTGGGCTTTGTAGATTATTTTAGTGTTTTCGTTTAGTGTTTGTCTGGTGATGGTGGTTTTGTGTTCTTTTGTCATATGTGTTTTGATGGCGCCATTCTGGAGGTGGTATGAGAGTCTTTTGGAGAGGGTCATAGAAGTCATGCCAATGTATGAGGAGGTGCGGTGCTGACAATCACCGACAGGGCAATCAAACTGATACACGACGTTGACTTCTTGTAGAGGAGGGTTGGGGGGCTGGCTGTTGTTCTTAATAACCAGGGTGTGTGTTTTGGAGGTTTTGTAGTATACGATTAGGCGTATCTTAGTGTCTGGGTTGTTGGGTCGAATGTTACGTGTGATAATATTTTGAAGTGATCTTTCGTCTTCTTTGTAGCCGGTGTTCATATGTCCTTTGTAGTACAGGTCCAGTGTTGGTATATTGGTGTTTGTGGGTGTTGGTTGGCCGGTAAAGGAGTTCATCTTGTTTTTGATAATGGATTCGATGGAGTGTTGTGGATAGCCGTTGTTGACAAGTAGTGTTGTTATACGTTGGAGTTCGTTGTTCGTGGTTTTCCATGTACTGCTGTGGGAGAAGGCTCGGTTCACTAGTGATCGGATCACGCTTTGTTTGTAGCGTTCTGGACATTCGCTACTGCCGTTAAGACAGAAACCGAGGTTAGTGTCTTTGACGTAGACTTCAGTCGTGAATCGATCTGAGGCTGTGCCTACTAGTATATCTAAGAATGGGAGGGTGCCATCGTTGCGTTGGTGTTCATAGGTGTAATTAAGGGTTGAATGTTTCTTGAATGTGTGTGAGAGTTGAGTTACAGATTGGGAATCTTTTGCGCTAATAAAAATGTCGTCAACATATGAACACCAACGCAACGATGGCACCCTCCCATTCTTAGATATACTAGTAGGCACAGCCTCAGATCGATTCACGACTGAAGTCTACGTCAAAGACACTAACCTCGGTTTCTGTCTTAACGGCAGTAGCGAATGTCCAGAACGCTACAAACAAAGCGTGATCCGATCACTAGTGAACCGAGCCTTCTCCCACAGCAGTACATGGAAAACCACGAACAACGAACTCCAACGTATAACAACACTACTTGTCAACAACGGCTATCCACAACACTCCATCGAATCCATTATCAAAAACAAGATGAACTCCTTTACCGGCCAACCAACACCCACAAACACCAATATACCAACACTGGACCTGTACTACAAAGGACATATGAACACCGGCTACAAAGAAGACGAAAGATCACTTCAAAATATTATCACACGTAACATTCGACCCAACAACCCAGACACTAAGATACGCCTAATCGTATACTACAAAACCTCCAAAACACACACCCTGGTTATTAAGAAACAACAGCCAGCCCCCCAACCCTCCTCTACAAGAAGTCAACGTCGTGTATCAGTTTGATTGCCCTGTCGGTGATTGTCAGCACCGCACCTCCTCATACATTGGCATGACTTCTATGACCCTCTCCAAAAGACTCTCATACCACCTCCAGAATGGCGCCATCAAAACACATATGACAAAAGAACACAAAACCACCATCACCAGACAAACACTAAACGAAAACACTAAAATAATCTACAAAGCCCACGACCCCCTTCGCCTTAAGATGGCCGAAGCAGTGAACATATACATCGAGAAACCTTCCATTAACATACAACTCATGCCCACAACCACACTCCCAAGCAGTAGACGCACATAACACAAACAATAACACCCCTTTCCACAATCCACAAGGAAGTTGCTACTTCCACGTACGCAGCGCTACGGATCACGGCTACATGAAATGACCTCTCCCAGTGTTCGGCCAATGTACGGCCTGTATTTAAACCCTGTAATCACCAACTATTGTTACTCCCTCCCTGAGGATGACCGAGTAAGGTCGAAATACGTATAGGAGAATTAAAAAAGAGAAAACCACACCCAATGTCTTTTGGACACCTTCTCAGCTATTTGGAGTCACCACAGAAACTTGTTGCACGAGAGAAATTAAAGCTCCAATATAAACTCAACAACGCCATTGTCGCTGTAGATTTCTTGAAATCATGTATATATATATATATATATATATATATATATATATATATATATATATATATATATATATATATATATATATATATATATATAATACTGTATATGCAATAAAAACACTAGAGATGTGTGTTCTACGAATGCAAGGTAACCACAATGAAAGACGACCGGAACAGAGCGCTTTCGTGTATTACATCTGCACTGATGTAAATACACGAAAGCTCTCTGCTCTGGCCTTTCTTTCATTGTGATAACCTTGCGCGCGCGCGCACACACACACACACACACACACACACACACACACACACACACACACACACACACACACATATATATATATATATATATATATATAATATTGTTTTTTCGTTTTGAAATGTTGAGATTTCCGAATAATAGATAATCACATCATAAACATAGAAAGAACCCAAACCCCAAAGGAATTAATCGAGAATATTTTAACTCTGTGGGTATTGAAGTGGCTGAATCAAATCACGTGACGGTAGCTGGGATAAACATCAACAAAATGACGTGATTCGTGTACGCGTTCAGATCCCGCTTTTCGTATTGATAATCTTCCCTCCTTCGTGCTTGTGTGCACGCCTGCCTCCTCTCCCCTATAAAAGCAAAACTATTTTTTTTTCTTATACCACATTGACGTTCTCTGCCATGGCAAGCCAAGACTTTCGCTGATCTAACAATCTGTGTGTGTGTGTGTGTGTGTGTGTGTGTGTGTGTGTGTGTGTGTGTGTCTGCGCCAGACTGTTTCATTCGTCTGAGGGTACTTTGCTATCACATGAGGGTCATTGTACTAGCCCTCGTGTATCTGATGTATTTACAACTTTTCCGTATAAAATTACCTGTAATTCTTTACATCATACATGGTTCTATACAATCGACAAAAGAGATCGGTGTGTTGCATAGAAAAGATGGAAAAGAATATAGTAGACATGGCTAATAAAAGAATATTGGGATGGTTTGGACATAGACAGTAACCCAAGACTGAATGAAATATCTTATGCTATGTACAAACTAAGAAATGTGCAGTTGTTCCTGTTGTACTCCAGACAAACTTCTTTATAATCGTGTAATGTCAAGGGAAGCATGAAGCGCATACACGGTAGGTCATTCGAGGTCATCTGTGAAGACAAATGTGTGTGTGTGCGTGAGCGTAAGGTCACGTGAGGTCACCCAGCGTAGACCACGAGTATTGATCTGCCAGAATCATTTTACTCTTTAAGCTACCGCGCGCCTAGACCTACTTAATGCTGGCGATGAGAAGGTTTGTGGTAATTTGGGACACTGCATACCCTTCTTATAAAGAAAGAAAGAAAAAAAAATTGACAACGAAGAAGTCAAATGTTCATCTTATTTATTTCTATGTTATTTCTTTGTTTATTTGTTCATTTTTTATTTTTTTATTCCCGTAGTTTAACTGGTTTGTTTTCTAATCTTGGTTTTATGGAGTT
>NC_134794.1:19552432-19582432 GCF_046742065.1 Oratosquilla oratoria | reverse complement strand
TCCTTTTATGCAATGGGGGGACGGAGAGGGGGAGTCGCCGATTTAATGAAGCGGCCTTGCTGTGGATGTGCTGTGTCTTGCGACACTGCTTCTGACGTAGAGCAGTGGACAAGGTGCAGGGATGACCCGTCATCCGGGAGGTGCTAAGATAGGAGGGAGGGTGGAGGGGTGTGGAGTGTATGCAGGGATGAAATGGGTGGAGATGATTTTGTGCCTTTTCCTTTTTGGCTACCTCCCTTGTAAGAGGGAAAAAGCGTTGGTATATGTATGTATGTATGCATCAAGAAACTCTTAACTTTATTATAGTTTTTAACAATCACCTGGATATCCAAATTTTCAAGTATTGTAGGAAGACCGATTAAATTCTCATGGTGAGGAATGGTTGACATGTTCTTCTAATTAAATTGTTTTACATGAAGTATTAAGAAAAGATTTCCTAGATCTGCTTTGTGCCTCGTCAATTAGATATTTCGGATATTTCAAATTTTCTTCGATGTCATAAACAACTTGAATTTCTTTATCCAAAAACTTAGGGGAACAGATTCTAAAAGCTCTCAAAAACATTGATAAAAAAAATGGACGACTTTGTGATTTGATGGTGAAAAGAGTAAAAATGGATGTAAGAGAGGAAAATGGTTGGCTTTCTGTAAACTTTAAATTTAAAATATTTT
The DNA here is from genome assembly GCF_046742065.1 of Oratosquilla oratoria. Lineage (NCBI taxonomy): Eukaryota > Metazoa > Arthropoda > Malacostraca > Stomatopoda > Squillidae > Oratosquilla > Oratosquilla oratoria. The sequence goes on along the minus strand of NC_134794.1, from coordinate 19,581,761 downwards.
TCACATGAGTGAATATTTATATCTAAAAATGGTATTATATTATTTTCTTTTATCTCAACTATGAATTTGATGGACGGCACCAAATTATTTAATTCTAACATACAAGTATCCAAAGGTTGATCGATAGTCCAAATTCATATGTCGTCAACATATCAATACCGAATTGCTTTAGTAGGAAGAATGTTAGGTAATAACTCTTTCAAAAAACTCAATGGACAGATTGCTCAAAATTGGAAACAAACAATTTCACATGGTTATACAAAAATGTAGAAATTCCCATTAAATTTAAACTTAGTCTATTACACATAATTTGGACAGGGAGTGTTAAGTCATGCTTCTTTAATTCTTCTTCCAAAAATTCTAATAAATCTAACACTGGAACTCTGATAAATAACTGGTAAAATCAAAACTAACTAGCTTAAAATCAAAGGTGATATTTTGTCCAAGCATTTTTTTGGTTAGATCATACATGTACGGAAGTGAAGGAGACACGGCAATTTTTTTTGTTTTTTTTTTTAGTAAATCATTGTTTCCTTTTATAATTGTCTTAAAATTCATGTTGAAAACTATTAACACTTTCTAGAAGGTTTTTCATCACTTAACAGTGCGTTTTTCTAGGTAATCAATTTTGTTCATAATGAATATGCAACTGCTTTTATACGCCTTCGTGATGTGTAAGTCTTTATCCTTTTTAAGACTATGGAAAGTATTGAAAAAACGTTTAGGCACGCTAGGTGGGCATAAAGTGGATAAAGCAATGTACAAAAAACTTTGCAAATATTAATGTCTTGTGTTGGGACATCACTAAAAAAAATTCCAAATTGCAAAAACTCTTAGCAATTTCCACATAGTTTACTTGTTGATAGTTGGCGACTAATTTCAACCCATTTCCTAAGGCACATTTCGCGTCATGACTCGATGGTTTCTCCGAAAGATTAACCCGTAAACTTAAAAACCAAGTTACACCCATAACTTGTTCTATTGTGTCTTGCACATATAAATTATCAAAATGGCTACTGTCTCTCCTAAGTCCTCTTTCTGGGACAATTTTCCAGTCACGCATCAAGGAAAATATTGATCTAACCAGGAAAAGATTGAAATCTTATTTGCATAGGCCAAACAGGTAAAGGTTTGAACAAAATGTTAACACAAATGCAGCATTATAACGGGGCAGTTGTGAAGTGGACTATATGTTCACCAAAAGGACTATGGACATAACATTGACAGGAAAATCTTGAAACAATATTGTAGAAAGAAACTTGATTGAATCCTGCTATATTAAGTTATTTTGAATATATATATATATATATATATATATATATATATATATATATATATATAATTATGTGTGTATGTATATATATATTTGTTTATATACTGTATATATATGTATACCAGTTGTGTGGGTAATGATGTACCTTTCATACATACACTTACACACACCCAGCTCCTTTCTCATCTGAGTTTAAGCCCCTGGGTGGGACTTGAACTGTGTGTGTGTGTGTGTGTGTGTGTGTGTGTGTGTGTGTGTGTGTGTGCACCTGTGTGTGTGTGTGTGTGCACCTGTGTGTGTGTGTGTGTGTGCACCTGTGTGTGTGTGTGTGTGCACCTGTGTGTGTGTGTGTGCACCTGTGTGTGTGTGTACGTGTGTGTGTGTGCGTGTGTGATTCACCATGTCTTGGATCACGTGTTGGACTCGTAATCGACAGATATTATCCCTCCCGGAAGAGGTCTCAGAGCTCGTATATGACCGATCTATGGATAATGATGTGACCTTAAACGCGCACACACACCCAACTCCTCGCAGCGCAGTGATACTGAAATTATTTCAGCCGTGTGTGCGTGTGTGTTTTGTGTGTGTGTGTTCACCATGGTCTTTGGATCACGTGTTGGACTCGTGATCGACAGCTATTTCCCTTCCGGAAGAGAGCCTCCTTCTCCCACCAAAGTTTTCCGCCTCAGAATTGGAAGCCGCGTCCTAAAATCCCCAAAAACATAAACAGCAAAAAAAAAAAAAAAAAAAAAAAAATGAAACAAAAGCGGGATTCTCCCCCCACCTTCACAACACATGCAACAAAGAAGCAAAAATTTAATGAGTTTCTAATATTAGACAAAGTAATTAAAGACCTCCACTCCCCCCTTTCCACTCCCTCCCACTCCCTTCTCCACGTGCATGTCCTCCTTATGTCAACCTCAATCATTTTCCTCTCTTCCGTTCCCTTTCTTCTATTTTTCTTTATTTCTCTTCATATTCTACTGAATTTGGACCAACAGGGGGAATTTTTGACTTGGGTAAGACGGTCGAATCTCTTGAGAGATGTCTGGAATGGAATGGGTGAGTGCATGGGAGCTTGCCCGCAGAGACCATGGATGACTGGCAACGGCGCGTAAATGAAGCAAAGCGCTGTAATGCATTTAATTTATTATATATCATTTGTTTATTTGTTTGTTATTATTTGTCTGTTTATTATTTGCTTGATTTCCATATATTGTTAGATATGTCAATTCATTATTATTTACTGTTTAACTGTTTGTTTATTATTTAATTATACCTATGCATTTATTTATTTGATTAATTATTAATATTATAATATTTGTTTATTTATTTATTTTTTATATATTTATCATTATATTTTCTTTCGCATCCGACCTAGTTATGGACCAAAAGGTCTCCTGTCGTCATGCTCCGCCTCTGTAATCCTTTATAACATATACTTCCAGTTGATAAAGATGTAGATTAACCAACAATAAGAACAGCATGTTACCCCACACTTCTTTGTACTTTCCATCTTCTTCGGTCTTCTTGGCATTCTCTACTGGTGTTTTTCACAGCCTAGTGTTCACAGTAATCAACAAATACCCAAATCACGTCGTCAAAGCTCCTTTTACCATTCTATTTACCCTTAAATCCTTTAACAACTTTCCCATATGTTATCACTTGCTATGTGATCAATTCACCCCCCCACTCCATAAATACTACTCCAGTTGTCTATCTCCAGCGTCTTTGTATTTTCCATAACGATACTTCCAGTTCATAACTCGTTTCAATACAGCAACACTGAATCCATTATACTTTCCTCTGATTGAAATCTCCCTTAGTCTTAACACGTTCTTAAGCGCCTGAGCTGCCACTTGTTCATCCTTTATTCTGAGTTTCATTAATTTTCTTCTTCTGTCCCTCCATCTGGCGTCATATCCAAGTCAAACATCTAAGACGACACTTACAGCCTCAAATTCATTTTCTCGTTATTTAATTTGTAAAGGTTCCCCCCTCCCGCACCTTTCCCTGTCTTTTTGTCTCTGTCTCTCTCTTTCACTCTCTCCTTTTCCCTCTCTCCTTCATTCTCTTTCCCTCTCTTTCCCTCTCTCTCTCTTTCCCCCTCTCTCTCTCTCCCTCTCTTTCCCTCTCTATCTCTCTCTCTCTCTCTCTCCCTCCCTCTCTCTCCCTCCCTCTCTCTCCCTCCCTCTCTCTCTTTTCCTCTCTTTATCTTTCGCTCTCTCTTTCCCTCTCTCTCTTTCCCTCTCTTTCCTCTCTCTCTTTCCCTCTCTCTCTTTCCTCTCTCTCTCTTTCCCTCTCTCTTTCCTCTCTCTCTCTCTTTCCCTCTCTCTCTCTCTTTCCCTCTCTCTCTTTCCCTCTCTCTTTCCCTCTCTCTCTGTATCACTCTCTCTTTCCCTCTCTCTCCCTCTCTCTCCTCTTTCCCTCTCTCTCTCTCTCTCTCTCTCTCTCTCTCTCTCTCTCCCTCTCCTCCTCTCCCTCTCCCTCTCCTCCTCTCCCTCTCCCTCTCCCTCTCCCCCTCCCCCTCTCTTTTCATTCTTTCCCTTTCTCTCCACTCTCTCGTTGTCATATTTATTTTTCATACGATGTTTCAATATTCTATTTCATATAGCTTCTGTAAACATTAGTAGTTTCTGCAGCTCTTCTTCGTCGTCTTCTCCCATATTCCATCGTCTTCAAAATATCCGCCATATTCTTGTTTATCTTTTGTGTTAGTGAAATATAATATGACATTTGCATTTCTTTAAGATTGGATATTTCAGTCTTTCATATATGTTTGTCCTTTTTCGTTTCACTTGAAATCATTTAAAATATTGTTCTACGTTCCACAAAAACAAGAATAGCTGTTTTTGTGACTAACCCAACCAAACTCAAAAGTTTAGTAATAAAAATAATTGGGTAATAATCGTCCTACATCAGAGAGAACAAAATCTTTATAGAACGTCATGGTATTGAAAGGGGTAATATAAGCAGTATTTAACTCGTTCAGGCCCAGTGGTTCCTCAAAGCTGAATAAAAACATCTGGTATCAGCTAGAACAAATTGATTGTACGTCATGACATTGAAGGGGTCGATTTTTTTACACCCCCCCAAAAAAAAAAGGAATATATGTATCTCCGACTCTGTTTTGTCCATTTTCTTTTAGTTTTCCTGTATATTTTTCCATGTGTTTACAAGTTCACTCTCTGACATCTTTCTTTACACCACACAATCAGTTTTCTTTCCTCCACTACCTTACACATTCTAACTTAATTTTACTCTTATATCCTCACCCTTACTCATCCTTTCTCTCTTCCTTTCTCCCTATCATTCTTTCTACTAATACTCTTACTCTTCTACTTTTTTTTCCTTCAAAGATCCAACTGTTCGTCTCGGGTGTGCCTATCCATATACAGCACATACTCATTCTTTGTCGCTTCCATCAACTTCTCTCTCGACTCATTCACACCCAATATCTATGACGCTGCTGTATCCACTCTCGCATGTTTTCCAGATCTATGAAAGCCATATACTGTTGGCTGGTGTGTGTTGAAAAAATATCGCTGATGTTTTACCTTTGTAGCAGATATACAGTACGTGGTGAGAGTGGTAAAATTGTCGTCTTTCTTTTGGTCAGCAACAGTCAAATGGTGTTTTGCTTCTTCACAGTTGCGCTAACCAAACACGGAATGGTAAACCTGTTACTCGGTTCGTCCCTAAAGTCAACACAGAGGGTTGCTCTGACGCCGTAGGCAAGAGCCCAGCCCACTGCTGTCGTGGACAGGTACGAGGAGGATTCGGGATATTAAATATTTTCATAATCCTGGACTCACCAACCTGAGGTTCAAAAGGAGCCTTCCTTCAATATGTGGGACGTTATAGGAATCCACCATACTAAAACTAATGCAAAAGGTAGGGGGATTTTGTTTAATAAAATTCATCGGTTGTCCTTTTGTTTTCGTTCAATATGTGGGACGTTGTAGGAATCCACCATACAAAGGATTACAAAGGCGTAGCATGCCGGCAGGAACCTTTTGGTCCATATCTAGGTCGGATGCAAAAAAAAAGATCATAATGATAAACAAATAAATGAATAGATAAAAACTATAATGTAAATAATGAAATAAATACATAGGTATAGTTGAATAATAAACAGATAAATAGTAAATAATAATAAATTGACGTATAACTAATAATAAATGCGAATCAAACAAATAATAATAAACGGACAAAGGGTAACAAAACAAATAAACAAATAATATAAGATAAATGATTGTCATTACAGCATCTTACTTAGGTGTTTATCTAAATGATTCTTAAAGCTTCGAACTGAACTACATTGCACTGCCTCTGCAGGAAGTTTATTCCATTCATTAACTACACGGTTGGCGAAGTTGTTTCTACCCACTTCCAAATCAAATCTATTTCCGGACAGTTTGAGACCATCGTTTCTTGTCGGATTTTGTTGAATAAAATTCATCGGTTTTCCTTTTGTTCTCGTTCATTGACCATCTAATTTACGATTTTCATGAACTCTCATAGCCTAAGTCCTGTTGACGCTATTTCTGATCTTTCTGGTCTTGTACACTAAACCACATATTTTTTCTATTATCACCATTATGGAACATTGTTTCCGATATAGCTTCCCTCTCCTAAAACTTTTTTTTTTTTTTTTTCAAGATGACTTAAACCAATGGTTTCCAAACTGGGAGTAAATTACCCCCTGGGGGTAATTGAAAAAAAATTCGGTGGGTAATGGAGGGGTGACAGGGTAAAAAATTAAGAATTCTGAAAATCAAGAAACCAAGAATTCCTCAATAAATCAAGAAACCAAGAATTCCTCAATAATTACATTAAAATATCTCTAATGTTTTAATTTGGCCCTATGTATCAATGTCGACAACATTTTGTGTAAGGTGGTAACATGCTTATTGTGGTATGTTAAATTGGGTAATAAGCTGAAAATCTTTGGGAACCACTGACTTAAACCCATATTTTCCTCCCGTATTATTACATTCACCCCACCCCCTCTATTCGTGACTGTCTACTTCTTCTTGTTATCCAGCACTCCGAGAACACGTTGAACAACCACGGCGATATTACAAACCCCAATTTCAGTCTCAACCCCCATTTGCACATACCACCCCATATGTAACAAGGCGTCTTCAAACATGCTTTTAACTTATCCATCACATCATCCTTACCCCATAATTCTTAATACTTTCGTTGAAAACTTTCCATTAGGTTGATCATACGCTTTTTCTTGATCCATGAGCCCCAAACACGTCTTGTGGGCTTCCACGCCGATTTGCATATGAAGACCTGATGCATCTACTCCCTTGTAAACCTTACTTGTTCTGTTTCCACTCTTTTTTGTCCCCTACCATATTTTATGTCCATATTCTTCCATATAAGTAATCCAAAATGCTATTTTTTTTTATTCCTCTTTTTTTTCTTTTAATTATTTATTTATTTATTTTTTTTTATTATTATTATTTTTTTTTTCTCCAATCCATCCGCTTCCATTTTCTTTGGGAGGTAGGCATTCCATTTTCTTTGTCAATCATCTAGACCTATTATTTTTATTTGTTTATTCAGTTAGTTACATTTCAAAATGCCTCCTTCGTCTCATCGAATGTGCATATTATTCCTTTTAGTAATATTCCCAGTTATTATGTTCACTGTAAGCAATTTTCTGCCATTAAACAAAAAAATCTTTCCACTTTCTATACATTTTTATTCTTGTCTCTTTCCTTTTTTCCTTCAATTTTCCCTTTCCTCGTCCATCTCTGTTGTGAAATTTTCACTTCCTCCCCAACTTCTCATCGAATATGCATATTATTCCTTTTAGAAACATTACCAATTTTCTTCTTTAAAAAAAAAATCTATCCACTTTCTTTAGACTTTTATTCTCGTCTCTTTCCTTTGTTACTTCAATTTTTCCTTTCCTCGTCCATCTCTGTTGTGAAATTTTCACTTCCTCCCCAACTTCTCATCGAATATGCATATTATTCCTTTTAGAAACATTACCAATTTTCCTCTTTAAAAAAAAATCTAGCCATTTTCTTTAGACTTTTATTCTCGTCTCTTTCCTTTGTTACTTCAATTTTTCCTCTCCTCGTCCATCTCTGTTGTGAAATTTTCACTTCCTGCCCAGCTTCTCCTTCCACTCGTTCTTATCGAGTGACATCTCCCAGTCCTACCCTTCCTCCGCTGGTCTTCGTGCCACTTGGTGATCCATAACCGCTTTTGAAGCGTCTCGCCATGTCTTTCCATCCTGTGCCACCTCCTTCTATTCTCCTGGTTCTATTCTGCATATCTGCGCGTCGTCTTCAACGCACAATCTCCAGTCTTTTCTAGGTCGTCCAAGTTACCCATAAGTCACCATTAGTTTTTTTCCATTTATTATTATTATTATTATTATTATTATTATTATTATTATTATTATTATTATTATTATTATTATTATTATTTGTTAATTATTATTATTATTATTTGTTAATTATTATTATTATTATTTGTTAATTATTATCATTATTATTATCATTTTTTCATTTTTTTTTTCTTGCTTCGAGCTTCCTCTTCCATCCCTCCCTATTCCCTTCTCTCGCCTTGTTCATTTCAGATGTTTGTGTTTACTCTTCTTAGGGTCCTGTCGTATCTTTTCTTGTAGACTCTTATCAGCTTTTGCCTTTTTTTCTTTGTTGTCGTTTCTGTCTCTGATACTGTGGTGAGTTTTGTAGACATTTTTATTGTTACACCACCTGCTTTCTCTTTATACTGTTTTCGCTTTGGCTCTCCTCTCTCTCTCTCTCCTCTCTCTGTCTCTGTCTCTGTCTCTGTCTCTGTCTCTGTCTCTCTCTCTCTCTCTCTCTCTCTCTCTCTCTCTCTCTCTCTCTCTCTCTCTCTCTCTCTCTCTCTCTCCCTCTCTCTCTCTGCCTCTCTCTCTGTCTCTCTCTCTCTCTGCCTCTCTCTGCCTCTCTCTCTCTCTCTCTCTGCCTCTCTCTCTGCCTCTCTCTGCCTCTCTCTATCTCTGTCTGTCTCTATCTCTCACTCTCTGCCTCTCTCTGCCTCTCTCTCTTCTGCCTCTCTCTCTCTCTCTGCTCTCTCTCTCTCTCTCTCTCTGCCTTTCTCTTTCTCTCTCTGCCTTTCTCTCTCTCTCTCTCTCTCTCTCTCTCTGCCTCTCTCTCCTTGTTTCTTTATCTGTCTCTCTCTCCTTGTTTCTTTATCTGTCCTTCTCTCTCTCTCTCTCTCTCTCTCTCTCTCTCTCTCCCTCTCTCTCTGTCTCTCTCTCTCTCTCTCTCTCTCTCTCTCTCTCTCTCTCCCTTTCCCTCTCCTTCCCTCTCTCTCTGTCACCCTCTCTCTCTCTCTCTCTCTCTCTCTCTCTCTCTCTTTCTCTCTCTCTTTCTCTCTCTCACCTCACCTCTCTTCCTCTCTCTCTGTCTTTCTCTATCTATCTATCTATCTGTGTGTCTGCCTGCCTGTCTGCCTGTCTTTGTCTTTCTGTCTGTGTGGCTTTTACTTTCTTTTTCTGTCTTTCTTTATCTTGTGTGTTTGTCGATCTTTCTACCTGTCACGCTCTTCAAATCACGCCACATACCAGTATTTTTTTTTAATAAATCTACTCTTAAAAACGCACGGAAGATTTAATATACTGTATGAATATATATACTTGTTTGCACATAAATGGATAAACAGCCACATGCATGTACAAGCTAAAAAGAAAAAAAAGTGAAAAAAAAAATCTTTCACTGAAATAACACTTAATATTTCAAAGCAACAATCTTTTCGTAACAAATTTCCTGTACAGCATATTCCGCTCACAATTTCTAGAAAAAATTATCTAGAAAAAAAAAACGAGTCACTGTTTTCCAACATGTAAATGTGTGTTGGATTTTTATCTCATCGTTTTAGAAATACATTTTTTTTTTAATTAAGTTTGTAAATCTTATAGATATTCAGAAAAGACAAACACAGGCATCTCAAATAATAGACTTCTTGTGTTTTGTATAATCGTGTAAATAATAAAGTCTATTCATACCCTTTTATACTCTGTTTTGTTATGTACGGACCTGATTAGTGTACAAGACGTTTTGGGTATCCTAACTTTGCGCGTGCAATATATGAATATGAGCAAAATTGTACAATGTTAAGTAAGAATGCATGTACACAGTAACAAGCAAAATCGTGATATAAATCAAGTGTACGAAATGTACATAAATTTATTTAGATAATTATCAGATGAAGGAATAAACGTGGTTAAATGAGAGTACATGTATATAGTAACAAGCAAAACCGTGAGAGTACATGTACAGTACACAGTAAAAAGCAAAACCGTGATATAAATCAAGTGTGCGAAATGTACATAAATTTATTTAGATAATTATCAGATGAAGGAATAAACGTGGTTAAATGAGAGTACATGTATATAGTAACAAGCAAAACCGTGAGATACATCAAATGTACGAAATGTACGAGTACATAAATTTATTTAGATGATTATGAGATGAATAAAATCACCTGGATGGAGAAAACAAATGTACAGACAAGAGAATTTTATTTGACCAGCTCAGAGTTCTCCATGGTACAAAAATCAAAATCTTCATCAAAAAACTCTTTTTTTTTCTATTCAAGAAAATTGTCTAACCGTAAACTAAACACCACATAGGAAAATATACCACGCGCTCGACAAAGTAAAAATATCATACTGACGCTATTAGAACCGTAGCGTGGGTAAAAAAAATTTGGGTCGTGACTGTACATATCATCAATATGAATACCAGAATTAAGAACAATTGAACCAAAAAGCTTACGTGAACGTGGAAAAGTTCATGACACGTGACCTACTCCGTTTATTAGGATGGCATATGGACACTGCAATGCTCAATAACCATATTACATATTTGTTTTTGGTAACCTTTATTGTTTGTTATGACAAATATTTCATTCCAGAGGTTTAACAATGGATACAAATGGACAATAGCTGCTGAAGAGTCCTGGGTATGCATATATGTGTGCACCAGGTCACTAACATACACTTTTATATAAATGTGAACTGTGAATACACACACACACACACACACACACACACATATATATATATATATATGTGTGTGTGTGTGTGTGTGTGTGTGTGTGTGTGTGTATCTATTATATGTATCTATGTTTATATCTATGTATGTATGCATGTTTATTTGTATTTATCTGCGTGTGTATGTATGTATCTATTATATGTATCTATGTATGTTAGTCTCGATCGTGTTTCCAAGGAATGGAAAAGTTAATGTGGTTGATAAGATGAAAATGTGTATATGTATATATCTATGGATGTATATATATATATAATATGTGTGTTTCTTTTTTTATATATCTGTGGTAAATACTGTAGGCCTACCCTTGATTGAACCGAGGCAGCCCAGTCCTGGGGAGGGTCCGTCTGTGATCACGTGATTTATTGCCTCAATCGTGAACTTGATGGACAGAGTGTCGGCGATCTGTTTTATGGTGTCCGCAGCCGGGCCCTTTCTCCACATGTTCCGCTGGTTGTACCTAGCCGTGCCTCCAAGTTATGTAAGCGAGGGAGTACAATATGTGATTAGATCGTGTAGCTAACAGGGGAGCGAGAGCAGTTTCATAGGAATAAGACGATTTGATTGCTTTTGGTACATGATTTCGTTATGTAATTCCTAGTTGCCAAAGAGGCAGTTTTTGGAGGATATTGTATCGTTATACTGTATTTTTGAACAGACATAGTAAAGGAGCTATAAGGGACCCTTTTTATATATATATACTAGATTGGGGTCCAAGAAAGGTTACCCATTCTCAAAAGGTGGCGAAAGAAAAAAGAAAGAAAAGATAAAAGAACCACTGGTGTAATCAATTGAATGGAGAGTTGGTGAGATGGCGAAGAAGACAGCGTGGCTTCCTTTTCCACCTGATGATGATGGTTTAAAGTTAAATTTTCTTTTGTTGCAATTTTCTCTTAAGATAATTTCTCGTATCTTTCCGTGCCTCGCCATTGAATATATAATAAACCTATTTTGAACGGGTGGTCGAATTGCTTTTGTTAAGATCAGAGTACTATTCAATTCTTTTTCATTTCTGAGTGCTCTGTTATCATAATTTATTAAAATGGATAAGTTTATCAATACCTCTATTATTGGCAAACAATTCCATCCCACTTTCAATATCATCCTAAGATCCTAAAGATCTTTCTACGGTCACAGCAACCAGCCTGATATTTCATTGTTAGAGGAGGTGCCAAGATAAAAGGGAGGGAAGAGGGTAGAGGGGAGTGGAGTATGTAGGGGATGGAATGAGTGGGAGTGATTTCTATGCCTTTTTTTTTTTTTTTGCTACCTACCTTTGTAAGGGAAAAAAGCCTTTTGTATATGTATGTATGTACAAAGAAAATTCTGGAAAGTTGTCACAAGATATCTATTGTACATGACCCCTCAACGAAGATTGTCCATGTATTTACTTATCTGTACTAAACTGTAGTATAGGAGGTAAAAAACTCTGTTCGTGGTTCCTCGTCTCAATATCTCTACATATCAAATAATTCTAAATTGATCTAAGACATATATCTGAACTATCATCTTGTACAAGTAGACGCAACCTCACACCGTACACTGTTGTATGCTGTTTCTAAGTCCATGAAGCTGCTCACGTGAACGCTCTCGTGGATATACAAGCTACCATAGCAACGCACAGGCTCAATATTGATTACGGTAGTAGATATCGCAATAAACGTAACACGAAATATCAATGAATATTGAATAATTTGATTTATTTGTGATGTTCAAATTTAGTTTAAAATATGACACTGTTGTAAGCATGAGGGAATTGTTACTTAATGTGATTCATTTTTACTTTTTTAATTGGCAAACATCAATAGAAAGTTAGCATAACTTTTCTTATACATTTGATATACAGTGAAACTATCTTCTCATGATGATATGAAGTATTACATACGTTAATTAAGGGTTACAGCTAAACTATTCATTAGTGACACAAGCTTCCACTTCACTAAAGAAGAAGGAAGGGCACTGTGCCAACTCTAAAACTCATCATCATCCCAATCCCATGAAGTGTGAGGTGAGTAACCTTTGATAGGGCAAACCCTGTCGGTTGCAGCAAGCCGTTTTTTTTTTTTTTTTTTTTTTTTTTTTTAAGGCCGCAGTATGGGTTGCTTACCCACCATACCACTATGATCAATAAAATAGCCTGGCTGTAGACTGTATGGAAGGCGTGAATATAATATCTATTCTCAGGCTTACAATGACCACATTAGACGTAGTGCATAGAATGGAAAGACAAATTAAATGTTTCAATCACTGACATGGCTGAGTAAAAGAGGAATAGAATGGAAAAAAGTTTGAATGGAAGAAACAAGGAAAGAAAGGAAGGAGGAAAAGAAAGGTAAAGACATAAGGAGGTTAAGAAAAGAGAGAAAAAAGATTGAAGAAAAATTTGAAGAAGAAGAAGAAACAGACGGAGATATAAAAAATGGAAGAAACAAGGAAAGAAAGGAAGGATGAAAGGAAAGGTAAAGGCATAAGGAGGCTAAGAAAAGGGAGAAAAAAGAAAAGAAAAAATAGAAGAAGAAACAGTGGGAGATATGAAAAAAATGAAAGAAAAAGAAAAGAAAGAAGGAATGAGGGAAAACCAATTAAGTTGGAGGGGCGTAGCTACATACTTCTTAAATACTTGCATGGGATAAGAGGTAAACTGCTAAGTTGCATCTGCAGTTGCTTGAACAGTCTAAAACAGCGAGGTGTTCTGAATGGCAAAACTTCGAGCAGGAAAGATGTTACGAGTGGAGTTCCTCAGGATTCCGTTCCGCTTTGATTCTTTCTTCGAACTTCGAAAACTGATTTCAAGTTCTCCTGATTCTCTTTTCCAAAAGTGCTTCGACACAAGATCATAAAGTCATTCCTTTAGCTGAATAGAACAGCCTGGGAGAATGTTAATTACGATAAGCTAAACTCAACTCCTTGCTTTCCCAAGTCAGATGAAGACACCTTGGTGAGGTTGTATCCTCTCCCAGGGGATAGGTAGGTGGTCTTGCAGAGGGTCATCAAAGCTACGCTCTTTGAACAGGTTAAGAGATAGAGGCAAACATTTGAGGCGACATCCAAACGTTTAGTATTGAACGTTCGGTATCGCTTTAGTAAGTTTGTCCACATACGATGCTCGTTTACGAGGATGTTTTCCATACAAATTGTTTGTCATTGTCTTTGACTCTTTCAAAACGCCCCCCCCTACCTCTATCTCTCTCTCTCTCTCTCTCTCTCTCTCTCTCTCTCTCTCTCTCTCTCTCTCTCTCTCTCTCTCTCTCTCTCTCTCTCTCTCTCTCTCTGTGTGTGTGGGTGTGGGTGGGTGGGTGGGTGGGTGGGTGTTTCTGTCTCTCTCCAAAAATATGCATTCGAAGTCTTCAGTTCTCCATTTGAAAATAGGAAAAATATTTTGACACTTGTACTTACTTTGTGACGTTTAGTATTTGTTTTCATCGAATGATCTTTCAAAGACCTTTTGAAAACTGAAGAATTTGAAAGCATATTTTCACAGAGAGAGAGAGAGAGAGAGGGAAAAGGAGAGCAAGAGGGAGAGAGAGAGAGTGGAAAGCAAGAAAGTGAGAAGGAGAGCAGGAGAGCGAGAAAGAGAGCAGGAGAGTGAGAAGGAGAGCAGGAGAGTGAGAAGGAGAGCAGGAGAGTGAGAAGGAGAGCAGGAGAGTGAGAAGGAGAGCAGGAGAGTGAGAAGGAGAGCAAGAGAGTGAGAGAAGGAAAGCAAGAGAGTGAGAGAATGAGAGCAAGAGAGTGAGAGAGAGGGAGAGCAAGAGGGTGAGAGAGAATGAGAGCAAGAGGGTGAGAGAGAATGAGAGAGAATGAGAGCAAGAGGGTGAGAGAGAGGGAGAGCAAGAGAGTGAGAGAGAGGGAGAGCAAGAGAGTGAGAGAGAGGGAGAGCAAGAGAGTGAGAGAGAGGGAGAGCAAGAGAGTGAGAGAGAGGGAGAGCAAGAGAGTGAGAGAGAGGGAGAGCAAGAGAGTGAGAGAGAGGGAGAGCAAGAGAGTGAGAGAGAGGGAGAGCAAGAGAGGGAGAGCAAGAGAGGGAGAGCAAGAGAGGGAGAGCAAGAGAGGGAGAGCAAGAGAGGGAGAGCAAGAGAGGGAGAGAAAGAGAGTGAGAGCAAGAGAGTGAGAGCAAGAGAGAGAATAAGAGAGTGAGAGAGCAAGAGTGAGAGAAAGAGAGTGAGAGAAAGAGAGTGAGAGAAAGAGAGTGAGAGAAAGAGAGTGAGAGAAAGAGAGTGAGAGAAAGAGAGTGAGAGAAAGAGAGTGAGAGACAGAGAGTGAGAGAAAGAGAGTGAGAGAAAGAGAGTGAGAGAAAGAGAGTGAGAGAGAGGGAGAGCAAGAGAGGGAGAGCAAGAGAGGGAGAGCAAGAGAGGGAGAGCAAGAGAGGGAGAGCAAGAGAGGGAGAGCAAGAGAGGGAGAGAAAGAGAGTGAGAGAGAGGGAGAGCAAGAGAGTGAGAGAGAGGGAGAGCAAGAGAGTGAGAGAGAGGGAGAGCAAGAGAGTGAGAGAGAGGGAGAGCAAGAGAGTGAGAGAGAGGGAGAGCAAGAGAGTGAGAGAGAGGGAGAGCAAGAGAGTGAGAGAGAGGGAGAGCAAGAGAGTGAGAGAGAGGGAGAGCAAGAGAGTGAGAGAGAGGGAGAGCAAGAGAGTGGGAGTGAAGGGGAGCAAGAGAGTGGGAGTGAAGGGGAGCAAGAGAGTGGGAGTGAAGGGGAGCAAGAGAGTGGGAGTGAAGGAGAGCGAGAGAGTGAGAGTGAAGGAGAGCGAGAGAGTGAGAGTGGGAGAGTGGGAGTGAAGGAGAGCGAGAGAGTGAGAGTGAAGGAGAGCGAGAGAGTGAGAGTGAAGGAGAGCGAGAGAGTGAGAGTGGAGGAGAGCGAGAGAGTGAGAGTGGAGGAGAGCGAGAGAGTGAGAGTGGAGGAGAGCGAGAGAGTGAGAGTGGAGGAGAGCGAGAGAGTGAGAGTGGAGGAGAGCGAGAGAGTGAGAGTGGAGGAGAGCGAGAGAGTGAGAGTGGAGGAGAGCGAGAGAGTGAGAGTGGAGGAGAGAGAGAGAGAGAGAGTGGAGGAGAGCGAGAGAGTGTGGGTGGTGGAGAGAGTGAGAGAGAGGGAGAGCGAGAGAGTGAGAGTGGAGGAGAGCGAGAGAGTGAGAGTGGAGGAGAGCGAGAGAGTGAGAGTGGAGGAGAGCGAGAGAGTGAGAGTGGAGGAGAGCGAGAGAGTGAGAGTGGAGGAGAGCGAGAGAGTGAGAGTGGAGGAGAGCGAGAGAGTGAGAGTGGAGGAGAGCGAGAGAGTGAGAGTGGAGGAGAGCGAGAGAGTGAGAGTGGAGGAGAGCGAGAGAGTGAGAGTGGAGGAGAGCGAGAGAGTGAGAGTGGAGGAGAGCGAGAGAGTGAGAGTGGAGGAGAGCGAGAGAGTGAGAGTGGAGGAGAGCGAGAGAGTGAGAGTGGAGGAGAGCGAGAGAGTGAGAGTGGAGGAGAGCGAGAGAGTGAGAGTGGAGGAGAGCGAGAGAGTGAGAGTGGAGGAGAGCGAGAGTGAGAGAGAAGGAGAGTGGAGGAGAGCGAGAGTGAGAGTGGAGGGCGAGAGAGAGAGTGGAGGGCGAGAGAGAGAGTGGAGGGCGAGAGCGCGAGTGGAGGAGAGCGAGAGAGTGGGAGTGGAGGAGAGCGAGAGAGTGGGAGTGGAGGAGAGCGAGAGAGTGGGAGTGGAGGAGAGCGAGAGAGTGGGAGTGGAGGAGAGCGAGAGAGTGGGAGTGGAGGAGAGCGAGAGAGTGAGAGTGGAGGAGAGCGAGAGAGTGAGAGTGGAGGAGAGCGAGAGAGTGAGAGTGGAGGAGAGCGAGAGAGTGAGAGTGAGTGGAGGAGAGCGAGAGAGTGAGAGTGAGTGGAGGAGAGCGAGAGAGTGAGAGTGAGTGGAGGAGAGCGAGAGAGTGAGAGTGAGTGGAGGAGAGCGAGAGAGTGAGAGTGAGTGGAGGAGAGCGAGAGAGTGAGAGTGAGTGGAGGAGAGCGAGAGAGTGAGAGTGAGTGGAGGAGAGCGAGAGAGTGAGAGTGAGTGGAGGAGAGCGAGAGAGTGAGAGTGAGTGGAGGAGAGCGAGAGAGTGAGAGTGAGTGGAGGAGAGCGAGAGAGTGAGAGTGAGTGGAGGAGAGCGAGAGAGTGAGAGTGAGTGGAGGAGAGCGAGAGAGTGAGAGTGAGTGGAGGAGAGCGAGAGAGTGAGAGTGAGTGGAGGAGAGCGAGAGAGTGAGAGTGAGTGGAGGAGAGCGAGAGAGTGAGAGTGAGTGGAGGAGAGCGAGAGAGTGAGAGTGAGTGGAGGAGAGCGAGAGAGTGAGAGTGAGTGGAGGAGAGCGAGAGAGTGAGAGTGAGTGGAGGAGAGCGAGAGAGTGAGAGTGAGTGGAGGAGAGCGAGAGAGTGAGAGTGAGTGGAGGAGAGCGAGAGAGTGAGAGTGAGTGGAGGAGAGCGAGAGAGTGAGAGTGAGTGGAGGAGAGCGAGAGAGTGAGAGTGAGTGGAGGAGAGCGAGAGAGTGAGAGTGAGTGGAGGAGAGCGAGAGAGTGAGAGTGAGTGGAGGAGAGCGAGAGAGTGAGAGTGAGTGGAGGAGAGCGAGAGAGTGAGAGTGAGTGGAGGAGAGCGAGAGAGTGAGAGTGAGTGGAGGAGAGCGAGAGAGTGAGAGTGAGTGGAGGAGAGCGAGAGAGTGAGAGTGAGTGGAGGAGAGCGAGAGAGTGAGAGTGAGTGGAGGAGAGCGAGAGAGTGAGAGTGAGTGGAGGAGAGCGAGAGAGTGAGAGTGAGTGGAGGAGAGCGAGAGAGTGAGAGTGAGTGGAGGAGAGCGAGAGAGTGAGAGTGAGTGGAGGAGAGCGAGAGAGTGAGAGTGAGTGGAGGAGAGCGAGAGAGTGAGAGTGAGTGGAGGAGAGCGAGAGAGTGAGAGTGAGTGGAGGAGAGCGAGAGAGTGAGAGTGAGTGGAGGAGAGCGAGAGAGTGAGAGTGAGTGGAGGAGAGCGAGAGAGTGAGAGTGAGTGGAGGAGAGCGAGAGAGTGAGAGTGAGTGGAGGAGAGCGAGAGAGTGAGAGTGAGTGGAGAAGAGCGAGAGGAGGAGAGCGAGAGAGTGAGAGTGAGTGGAGGAGAGCGAGAGAGTGAGAGAGTGAGTGGAGGAGAGCGAGAGAGTGAGAGTGAGTGGAGGAGAGCGAGAGAGCGAGAGTGAGTGGAGGAGAGCGAGAGAGCGAGAGAGTGAGAGTGAGTGGAGGAGAGCGAGAGAGTGAGAGTGAGTGGAGGAGAGCGAGAGAGTGAGAGTGAGTGGAGGAGAGCGAGAGAGTGAGAGTGAGTGGAGGAGAGCGAGAGAGTGAGAGTGAGTGGAGGAGAGCGAGAGAGTGAGAGTGAGTGGAGGAGAGCGAGAGAGTGAGAGTGAGTGGAGGAGAGCGAGAGAGTGAGAGTGAGTGGAGGAGAGCGAGAGAGTGAGAGTGAGTGGAGGAGAGCGAGAGAGTGAGAGTGAGTGAGTGGAGGAGAGCGAGAGAGTGAGAGTGAGTGGAGGAGAGCGAGAGAGTGAGAGTGAGTGGAGGAGAGCGAGAGAGTGAGAGTGAGTGGAGGAGAGCGAGAGAGTGAGAGTGAGTGGAGGAGAGCGAGAGAGTGAGAGTGAGTGGAGGAGAGCGAGAGAGTGAGAGTGAGTGGAGGAGAGCGAGAGAGTGAGAGTGAGTGGAGGAGAGCGAGAGAGTGAGAGTGAGTGGAGGAGAGCGAGAGAGTGAGAGTGAGTGGAGGAGAGCGAGAGAGTGAGAGTGAGTGGAGGAGAGCGAGAGAGTGAGAGTGAGTGGAGGAGAGCGAGAGAGTGAGAGTGAGTGGAGGAGAGCGAGAGAGTGAGAGTGAGTGGAGGAGAGCGAGAGAGTGAGAGTGAGTGGAGGAGAGCGAGAGAGTGAGAGTGAGTGGAGGAGAGCGAGAGAGTGAGAGTGAGTGGAGGAGAGCGAGAGAGTGAGAGTGAGTGGAGGAGAGCGAGAGAGTGAGAGTGAGTGGAGGAGAGCGAGAGAGTGAGAGTGAGTGGAGGAGAGCGAGAGAGTGAGAGTGAGTGGAGGAGAGCGAGAGAGTGAGAGTGAGTGGAGGAGAGCGAGAGAGTGAGTGGAGGAGAGCGAGAGAGTGAGTGTGGAAGAACGAGAGAGTGAGAGTGGAGGAGAGTGAGAGTGGAGGAGAGTGAGAGTGGAGGAGAGCGAGAGTGGAGGAGAGCGAGAGTGGAGGAGAGCGAGAGTGGAGGAGAGCGAGAGTGGAGGAGAGCGAGAGTGGAGGAGAGCGAGAGTGGAGGAGAGCGAGAGTGGAGGAGAGTGGAGGAGAGTGGAGGAGAGTGGAGGAGAGTGGAGGAGAGTGGAGGAGAGTGGAGGAGAGTGGAGGAGAGTGGAGGAGAGCGGAGGAGAGTGGAGGAGAGTGGAGGAGAGCGAGAGAGAAGGAGAGTGGAGGAGAGCGAGAGAGAAGGAGAGTGGAGGAGAAGGAGAGTGGAGGAGAAGGAGAGTGGAGGAGAAGGAGAGTGGAGGAGAAGGAGAGTGGAGGAGAAGGAGAGTGGAGGAGAAGGAGAGTGGAGGAGAGCGAGAGAGAAGGAGAGTGGAGGAGAGAGAGAGAGAAGGAGAGTGGAGGAGAGTGGAGGAGAGCGAGAGTGAGAGAGAAGGAGAGTGGAGGAGAGCGAGAGTGAGAGAGAAGGAGAGTGGAGGAGAGCGAGAGTGAGAGAGAAGGAGAGTGGAGGAGAGCGAGAGTGAGAGAGAAGGAGAGTGGAGGAGAGCGAGAGAGAGGGAGAGTGGAGGAGAGCGAGAGAGAGGGAGAGTGGAGGAGAGCGAGAGAGAGGGAGAGTGGAGGAGAGCGAGAGAGAGGGAGAGTGGAGGAGAGCGAGAGAGAGGGAGAGTGGAGGAGAGCGAGAGAGAGGGAGAGTGATAGAGAACGAGAGTGGAGGAGAGCGAGAGAGGAGAGAGGAGAGAGAAGGAGAGTGAGAGAGCGAGAGGAGAGAGGAGGAGAGCGAGAGAAGGAGAAGTGGAGAGGAGAGCGAGAGAGAGAGGAGAGTGGAGCGTGAGCGAGAGAGAAGGAGAGTGGAGGAGAGCGAGAGAGAAGGAGAGTGGAGGAGAGCGAGAGAGAAGGAGAGTGGAGGAGAGCGAGAGAGAAGGAGAGTGGAGGAGAGCGAGAGAGAAGGAGAGTGGAGGAGAGCGAGAGAGAAGGAGAGTGGAGGAGAGCGAGAGAGAAGGAGAGTGGAGGAGAGCGAGAGAGAAGGAGAGCAAGAGTGAGACGGAGAGCGAGAGCAAAAGTGAGAAGGAGAGCGAGAGCAAAAGTGAGAAGGAGAGCGAGAGCAAAAGTGAGAAGGAGAGCGAGAGCAAAAGTGAGAAGGAGAGCAAGAGTGAGAAGGAGAGCAATAAATCAACAGAGAGAGAGAGAGTGAGATAGAGTGAGAGAGGAGGGGGGGGAGACTTCCTTCAGGCAAAGTGTTGGGAGAAACGACCCTCGTGGGAGCCTGAGATAGATTCCGAAACTGTCCAGGTAGTTGGAACCTTTGCTGAAAAGAGGATTTGATCCCACAATGTGAATGAAAATCACTTCTTTTGTTTCTCGGGGTCACTGCGTCCTCCCTGCCCTCCGGACGACGGTCTGACCTTGATTGTCTTGTATCGGTTATGTCTACAAGAAAGATAAAAGTATCAGTGATCTGTTGAAAACCTTTACATGAAACTAAACATCTTGAAGCGTGGAGGGGTGTCCACCTCAAAGAAAATGAAAAGAGTTCGAAATTCTGTAAGGTTATCAAATCATTCTTTCCTCTTTCACGAATTTTGACACATTTTCTGTATGTGAGTGTACGTATGTGTGTATGTATGTATGTATGTATGTATATATAATACACAAACACACACACACTCTCTCTCTCTCTCTCTCTCTCTCTCTCTCTCTCTCTCTCTCTCTCTCTCTCTCTCTCTCTCTCTCTCTCTCTCTCTCTCTCTCTCTCTCTCTCTCTCTCTCTCTCTCTCTCTCTCTCTCTCTCACTCACCCACTCTCCCTGAACGTGGAGTGACCCTGGCAGAGGCGTACAATGCGACGCAGACGAAGGATGAGGATCAGAAGCAATTCGTCTTCCGCCTAGTTCATGAACACCGAATGGCCATCCCGACACCCTCAAAGACCAACCAACCTCACGGAGAAAAAAAAGTGAAACGTGGGGTGGCCTCAAACTTATGAGACAGAGAAACGATTGTTTGTGTGTGTGAGCGTGTGCGTGTGTGTGAGAGATAGAATTAACCCTATGGAGAAAAGGGAATGCTATTTTCAGTTTTTTTGGATCGCAGTAATGTATATGCATATTGTATATATATATATATATATATATATATATATATATATATATATATATGTATATATGTATATATATATATATATATGTATATATAACTCTTTTTTTCTAGCCCCCTCTTTCGTTAATCTGCTGAACGCGAGCTGAATAGAATCGCCTTGCTACAGGATGGGTAAAACAAATTTATTATCATCCATCACTACTAGTGGAAAAAAAAGTCAAATATTTCTTTCACATTACCGCGTTTAGTACAGAACATCAAACCCAAGGTATTTGTGTTACCAGTAATCTGATAATAGATGATTACATTTGTAACTTAATTTCCGTAATTCTTTGGGTCTTGGCAAGCGGGAATGTACAACAGCGTTCAAAGTTTTGACAACATCTTTGTACTCTCTATCTGTATAAGTAGATAGTTCCTGCAAATTAGTGTTATCCAAAATTATCTTAAATAAAAACACTGGAGAGGCTGTAGTTTTCATGATCTGCAATTAGGTTCATACATAATTATCGAGAAAATAACAATCTATTTCTTTGCACTTTCATCTGTTTGAAAATAAGGCCATGATACGTTTACAGTATATACTGCTTTTAGACTACCATTGTCACATGTATATTTGTATTTACCCAGTTGTATTATACGCAAGGGGAGCTATGCTCATAGTGTCCCGTCTTTGTATCTCTCAGCATCTAGTTTGTTCATAAATTCTTGTATGGTTTCTGCACACACTATTGTTTCGTCCAATTTCTTCCAGACATCCACCGTTTTCTATTTTAACGGTTTTTAACGGTCTCTGGCATTCCATACTTGCATTAGGAGTCTCTCCAGCTTAATAAAATCTTCTGATGACAATGAGAACGAGATGGGTGGTGTTATCAAGGTGTTAAGAGAGGATCATCCAAGTCGAGGAGTCTGCATCCGTCTCTCCGGTCGTGAGATTAAAATTGGAATTAAAAGTTTGTCCTAAATTTCATTCCAAGGATTTGAAAACTGTCCTTTTATGTCGTGCAATTTACACCTGGAAAAAGGTTCTTGATTATATACATGTATACAAGAATGCAAACATACACACAGGAACACACACACACACATGAACGCGCGCACACACACAGGAACACGTATACACAGGAACACGTATACACAAGAACACACACACACACACACACACACACACACACACACACACACACACACACACACACACACAGGAACACACACACACAGGAGCACACACACAGGAACACGTATACACGGGACCACACACACAGGAAAACACAAACTCACACACACACGCACATACACGCACGGTTGGTAGAGTTCCAAAATGTCACTACGGCGGTCCGGGTTCGAATCCTGCCCAGGGCTGAAAATAATTTCAGTATCGCTGCGCTTCGAGTCGTTACTCAAACTCTCGTGGGCGGGGAGTTGGGGGTGTGTGTGCGTGTAAGGTCAAAGTATTACCCATAGATCGGTCATACGAGCTCTGAGCTCTCTTCCGGGAGGGAAATAGTTGTCGATCACGAGTCCAACACGTGATCCAAAGACCAAGGTGAAACACACACACATGCGCACACACACACGTTATGAAGTTAGATATCAGACTCCCACGAGCGTTGTTCTTTTCCTGGATAACACACACACACACACACACAGTGTAAAAAAGCAAAAAGACCTTCATTTAATTACGCAATGGGAAAATGTAATCAGTAATAAAAGCAACAGTTGAGAAAGATCTGGGAGTGCTGGTCACAGATAGCTTATCACCCGACAAACATATTGGCAAAATTGTGTGTGAAACGCACAGACTATTGACGAATTTAGAAACAAAATTTCAATACCCGGATGAGTTGGTGTGGTCTCCACATAAAGTGCATTATATATATATATATATATATATATATATATATATATATATATATATATATATATATATATATATATATATATATATATATATATACACAAGATTAGGAGAATACAGAGAGGAGCGACCACTCTGGATCCTATAGATATCAGTTGGACTTGTTATATCTCTGGAAGAATGAAGAGTAAGAGGAGATTTGATAATGGTGTTAGATGATCTCATGGCTTGGAACGAAAGTCGTGAGGTTTTGTTGGTCTCGTATTCGCTTAGTTGTGGGTTCGAGTCCTCCACTGTTCTCCGATTCCCAGCAGACCAAGTGTTATTATGAAATCTGTTCCATGAGCAATCCGTTTCTGTTGAACAGTTACAAAGGGTTTCTAAATGTGTGGAGAACCCTCTTGATTTATGTGTTTTTGTTTATTTAATTACTCGTATATATCGTTTCATTTATCTTTATTTTAGTTTATTTTTGTTTATAAAATTTCTTATCAATTCACGTGTTTATCTTGTAAATCTATTTGTTTATTTATATATTCATTCATATTCCTATCTGTTTTTTTGTTTTTTTGTTTTTCGTTTTCTACAGATAATGAGTGAATCAGTTTCAAAGCCACAGAGAAGAATACCATCCTTCATCATGCACATGTAAATGACATGTGTTGAGGATAGAGAGAGTATCTTTTCTCTGACATAAAACTGAGTCACTATAATCATTTACAGTCACGAGCAAAAGTTTTGATTCAAACTACACTTGTCACAATGTCAATTTTTTTTTTTTTTTTTTTTTTTTTTTTTTTTTTTTTTTTTTTTTTTTTTTTAGTACAAGCCCACCGGCTGTTCTCGCAAGTCATCTCTATAGGCGATTTGTGCTGGTGTTAAATTTCCGTTCAAAACACCCTTTTCATATTTTTTAAATTATTTTTTTCCTTTAATTAATAACTTTTTTTTTTACTTGCTTTTCTTGTTTCAAAACTTTGCGAATTGTTAAAGCTTTTGCTTTGGCCTCTCTCCGTTCCTTTCTAGCCTCCTTCTTCTTCATTCGTTCTTCTTCTTCGAGTTCTTCTTCGAGTTCTTCTTCTTCTTCTTCTTCAAGTTCTTCTTCGAGTTCTTCTTCTTCTTCGAGTTCTTCTTCTTCTTCGAGTTCTTCTTCTTCTTCTTCTTCTTCTTCGAGTTCTTCTTCTTCGAGTTCTTCTTCTTCTTCGAGTTCTTCTTCTTCTTCGAGTTCTTCTTCTTCTTCTTCTTCTTCGAGTTCTTCTTCTTCTTCTAGTTCTTCTTCTTCTTCGAGTTCTTCTTCTTCTTCGAGTTCTTCTTCTTCTTCTTCTTCGAGTTCTTCTTCTTCGAGTTCTTCTTCTTCTTCGAGTTCTTCTTCTTCTTCGAGTTCTTCTTCTTCTTCGAGTTCTTCTTCTTCTTCTTCGAGTTCTTCTTCTTCTTCGAGTTCTTCTTCTTCTTCGAGTTCTTCTTCTTCTTCTTCGAGTTCTTTTTCTTCTTCGAGTTCTTCTTCTTCTTCAAGTTCTTCTTCTTCGAGTTTTTCTTCTTCTTCGAGTTCTTCGACTTCTTCTTCGAGTTCTTCTTCTTCTTCGAGTTCTTCTTCGAGTTCTTCTTCTTCTTCTTCGAGTTCTTCTTCTTCGAGTTCTTCTTTTTCGAGTTCTTCTTCTTCGAGTTCTTCTTCTTCTTCTTCTTCGAGTTCTTCTTCTTCTTCTTCGAGTTCTTCTTCTTCTTCTTCGAGTTCTTCGAGTTCTTCTTCGAGTTCTTCTTCTTCTTTGAATTCTTCTTCGAGTTCTTCTTCCTCTTCGAGTTCTTCTTCCTCTTCGAGTTCTTCGAGTTCTTCTTCTTCGAGTTCTTCGAGTTCTTCTTTTTCGAGTTCTTCTTGTTCTTCGACTTTTTCTTCGAGTTCTACTTCTTTTTCTTCGAGTTCTACTTCTTCTTCTGTTTCTTCTTCGAGTTCTTCTTCTGTTTCTTCTTCTTCTTCTTCTTCTTCTTCTTCTTGGCTGTGTAACCGATTTACCCCCAAACGCCTCTCGCCTCAGGAAAAAGAAATAATTGTAACAGGATTTTTTTTATTTGTAATAATAACATGATATATTTTCTTATGTATTGTATAACTTGCAGCTACTTAGTTTACTTGAATAAGTGGAAATCAGACAGGAAATTTGATTTTTTGTCATGAAAAGCTCAAGGTGGGTTAAAACTTTTGCTCGTGTCTGTACTTTAATGAACTACCATCAAACCACACTACTACTGCTACTGCTACTACTACTACTACTACTACTACTACTACTACTACTCTTCCTCTTCCTCCTCCTTTGATGTCTTTTGGTAACATACGAGTAACACAAATCAAGTCACTTTTGACACTGGAAACTCGTACCATTTGTGTGCTCAAGGATGTATTTTCAAGTTATAAAAGGTTGACAACACAGCTGCCGCCATTCTTCCACTTCTAGTTCAATATTCTATTAGCTTCAAGGAGATACTACATTGGTCTCCTAAACAATATCATAATTGTCTATTGAATAGAATAATGTGTAGAATGCAACTCAATAAAAACAATATAATTATATTTTCTTTTTAAATTGGAGTTCAGAATAGAAACAGAAATCATTTCGTAATAGCTTGTTTTCCAGAGTGAAAACTTTCTATAACCGACATTGTTAGTATTGAATGCACCATTAGCTTTGTTATTATATTTCAAGGGAAGAGGATTACACACTGAAAAGAAGAAAACAGACCGGAGTAAAGAAACCTAACAGCCAATCTAACCGTGAACAGTTATCCGTTGCCGCGATGAAGAAGAAGAAGAACGCTTCTTGCAGGCGCTTCTTCCAGACGCTTCTTGCAGACTTCTTGCAGACTCTTCGGCGGCATAGCAAGTAACGCCACAAACCGGAGGACTCATGTGACGGGCAGATCATCCGTTGCCGCGATGAAGAAGAAGAACGCTTCTTGCAGACGCTTCTTGCAGACTCTTCTTGCAGACTCTTCGGCGGCATAGCAAGTAACGCCACAGACCGGAGAACCCATGTGGCCGGCAGATCCACAGATGACCTTGTTTTGAGCCAAAGAAAGAATGCTGGAACCGCTCCGACGGCTTCCATAGTCCTGGAACGTATCGTCAAGTTAAGGTAACAAGATTAGTAGTGCAATAGAAACAACAGCAAGGGGAGTGTGTTGTGTTGTGTGTGTGTGTGTGTGTGTGTGTGTGTTTTGTCAGTGAACATGTGTATTCTATTTTTCCATCACAAATATAAAAACCAAGGTTATCTTTTTTGCAAATTATATAATGAATTTCGGAGAATCGCCTTACGCCTTGTTCAGTGGAGCAAAATTTTTCTTTTTCAGTTAGCTTGAACATCAGCTAAACAGTTTTTTCTGAGCCTTTGTGAGGTGCATTTCGATGAAAGCCCTTGGTATTGTGATGCATTTTTATTAATATAGCCAGGTCAGTCTAGTTATATAAATGCACACACACATACACATACACACTCGATGACGCTGTGGTAGAGTTTCCGGCTGCCACCACGGCGGTCCGGGTTCAAATCCCCCCAAGACTGAAATAATTTCAGTATCACTGCGTTGCGAGTCGTTACTCCAACTCGTGGAGGGGAGAGTTGTGTGTGTGTGTGGGCGTGTAAGGTCAGAACATTACCAATAGATCGGTTATATATGAGCTCCGAGTTCTGTTCCGGAAGGGAAATAGCTGTCGATCACGAGTCCAACACTTGATCCAAGACCATGGTGAATCACACGTACAAATACACACGGCTCGACGGCGCAATGGTACCGTTCGCATCGCTTATCCGGTGGTCTGAGTTCCTTCCCGCTCAGGGCTGAAATAATCGTGGCATTGTGAGCCGGCACTCCTACTCTTGTGGGCAAGGGGTTGGGTGTGTAAAGTCACAGCCTTACCCATAAACCCGGGCATTAATGAGCTCTGAACTCTCATCCAGGAGGTTAATAGCTGACGATCA
Organism: Oratosquilla oratoria; assembly: GCF_046742065.1. Lineage (NCBI taxonomy): Eukaryota > Metazoa > Arthropoda > Malacostraca > Stomatopoda > Squillidae > Oratosquilla > Oratosquilla oratoria. The sequence goes on along the minus strand of NC_134794.1, from coordinate 19,555,349 downwards.
CGAGCCCAACACGTGATACAAGATCATGGCAAATCATACACACACACACACACACACACACACACACACACACACACATATATATATATATATATATATATATATATATATACATACATACTAGAGATGCATCGATGTTAGAAAATGCGAATATCAATTCATATGCGGCTATCAAGTAAAAATTGCGGATGTCTGCTGGTATCATCCATGCGGATACAGAATGCAGATTAATTTACAAAAAAAAAAAAAAAAAAAAAAGTTGTGCATTTTAAATTTGTATTACCAAGACGCGGGACATAGGCCCAAGTCGCCATGCATCACCGCTGCCTTTTCTTCCGTAACCTCCACCCTTTAGAAAGTGGTAGATTTAGATATATATATTTTTTTTATCAATTTAGAATTAGATTAAATTTAGTATATTCATCATGTTTTGTTGGCCACAATCATAATTACCTCGATGCTGAGACGGAATAATTATGTTAAAAACAAAATGACATGTATATATGTACAGAATATATACCAACTCAGAATGTAACTGTGCTAGTCACTTTAACCTCGCATTAAAACAAAAATCTAAGTTTTCAACAAAGGCAAATCATTCTTCTGTTTTTTTTTTTGCGTTTTTTTTTATGATCGACTAATGCAGCAGCTTGAGAGACGTGTGGTGTGCGTGTTGGGGTGTGTCGCTTCCACTAAATCAAGTTGTCTCTTCATTTCATTCCACCATTTCAGTGTCCTCACTTGTTCTTTCATTCTCTTCTCTTTGTTGTGATACTTCTATTCTTCCATTAAACATGTATAAAATGGCTTATTATTTTAAACATAACTGCATGTAGCATCTTGTTCACTTGCATTTTATTCATCTTATTCACTAGTGTTCAGTTGCAATTCGTGAAGTAAGATCGTCCTTTTTTTTTTTTTTTGTTCTCCGTTATCTTGAAATACTAATATCCAGAATCAAGTGTTGCATTAAATGTCCTCACTTTCAAGTCTTATATATATATTTTTTTCAAACTCAGCCCTAGTGCTTTCATAGACTCTTCTTTATCTAAATCAATACTTTTATCGTCTGGCTGAGAGCATAAGTCTGTTGTTGGAACGCCCATTAATCGTAATTCATTTATGTTTGGTTGGATGGTGATTTTAAAAGAAAATGCACGAGGTACTACATCACTAATGGAAGAGAGAGAGCTTTTTCCTCATAAGGTTCTGTGACCTTTAATTCGGCAACTAACATCCACCCAACACTGCCGATTTTTACCATCCTTGAATATGATGTAGTTTACCAACACATTAAGTGGTAAAGGTGTGGATCCCACGCCAGGAGGCGCTGAGTAGCAACGGTCAAAGCCGTCTCTTTTGCCTTATGTGCTTCTTAGACTTCTGGAACAGGTAACAGTCATTGCTAGGTACCAGATTGCGGGAATTGAAGCCATCACTGCGCGAATGAGAAACCAACATGCTTTCAATACACAAGGATTCGTTTAATTCTTGAATCATTGGTCAAGTTCTGTTCCATCTCATAAAAAACTCCCATAGTTTATTTTGTATCTTATTAAACCATTGTGAAGCGATGGAAGTGAGAAAAAATTGTGACACTTGCAAATAAGATCAGTTTCTTTGAATAAAGCTGTTTCGTTTTTCATAACCACCTGAAACTGACGCACAATTCAATATATATATTATTCACATCTCATTTGACTTTTTTTTTTTATGTTCGCCCTAGCTTCGAGCAAGAAGGAATGAACGATATTGCTTGAAATACCTCACCTGTCAAACATATCGTCACACTTCACAGAAATATCTTATTCAGCGAGTATTCCTTTCAGGATTATGCATTTGCTACGAAAATTTATAAAAAAAAAAAAAAAAGATCTTTAATAGCGAAGGCATTGAGAGACCTTCAAAAATGTGTGAATATGCACTCAACAAATACTTGGTAATTAACCTGATCCATTTCTGTCATATGTTTTATATTATTATTATCATACCTTTTTATGATTTATGTGTTAATTTGGTTCTTGTAATAATATTAAATTTTACCGAAGAGCTTGATTATCCTGTTTGAACTGTCATTCGTCCGAACTGGACTTTTTTTTTTTTTTTTTTTTTAATGCTAGCCTGACCCATAGGTGAGGCGTGACATATATATATATATATATATATATATATATATATATATATATATTTATATATATATATTGCATAAATAATCACAGAAACCACAGGGAAATTAAAGTTCGGAATACTAAACGTTTTCGTCTATTACGACATCCTCAGAGTACAAGAAAGAGAAATAGAACACAATATTTATACAGAAATAAGAAAACTAGGGAAGGTTACAGCCACATAAAACTTTCAGACTATGTTCATACACACATAAATGTACACATGAAAATATTAATAATAATAAAAAATAAAACAGTAATGACAAAAAAAAAGACAACCATGTGGTCGAAAAGTCCACAGGGACATTTGGCACAATTAGGAATCATGGAACTGTTTTATTATCCTATTAATGATGACATGATCTTTTTTTGATAAACCTAAACTCAACTTGATGATATTATCAAAATGACTTTTTATAAAACTGTATTCATTGATGTTCCTTATTAAAACAAAATTACAAACAACAATTTTTTCAACATTGTCCCAGTCAATCCTATGGTTTGTGTCTCTTACATGGACAAAAACCCCACTAGACATTTGGCCCGTCCTTATACTATATCTACTGTGTGTTGATTCATCCTTATATGTAATTCTTTACCAGTTTGGCCAATGTAACAGGAACTACAATGTTTACAGGGAATACTGTAGACGCATCCTACATTATTGCAAGGGAATTATTTAATGAGGAGTTCTTTGATGGTACTGTTTTTGAAAATAACATTGATATTGACCTCCTTAAAGATGCGAG
>NC_134794.1:19537432-19547432 GCF_046742065.1 Oratosquilla oratoria | reverse complement strand
CTCATTAACAAGCTATATAAATCGTTAGTTCGTCCACATTTGGAATATGCTGTTTCTGTATGGTCACCGAATCTCATTAAAGACATTGACATATTGGAAAAAGTACAACGGCGAGCCACAAAACTGATTCCAAATATCAAAAATAAATCATACGAAAATCGACTTAAGCACATGAATCTGTTTTCCCTAAAAAAGCGTAGACTCAGAGGTGACTTGATACAGGTCTTTAAGATTTTAAAGGGAATTGACATCAAAAGTGACCAAATTTTCACATTGAATGAGAATCAGACAAGAAACAATGGTCTCAAACTGTCCGGAAATAGATTCAATTTGGAAGTAGGTAGAAACAACTTTGCCAACCGTGTAGTTAATGAATGGAATAAACTTCCTGCACAGGTAGTGCAATGTAGTTCAGTTCGAAGCTTTAAGAATAATTTAGATAAATACCTAAGATGCTGTAATGATTATAATTTATGTTATATTATTTGTTTTTGTTTTGTTATCATTTGTCTGTCTGATTTTCATTTATTATTAGTTATATATAATCATTTACTATTTACCTGTTTGTTTGTTATTCAACTATACCTATGTATTCATTTATGTATTTTATTTGTTATTTTTACATTATTGTAGTTTTAATTTATTATTAATATAATATTAATTATTATAATTTTTTTTTTTTTCTTTTTTTTTTCATCCGACCTAGATATGGATCAAAAGGTCTCCTGTCGGCATGCTCCGCCTTTGTAATCCTTTGTAAAGTGTTTCTATATACTACATATATATATATATATATATACATGTATATATATATATAATATTGGAAAAGGTAAAGAATCGGAGGTTGGAGTAGGAACATATTGCTGACGTATCGACTGTAAGTCTTAGAACGGAGCGCGCTGATTGGTCCATTCCTACTCCCAGGACCAGCTTGGCAGTAGCCAATGATAGATTGACAAAGCCGTCTCTGTTTTTTCGTTACCTCTCCCAGTGTGATGTATGCCAAAAGCTTCTTCCTTTCCTCAAGGGAGGTAGCCAGCCACGGTACACATCCACCCCTACTCACCCCACTCTCATCCGTCACCCTTTCGTTTACACCTCAACCTCAGCTCCTCGCGGATGAAGGGCCTACCCTGACTCCCGCCCACTGTCCGAGTCGGAAGGAATGGAATAAGACACGTCACATCTACATTAGGGTCAGCCGCTTTATTTACACGGCGACTTTCCCTCCTCGTCCCCTCAGGCGAAAATAGACTCTTGGGCTGGTGAGGACCAAGATCTAAGAATATAAGGTCTAACTACTTCCGATCGAATTTCGAGGGAGTTGGCGCAGCGGGCCCGTGAACGTCACCTGGCTGCTCAAAGTGGGGTTAGCGGGTCCTATAGCTGTCAGTTGAAGCTGGTCCGTCGTTCAAAAATGACGTTGCCTTCGCTCGCACTGCTCTACGCAATTAGTTATATTCTGACAAATATTATATAAAATATATATATAAATATGTATAAAATATTATAGTTCCTGTCTATATATATGAATATATGATATATATGATATATAATATATATATATATATATATATATATATATATATATAAAATATAATATATTATAGTTACTGTGGTCCGTGGCGTTTCACAGTTTTATGCAGTGTATCACAAAGAGAAAAGGGACACATCCAAATGACGTCAGAAGCTGCGCAGAAGAATGTAAACGGTCTGATCTGTATATTTAGACCTTGGTGAGGACTATGCGAAGATCTGAATGAAAGGACATATCCCGCGCATTATAACAGTTGTTTATTTATTTATTTACTTACTTATTTATTTTTATTTTATCTATTTATTTATCTATTTATTTATTTTTATTTATCTTATTTTATTTATTTATTTATTTATTTATTTTTTTTTTTTTTTTTGTGAGGAGCGTTGAGTCTGAACGCTACGAGGAGATATGTCTTTTCCCATTTCTGTTCCATTTCTCTGTGTAATGGAAAGAGATGGTAGCGACCAGTCCACCCCTTCTATTGAATGGTTTCTAGAATATTGTATTAAATAATATTGTCGGTCTGCGTCGTACATGGGAGATATTTCCATATCAAATGATATCGAATTCACTCGGAAATGTATAGAGAAGTTTGGTGGTGATAGTGATGGCTCTGATCATGCTGATGGATATAACGATGGTCATAATAATGATGATATAGTATCTATATAGATACATGTATTTACTAAGTTTGTATGTATATGTATAACATATGTATATGCATATGCATATGTATATGCATACTGTATGTATATGTATGTATCAATTGTGTGCGTACACACACATACACTAAAACACACACACACACAAACCGGGGGGTGTTTATATAGTTAAACCTTATGATACCACTTTTTGCCGACGTAAATATGCTGCCACCTCAATCCTGTCTCTCCAGGGACGAACTCTACAGGTTCTACAGAATTAGCTTTACTAATCCAACAAGCCCGGAATCATCCAGCACCGTATTAGCAAATTATTTTAAATCGAGGGGGGCAAAAAAGACATAATAAATCATCTGAACTATATTACTGGAATTTCAAGCTTACGTTGGGAATGAAATATCAGTTTCTGAAGATAATACAGAAGGAGCAACACTGGCAAGTTTGCTGTGGAAAGCGTAAATAACACAGAGAAGCGGTGGAGTATTCTATATATGTTCTGGTCTGGCGGGGTTGTGGGTTCGAATCCCGCACTCCTCTCAGATTCCCAGTAATGACTTTTACCTGCCCCAACAGTCTAAGCGCGTAAGGGAAAGGTGACTGCTTCGGCCGTAGCTCCGCGCCTAGAGAATATACTACAGTAAACCTTCGATATAACGGACGATATGGGGACGGCTCTGTCGTTATATCCGAAGATCCGTTATAACCGAGAATCCCTCGCTATACCGGATGAAAATTCGTTATAGCGAGGGTTTTTCCGGTCAGGTCTTTTTTTTTTTTTTTTTTTTTTTTTTTTTTGTGTGTGTGTGTGTGTGTCCGTTATATCAGATATCCGGTATATCGAGATTCGTTATATCGAGGGTTTACTACACTAACCTTTTTCTTCTAGCGCTCTTCTATAGCTAATCCCTAAGTGATCAACATAGTAAACTTCCCACCCCATCCCTATTCTTCTCTATTATTAACCTCCCACCCCCACTCTCTTCCTTCCTCCCCCAAGGGGCGTGCAAGCCCGACTTTAAGCCCCTATGATTCGCTTCCTTTAATATATCACTTTATGATAATCAAGGGCACTGTCGTAGGAGAATGAAAACTGACATATGACGGCATTTTCTAGATTACGACCACCAACTTTGGTCGTTATGTATAGAACTCAGTTTGCTTCAGCTTTCTTTTTTTCTTCGACAGTGATACCGATTTGTTCTTTTCAACAATATTTTATGTATTTTCATCTGACCAACACACAATGTTTTTGGTCACTTGGGGAAAGAGTCTTAACTAGAATAGAATATCCGAGTTAATCCCAATTCTTCGTGTTTTGGGATATAGCAAACATGACCACCTACATTGAAGTCATAAATCTCCTTTCAAAGGAACACAAGTCCATAGTAAGACGTATGTAAAATGCATTTAAAGAAATAATAAATGCACAATTAACCATCACTTTCAATGAAGTATGTATAAGAGAAAATCTCCTGCCCGTATATATATATATATATATATATATATATATATATATATATATATAAATATAATATATAATATAATATAATATAATATAATATAATGTGTGTGTGTGTGTGTGTGTGTGTGTGTGTGTGTGTGTGTGTGTGTGTGTGTGTGTGTGTGTGTGTGTGTGTGTGTGTGTGTGTGTGTGTGTGGTTTGGGTGTTTGTATACACATTTTTCTCTTTCTCGTTTTACATATTTTAGAAAATTAAAAAAAGGCAAAAATATATATATATAACAACTGCAGAGAACAAATGGAACATTTTGGAGAAAACAAAACAGAAGAGATAGTCGTATAATTCCGCCTCGTCATTTTAACTGCCGTTTTTTTGAGTTTTGTGTGCTGCTTAATCGAATACATTAGTGCATAAAGAAGTTAGTGTTTGCATAAACATGCATTAACTGTTGATCCTTTGTAAATATCATCGACTTGAGAAAGTTACAGAAGCGTAGTTCTTTGTGTTCCAATCATATACATGTTGTACGAAAGAATTTCTATTATGTGATTTTTCAACATAAGTACGATGATAAACAATATGAATACACAATGCAATACTTAATCATTTTTACATGCAATCAGTAATATCATCTCTCTGTTTCGGTCTCTCTTTCTCTTTCTCTCTTTCTTTTTCTTACTCTCTCTCCTCTCTCTCTCTCTCCTTTTCTCTCTTCTCTCTCTCTTTCCCTATCTTTCTTTCTCTCCCCCCTCTTTCCCTCTCTCTTTCCTTCTTTCTCTCTTGCCCTCTCTCTCTCTTTCCTTCCCTCCCTTTCTCTCTTTCTCTCTCTTTCTCTATCTCTCTCTTGATGTACACGTGTAAAATATGAATAACTACAATCATCACGTAATGAACCATAATTATTTTAGGTTCATTAATTGATCATTCATGTTCATTCCATACCGGTACGAGAGAACTTAACGCCGTTCACAGAAAACGAAAATGTCAATGTGGTTTTGGAAATTCCTTCTTCAATAGGAATTGAACACTATTTCCTTTCTCTCTAGTGTTTCGAGCCTTCAACACTGACTTTGTTCTCCTTTCCCTCCACTTGTTTATGAATAACTAACTAACGATCAGTGTGTATTAGTCATAACCCAAAACAGATTTTCTGAGCTCGTGATGATTGATTATCAGCCTTATGCTCAGTGTGAATAAGAACCATAGTTGCTTGTTTTCGCCTTTTGGCATCAGGATCCATCTAGAAATCTAGGTTTGATCCTCTGTGCACAAAGGGTAAAGGTGGCGGCTAGGGCAGCAGCTCAATGTCTTCTAGGACAAAGTTTTATCACTAATTTAGATTACTTCTCCTTGTGTATTGACTAGGTTATACATCAAATCTAAAGTATGTGTAAATACAAACTTTATCTCCCTTCTATGGACTGTTTGGACAAGTTGAAATACAATTTATAATTGACCTTTAGTAGAAAAAAAAGAGGCCAAAAAGAGGAAGTGGGTGTTCCAGTACAAAAAGAGTGCGAGAGCACCCCCCTCCCCCGCTCTTTTTATGACGCATAAGGGACATAGTAGTGCTATTCTTGTCCCCCGTCGCAGGAAGGGTATAAGGTAAGCATCCTATTTATCAAATCTGATTTTAATTTCTTGTTTCTATCAAACATATTTATATCTTTTTTATCATTTTGTACCTACTCTTTTAATAATACATAATATATTCTAATATTTTGAACGCTTTAGTTTTTACTGGTACCAAGTATAAGATCAATAGTATTGGTATAAAAAAATAAGTATCTAAGCCTACTTTTATCATCTTATTTTAGTTTGTTTATTTATTTGTTTGTTTTTGTCTTTAGAATCATGGAAGTAATTCATTTCTGAGGTCACATACTCACCAGATTTTTTTTTTTTTTCATCATTTGTCTTCATACATTATTATCTACGTCAGACGCATATTAAGGAAGCGAGGGCCAAAGACGTGGGAAGATCGATCAGATGCCCAAGGATGCAAGTTTCCTTACCCGATCTCTCTCTGTGTGTGTATGTGTGTGTGTGTGTGTGTGTGTGTGTGTGTGTTCGTTCGTTCGTTCGTTCGTTCGTTCGTTCACCATGGTCTTGGGTCACGTATTAGACTCGTGACCGACAGCTATTTCCCTCCCAAAAGAGAGCTCAGAGCTCATATGAACGATCTATGGGTAATGGTGTGACCTTACACGCACACATACACCCAATTCTCTGCCCACGAGAGTTGGAGTAACAACTCAAAGCGTAGCGATACTGAAATTATTTCAGCCCTGGGTGGGATTCGAACCCGGACCCCCGTAGCGGTAGCCGGGAACTCTACCAACCGCGCCGTGTGTGTGTGTGTGTGTGTGTGTGTGTGTGTGTGTGTGTGTGTGTGTGTGTGTGTGTGTGTGTGTGTGTGTGTGTGTGTGTGTGTTTAAATATGAACACAAGCATAACACCGGTGTGCTTATTCATTGTGGTAAAAGATAAAGGACACTTGACGTTAGTTTTTATCATTATGAAGAGATTATGCTAATATTAGTACCATTACTGTTTCCGACACTACCTCTCGTAAAAGGTTCACATTATTGAGATTTCTTTCATTTCAACAGATTATCTGTACTAATTTTAGGAACACTATTAACATGGACAACTACATGTACTATCACCCACCAGTTTCAAAAATGTTTTCAAAATATCCAATTACAAATGCATTAAACTGGGGGGATGTCATTTGGTACAGTGAACGATCCATTTCGTATTATGAACTTAAGATTAGAAAGTTTATAGACAAACCGAGGAGGAGGAGGAGAGGACGAAGTAGCTTTTTGGAAAAGTGAGTAAGGTTGTTGTTACTAAGGGAGTTTCAGAGTTCATCATAGCTAAACGACTCCCAGCGGAGAAAGGGGTCTCTCTGTCAGGCTAAAGGGAGGATGAAAAAGGGAGTAGGGAATTTAGGGAATTTAGGGGAGAGGGAATTTGTGACAAGGGACACGCAACGACAGCCCAGAGAGAGAGAGCTCCGGCAGAAAAATGTCTGAATATATATACAAAAATATATTCATGCAAATGTGTTTGTGTGTATTTGTATACGTCTGGGTACATACATGTCGTTGTATATATTTGTGAGTATACATATTAGTTATTATTTCCTCATCCTTGAATTAGTCCTTTTTCGTGAATTTTAGAGCCAGAAATGACAATAATTGAGCTACATTCGGCGCCTCGATTTTACAGTACACTGAAGGAACAGAGAATTTAGCGGATTTCAGCCTTGCCGCGTGGGCCTGAGCACTCACTCTCTCTCTCTCTCTCTCTCTCTCTCTCTCTCTCTCTCTCTCTCTCTCTCTCTCTCTCTCTCTCTCTCTCTCTCTCTCTCTCTCTCTCTCTCTCTCTCTCTCTCTCTCTCTCTCTCTCACCCTTACGCTCTCTCTCACTCTCACCCTCACTCACACTTTCTCACTCTCACCCTCACACTTTCTCACTCACACTTTCTCACCCCCACTCTCACCCTCTCTCACCGTCACCTTCTCTCTCTATGTCTCTCACTCTCTCTCTCTCTCTCTCTCTCTCTCTCTCTCTCTCTCTCTCTCTCTCTCTCTCACACACACACACACACACACACACACACACACACACACACACACACACACACACACACACACACACTCTCTCTCTCTCTCTCTCTCTCTCTCTCTCTGTTTCTGTCTGTCTCTCTCCTGACGCTGTATAGGGCGTATATCCGATTTAATCGGTTCTTTTGGTTTTGGGGTCCAGACTGATCCGCCAATGAGTGGAGGGCTGCCATCCCCTTTTATGACGAAATCCTCTGTAGATGAACAAAAGAAGGAAGCGAAAAAAAACAAAAAAATCTCTAAACCTGTATCGTTTTGCCAATAATCAACGCTTCCGTCCCGTGGGGCTGTATTATTCCGAAAGCTGGCTTAATCACTAGACGAGATGATGTTGCTAAAACTGAATAGAATTTGGTGGTATGTAGAGCAAATACTTGATAACATCCCCCTCCAGCCAATCGTTAATTAATGTCAAGGTGGAAGGTGGGTTGTTGGGATGATTCCTCGGCCAGAGTGAAAAAAATGTGGTTGAAGACAAGGTAGATAAATAACTAGTGTAGGCCTTATGGTCTCTAAGGGGCCATTTACGCAGTCAAACGGTATGTCAAATCCGGTTTGTCAAACAAGTGTTTGAAGTGATCTTTGACCGTGTGAATGGGGTATTTGGTTATCAAAAACATTTGACAAACGTGTTTGACAATCAAACACCCCATTCACACGGTCAAACATCAAACACTTGTTTGACAAACCGGATTTGACAAATCATTTGACCTTATAAATGGCCCTTACAGTCTCCCCCGTTATTATGTTCTTGTGATCCACCAAATGATGTTCTTACCCTCCACCAAGTGGTTATCAAGTGATTATAACTTTTGGAGTGGAATTTGCAGGGTCGTGGGAGAGGGGGGGGGACAACTGATCCCTTACTCAAAAAAAAAAAAAAAAAAAAAAAAAAAAAAAAAAAAAATGGTATGAGACAGAATAGATATATAACTTCCCACATCTGTCGCCTTCATCTCTGGGTATCTGGTTGCTAGGTCGAGCACGTATGGATATAAATCATGCGAAAATTTTGAACCGAAACAGATAAAAGTTGTATTGGATTCCTGCTGCTGTTGACCATATTTGTATAACAAGGACTTTTTCTTAGTTGCCAAGGAGGTGGGTGGGTAGGGGAATCTCCTTAACTGAATAAAATCGCTTTATTTCAGCCAGAATAAAAATACCATCACCTGACTCCCACAGAAACGCTTAACGTTCTCGAACGGTGAGTTTTCGTCTCAATTATGAGCCTTATTCCGTATCAACATAAGGGTGATTAATTGTCACAGCGTACGGTTCCGGGATCTTCTGTATATTAATATAACACACTGTGCGAAATTGTTCACAAGTGGAGAAGAGCTGGTAAACTCCCTCAACCATAACGTAACTTTTTGGTGGAAATAAACGCAATTACAAAGAGGAGCTGCCAATTCGTAATCTGTATATCAACGTGTATATTAATCTGTATATTAAACTGTATATAATGCATATAATCAGCATATCATTCGTGTATAATCTGTACAATGATAGCCGACCAAATTTATTTAAAAAACGTAACTAAAGCGACTTAACAAATCTCCACAAAAACTGCCATAGCTTTCATGAAATCAAAATTAGATTCAGATGAGGATCTAGGAAATATCCGTCATAAAAACAGCATGATAGTTTTAAATGATCGAAAAACACTTCACAATCATGTCTACCATAACTTACCAAAGATGCCGCTAGAGGTATTATGTCATTCAATTAGTCGTGTTCATGAAATTCCCACGGGCGGTGTAGTCCACACGATGGAAACGTGATAATCAAATCAACGACTAGGGATTAAAATCATGTTGATTAACTCCTTCGAAGCTATGACATACTTTAAACATTGTATTCTGCTTAACGAAACGCGATTTCATTCAGATAAGTACGAAGAGGGAGATATCGTAGCAAAAGATATGAAATAAGTTCTGTCCTTTGGAGTCTAGAATCCTCCCCTTAGCTGAATAATATCGTCTGGGGTTGGAAGATTGAAGAATCGTACAAGATTAAGGTATTGTAAGGCAAGGACTCGTATCCTGTTTCCTCACATTCCCCATACTTTATGCATTGCTGTTCTATATCCTCCTGAAGGTCACTTCAACACTTAAAATGAATCGTGTCACATCCACTAACTGCCACGTGTTAATGGTTTGTGGTCCAATTTGGAAGGCGCTGTGGCCCTCCAGGGCCACAACTACCCTCTGGTTCAGGGCCGCATAGACCCCCCTGATTCAGGGCCACTGGCCAAACTTCTTAACCTCAAGGTCTTTGGCCATCTTTGACATCCCACATGAAAACAAACGATAAAGGTAAAGAACGCCAGAGCAATTGGGTACATTTGGAGACGACAGGAATCACCCTGGAAATGTAAAGTAATTGGAAAAGATTTCCAGGTGAGAGTGGTATGTTCCATAAATGGCCTTGCTGGAAGGAAGATGGAAAGCAAGAGCGCATGGTGAAGCCGTGGGGGTGAACCTGAGCGGTGTGACGGGAGATGGGGCGAAGATCGATATGTATTGTTAATATGGGTATATGCTCGGATTCGGCTACCCCACTTACAAGGTGAAGAAAGCCATTGAGGCAAAGTATGATTTATCAATACGTGTCTGTTTATACTTGTGAATTAGTTTACTTTTTTCCATGAATATCAAATGATGTATTATTACAATCATGTTTCGTACGACGCCAGCCC
>NC_134794.1:19527432-19534932 GCF_046742065.1 Oratosquilla oratoria | reverse complement strand
AATAGATATAGGAATCGCTTATATATTAAAGAAGAAAAGTATATCAAGAAATAATAAATTAAGAATCTACAATACAATCCTACGACCTATAGTTTTATATGCCAGTGAGACATGGAGCTTAACAAAATAAATGGAACAAAGACTACTGGTGTTTGAGAATACAATATTAAGGCGAGTTACTAGACCAGTTTTTGATGAAAATGAGAATAGATGGAGAGGGCGACACAATAATGAGCTGAGAGAAATAACTAAACAAGAGAAAATGACAGATGTTATAAGTAGAGCAAAATTGAGACGGGCTGGGCATGTGGCGCGTATGGAGGACCATAGAATTCCAAAACGAGTTATGATTGGTAGAATGCCTGGAAGAAGACCCAGAGGGAGACCTCGAATGAGATGGATGGACGGTGTTGATGCGGAGTTGGACAGAAGAGGAATAAATAAAGCAACCTGGGTGGAAGCAGCACAGGACCGAAGGACGTGGAAGGGATTACTGTTGGTGGACCAGAATCTACATGGGGTTAAAGATCCCACACACACACACATACACACACATACACACACATAAACATAGACACAGTCCGGGGCTAGGCGATTTCTGTCTCTCTCTCTTCATGGACAATTTCTGGAGCCGGACAGTTAATTTGAAAAAAAAAAAAAAAATCCTAAACCTTAGAACTTGATCAAACGCGACAGCGCATAGCCTAACCCACTCTTCTTCATCCCCGCGGATCATCCCCGGAAAACTCCCAGAGAGACTCTCCGTCCTCAACATAAGGCAACCCTGAAGCACGGGCCTGCTTAAATGTGGCAACGTCGACTGAGGCAGAGGTACAGGTACACACACACATAAACATAGACACAGTCCGGGGCTAGGCGATTTCTCTCTCTCTTCGTGGACAATTTCTGGAGCCGGAGAGTTAATTTGAAATAAAAAAAAAATCCTAAACCTTAGAATTTGATCAAAAGCGCATAGCCTAACCCACTCTTCTTCATCCCCGCGGATCATCCCCGGAAAACTCCCAGAGAGACACTGAAGCACGGGCCTGCTTAAATGTGGCAACGTCGACTGAGGCAGAGGTACAGTTCTTGGTTGCAGAGGCAAGAGGTCGAGCATCCCGGACTCCCTGGTTCTGGGGAAGAGTCTGTGTGGTTGTGCCGGGTAGTGGTTACAAGAAGGAAGCTCGAGGCAGTCCCGGCCCCGAAGACTTCCTTAGTTTTCGGCGGGAACAGGAGGCCGCGAGGTGGAGACTTTGAAGCCGAGTCCGCCAGCTCTGCTTCAGGAGCTATACATCATCCCCTCGGTTCATCTCGAGCGTTGGGGGCTTATGACACCATGAAGGCTGAGTCTGATATACCACAAAGAAGATTGAGGAAAGCGTGAGATGTAAGAGAAACCTTTGCCAAGGTTTGCTACGGAAACGAATGAAATAGACTGACGAAAGCCAAGATGAAAGGGAAAGGACTACACGGTAAAGAAGGGGGGTTAATCGAGACGGACAACCGGCCCTTTGCTGTTCAAAGGGTGTCATGGAAATGAATAAAATCACCTGACGACAGACATGATGAAAATAAAGTGCCAACCGGTAAGGAAGAAGGTAATAGATCATCTGACGGCAGACATGATGAAAATAAAGTGCCAACCGGTAAGGAAAGAGGTAATAGATCATTTGACGGCAAAGAGAAACTGGAAAAACCAGCCGGTACTGAAGGCATTTCGAGAGTCTCAGTAAAATCTGGAAAGCTGGAATGAAAGACGGGGTGTGTGGGGGGAGGGGGAGGACAAAAGAAAACATCAAAGCAGATAAAAAAAAGAGAGAGAATGGCTGGAAAATATGCAAGCCTAGAAAAGTTACTTGTTTGTGTGAGCTCTTTTTCTTTGTGTGTCTTCAGCTCGCGTCTCGCCTAGAAGTATTTACCTGCAGGGGGATGGAGCCCCACTGCTAAGCCGGACTTCAAACTTTGACCATAACCTAAGCCTATCGAGATAATAATGTTGCTTCGCCCTAATCACGCGCATAGTCGTTCTTATCACAATTTTTTTTTATCTGTTTTCGCATTAGTTCCACCCGCCACCACTACCATGGTGACGTCATCCTTTTTTTTTTTTTTTTTAATATTTCATTCAGACCAGGACCAAATTTGGAAACAAAATGGGGGTCTTAGTCGACAGATCTCTCTTTCTCTCTTTACTATTACACAAAAATTTATTGTTATTACGGACTGTAGTTTACCAGCGCTTCTATATTTTTGGGACCATCTCGCACCGATACACGAAAAGAGCCATCATCGACCCAACCACCTCTTGTGTTACCATGGAAACGGACATCGTCCACAAACAATATTAAACGTCTCGTAAATCTTTCTCAACCTACAACCACTCGCTGAGGAGTTAAACTCCTTTATCACCTTAACCCTTTTAGCTACAGGTTTGGTTATCGCGAAAATATTTCATTCAATTTTGGTCGTAATTTTGTAGTGATTAGTTATCACTACATTAGTGAAGGAAATCTTCCGTGAGAGAAGTAAATCTAATTCTCTTTAGACTAGTTAATTGCAGTTCCGCCCGCCACAACATCAAATGAAAATAACCAATATTTCAACATTTGGTGAAATTATACAATCATATTATATTCAAATCCTTTTTTCTTACAAGGGCTATCATGTTGTGGCGACACTCTTATTTTACAAATAGAAATTATATATATGGACACATACAATGGCTTGTTTAATCATAGTAATTTTTATGTCACAAAAATGCTATGCGCGTTAAGGGTACACTATAGTAGTGGCGTGTTGCCACAAGTTTACGACAGAGGCCTTTGCGACCTCGCAGCCTTAATATTATCGTAAGTGTTCATCGTAAAAGAAATGCCACTGTAGTACTTAGGAGTGAAACCAAATGTACCCGTTAATTTCGAACAAATAATGCATAAAAGATAAGAGGCACCGTTTGCTAACCACGTGATTAACATGTTTTACATGACAATTCAGTGGCACAACAAATAACCAACAGAGAAATTCTTCTGTCATTTTCCTCTTTCTTTTCCTCATTGCGTGCTGGTTTCGCATTCGCCTAGTTGTGGGTTCGAATCCCGCATTCCTCTCCCGGTGTAGGTTCCTCACTTTCAACTTTCGTCTTCCCAACCTCCTCCTCCTCTTCCTCTTTTTTTTTTTTCTTTTTTTTCAATATTTATTTGGATTTCCCTGACCTCATTCTTTCTCCTTCCTCTTCTTTTTCTTTTCCTACTTTTTCTTGTGTGTTTGTTTTATTTTTTCTCTTTTCTTTTATCATTTTTCTTTATCCTGTTTTATTTCAATTTTTTCTATTTCTTTTTTTTTTCCTCTGTGTGTGTGTGTGTGTGTGTGTGTGTGTGTGTGTGTGTGTGTGTGTTTGAGCATATAGATGCGCGCGTGCATGTGCGTATGGACATATGTGAAAGTGTGTGTGTGTGTGTGTGTGTGTGTGTGTGTGTGTGTGTGTGTGTGTGTGTGTGTGTGTGTGTGTGTGTACTTGAGTATATACTGTATATATGCGTTCGTGAATGTGTGTGTGGACGTATATAGAAATGTATGAGCGTATGTGTTAGATTTGATTATATAAGAATATAATCTAATCCCCAAGACCAAGGGAGAGATTGCTTGCTATGGGCTCCTTTTCCCGTCTCATCATTACGAGCAATACGAAAACTTTGGTAGTTACAAGAAATTTTAACCAATAAAACTCAGACATGTAGGCCAATTCTTTCCTCCCGTTGCATTTATGCAGGTATATTTCCGTAGGATTATGTAAAGTTCATTTGTATTACGTAAAAAAAAAAAGTTTTGTTTGACTTTAACTTCGCGACCCAGTTTTCGCGCTTCCATTTTCGCAGAGATAAAAGATCATTTTCAAAACATTTCCAAAGAAAAGAAAGAAAAAAACAGAATACCTGTAAATACATAATGTAACGTTATATAACTGACAGAGCCTTAAAAGTTCCAATAACTTTTCATTTTTGTTGTTTGATTATCCGTGTTGGATCACGCGATTTCATTCAACGGTTAGATTAAGAACATATTACACGATAACCCTACTGAGGTTATAAATGGGCAGGAGGTCTTCTCTCAAACATGTTTCATTAAAAGCGATAGCTAATTCAGCATGTTGAATTTTCTTTAAGATATTCTCCTTATTACGGAAGATAGACTTGTTCTCTCTTGCAAGATGTAATACGATTTCTCCGTAGGAGGTCATCTGGGCTGCCAAGAGAGAAAAAGTCTATCTTGCGTAATAAGGAGAATATCTTAAAGATAACCCTATTGATGAGATATCTGCCTGGTGTTTGATTCCATCCACTATATGGCGATTTTATGTACATGATAGAGGGTTAGAATCTATAGAAAATAGCTCTTGATTCTATATCTAATCCTTTGTCATGCCCGCGGTAAAGCGATTTAATTCAATTGTCATAGAGCTCAGAACTTTCTACAACACTCGTTTTGTTCTTTTATGTCTTGAAGAATCTATTCAAGATGGTGTCTGACAATTTTATTCAGTTGAAGAAATCTTTATACTTAAGACATTTGATGCGAGATGGAGCATGCACACGTACATATACACACGTACACACACACACACACACACACACACACACACACACACACACACATACACACACACACATACACACGCACACACATACACACATACACATACACACACACACACACACATACACACACGCACACAACTCGTGGCACAGTTGGTAGAGTTCCTGGCTGCCACTACGAAGGTTCGGGTTTGAATCCCGCCCAAGGCTGAAATCAAATCAGTATCGCTGCGCTGCGAGTTGTTATTCCAACTCTCGTGGGCAGGGAGCTGGGTGTGTGTGCGTGTGTGTAAGGTCACAGCATTACCCATAGATCGGTCATATACGAGCTCTGAGCTCTCTTCTGTGAGGTTAATAGCTGTTGATCATGAGTCCAACACGTGATCCAAAGACCATGGTGAATCACACACACACACACACACACACACACACACACACACACACACACACACACACACACACACCTCGAACGAGGTGGTTGGTCTGTGTAGAAATGAAGTCGATGAGTGGACTAGATATTTCCACTGCAACAGTATAATTCTTTCTCAACGGGTCACTTCCACGTCTTCGGGACCATTGCACTAACGTGACCTGACCGTACGTGGAATGTAGAGGACAACCACAGCGTCAAAATATTGTGGGAGAAAATATGACGCCACTCGAAAGTCAATGGGAGTAAGAGATCCGAACTATGCGTCGCCGGGGAAGGGATCCCGACGTGAAAGAATTCTAGTTAGTTCTTGAAGAAGGGATAGATTTGGGTAAAATATATACTAGATATTTTGGACATCTGGAGCTCAGTCAGGAATGGGTTTTCTGTTTTTTAAATGAGTATAACCTTAAGTTGAATAAAAAAAAATCTTTCCTGGAAATCCTGATATCATAATTGACGCAGACAGAAAAGACAAAAACGTGAGAAACCTGGAACTCAGTCAGTGATAGATTTTCTATTTTAAACAAGTATAACCTAAAGTTGCATAAAAAAAATCTTCCTGGAAATTCTTATAAATATCACAATTGGCGCTGACAGAAAACACACAAACCGTGAGAAACAGGGATACTCAGTGATAGATTTTTTATATATATATATATATATATATATATATATATATATAATATATATATATATATATACATATATACATATATATATATATATATATATATATAATGTATATGTATTTTTTTTTTCTTTCTTTTTTTTCTTTTTTTAATAAGTAACTTAAAGTTGCATTAAAAAAAAAATCCTCCTTGTAAATCCTGATAAATATCATAATTGGCGCAGAGACAGAAAAGACGAAAAACGTGAGAAACAGGAATACTTCCGTCACCCCGCGTGCCTCGCCCATTCCGGGCACTACGTTCAATGGACTGTAGAACGCAGCTCTGAGGAACACGAGGGGAAGGGGAGTCTGACAGGGAGGAAAAAGAGAGACCTTACCTCACTGAGTCTGAACCTCGGTTAGACGAACCCTTTCGAGGGTTCGAACAGCAACAGCTGTGGATATGAACTCTGCTGATTCAACTGCTGCAAACATTTCTCATTAATCATGGTAAAATAGGCATTGTTTTTCTAAAATTCTAAGGTGTTCCTAAATGTTTTTTTACCGTCTTTTTTTTCTAGAATGGAAATATATTTAACTATAGATTCGAGAATAATGTAAAGGAGGGGATGACGTTAACATCTTTGGGACTGTGAGCATTGAGATGTGTTAAGAATGTTTTTGACCGAGCACAACCCAGGCGTCTCGGCCCATCCCATCAAGTGCGTGGAGAAGAGGCTGGATTGGGTAGAAATTGAGCGAGTGGCACCTGAATGGTAGTTGACAGGAAAGGGGGTCACCTGGGGAGGGGATTGGTGGATTGGCACGAAAGGCGTCAGCCAGGGTGACGCATCAGATTTTTTTTTTTTTTTTTTTTTACAATTTATTTTTCATTTTGCATTTTATTTCTATTCATTTGCCAAATAATTTGTTTATCTCTGTATTTTCGTTTGTTTTGTTTAAGTATTTTTGATGATTTATTTTTCATGCTACATCATGTTCCTATTTATTTGCCTAATGATTTGTTTATTCATCTTGTTTGTAACTTCGTTTATTTTAATTTTTTTTCATTTTGCACCTTATTTCTATTTATTTGCCTAATTATTTGTTTATTTATCATTTGTATTTTTATTTGTTTTGTTTCTTTAAGTATTCATCCAACTGATTTATTTGCTTTGGTTTGTTTTTATTTATTCATGTTTGGTTTAATGCTATTCCATTTCATTTACTTATTGATTACTATTTCCACTTATTCATTCTATTTACTTGTTTATCGTTATCTTCATATTTATTCATCAAGTTGATTATTACCATTTACCTGTTCATCTATTTCTTTGTTATTTTATTATGATTCATCTATTCATGTTCATATATTGATTACTTTTCTTCTTTGTTTATTTTTATTTGTTTTTTATTTTTTATTCCTTATTTTATATTTTATCTAATTTTCTAATTTATTTATTTTTTCTAATTCGGGAGTCAAAGGGATTCAGTCGGTGACCTTTGCCATTGTAATTCATCATGAAGCGAATGATGGAAGTGCCCACCCGTACTATTACTCTTACGCAAAGGGAGCCGCGACTCTCACGCAACGGAACCAGGCGATGACTCCCGGTTCTTCACGGAAGAGGCGGGGGTGGAGGAGGGAGGAAAGGGAAGGGGTCGAAGGGAACAAAAGGGAGGAGTTCGGGCGATAGGGAAGAGATGGCAGATTTGCGTGTTAACAGCAGCGTTCTTTGACCCTTTGTCTCACGACGGGGTGCCACGGAAATGAACAAAATGGGATGTCCGGGGCTCATGTTAAAATACATAAGTGTCACCCGATACCTAACAGGTTGGACAGAATGGTTAATACCCTTTCGTTA
>NC_134794.1:19509932-19522432 GCF_046742065.1 Oratosquilla oratoria | reverse complement strand
ATACGAAATCACCGAGTTGCAACAATCATCATTATCTTTTATGGAACTAGGTAATTTTTTTTTTTTTTTTTTGCGCGTTTCAAAAGGTATCTCACCGCATATGATAATGAACGTTTGCAAATTAGTCAATGAAATTAACTGTATAACCAGCGCTTCTGTCCGTGATGTCAATGTAGTGGCGAGGATGTGGCTAAAGCCCTAGTCACACCAAGCTTACGACCTGTTTCCGACCACCGTCTACTGAAAATCAAGCGATCGGTCGGCGACACAAAACCTATGCCAGAAATTGAAATGGAAAACGTTAATGTGGTTGATAAGATGAAAATCTATGTACTGGGGGCTATTCAGCGTGTTGTGATATATCTATATATCTATCTATCGATCTATCTATTTATCTATGTTATAACTGACTACCAGCGACTTCCAAAGATTACCTGCAATTGGGCCCTAAGGAGATACTTAAGGGAGGTGGAAGGAAAGGAAGGAGGGAGAGTAGAAGTTAAGTGATCACCATTGTTATTTGAGAATGGAGGAGTCTCCAACCTTTAAGAAATAATGCGTGGGTCTAGCCCGTAGGGGCGAAAGTTGTGCAGTCAATATCCCAGATGTGTTTTAACCAACATAAACGTGAGTTCCAAAGTCAACAAAGCGTGGGAACAGAACATTTAGTTTTCTCACAATTTTGGATAATATTCACGAGTTCGCCAAAGCAAATAATACTCAATTTGAAAAGATAAACAGAAGCTAATTTGTTCTCATGTTGCATGCAACATCACCGTTTACACACACGCCCACAAAAAGTTGCAAATACTTGTGTTGTCCAAGGGGGGGAGGAACGTGTTCAACGGCTCATGTTGTTGAACTCATAACATATTTTTATTGGTCGATTGACGAAATGTTGTTACAAAATTTAGTAGAGCGAAAAGCGTTTCGACATTGATAATTTGAAGTTAGTCGGTTTCCTCCTCAAACCCGATGCAAACCAACCCACTATCCCGCTTCTGAAATGTTTGTCGCATTGGGATGGACTGACTTGGCCAGAAAAGCATGCCTTCCTTATATAGAACGGTTTAGATTAGGGTCCAGTCTTTGGAAGTCGCTGGTAGTCGGTAATAAGATAGATGAATTGATAAATCGATAGATAGATTACAACACATCACATTAACTAATTCCATTTCAATTCCTTGCATAGGTTTTGTGTCGACGACCGATCACAGACCCCTTAGGACAGGGGTTCTTAACCTTTTTTCTCCAATTCCCCACTTTTTAGTGAGCCAACTCTCCATTTCCCACAACAGCATCGGTCTTTGACAAAAACATGATTTTAACCCATGCAGTGTTTAGTACGTAAATATACGCTTTGCTTTTTTGTGCCATTTTACGGCCCTTAATTTTTGTTTGCACGAAATGTGACAACAAGAAGACACCAGAAACAAACAAAAAGAAACAAAAACACATCGATTAAAAAAAAAAAAAAGACAGTGGTTCTTCTGTCCGACCGGTCATTCCCCACTTGGCAACTCCGCCATTCCCCACCAGTGGGGAATTCCCCACAGGTTAAGAACCACTGCCTTAGGAGGTCATGGAGTTTCCTCAGTGAAACCTCAAAACAAAAACTAGGAGTTCGTGGATGCCTTACGATTTTATCCAGTGTCGAGGTGATCTCCAAAGGGATGAAGAAGGTAGGGGGGATACACGAGAAAACAGATCGAAAACTTCTGGGGTGCCAGAAACTTTCGGTCACGAGTCACGTCGTTTAGCACCGCCTGAACGATGATTTCAGGCTCATCGTAGACTCTTCGTTTGGGTATGAAGCTGCCATCGGAAGCTTTCTTGTTAATGCACGCTGATGGGAACTACTTTTTCTTTTGTGTGTGTGATTTGTTCAAACGAATTAATGAACACGCAACTATGTAGAGTGTATCACACTTCCATTGGTGGATGCTTTGGCCTCGACTTGAGAGCTGACAGATCTGTCTAAACGCGGTTCGCGTACACGCCGTTGGCATCGGTGACAAAAAACCGTTGACTTCCCATAATGCACGACAACCGAACCTGGCCCATAAGAGTGGAGAATCATTTGAATATATATTTCGTTGATGAGCATTAGATAAATTTCTACATACAGTATCCCTCTCATAATATTTTAACAAAACTGAATTAGACAATAATAGCCAAATATATATTTGCTTAGATCAGGTAAAAAGGTGGGTCAAGTTTAGGTGTCCACATTAGACAAGGGGATTAATGTATTACGACCCAGTGCGTCCCCTTTACTTATTGGATCAAATGATTAAATAATTATTCGAGAAATTCTTGATGGATATGATTAAGCTGAATGAAACCAACTGTGATTTGATCAGTTAATTTATCGAGATTTGATAACAACCTGTTGGCGCAAAGAGGTGTCCCTGTAAGCCGAATAGAATCGCCTGGCGTCTTCCAGAATAAAGATTTGAGGACACAGAACTTTCTCTCTCTCTCTCTCTCTCTCTCTCTCTCTATATATATATATATATATATATATATAATATATATATATATATATGTGTGTGTGTGTGTGTGTGTGTGTGTGTGTGTGTGTGTGTGTCTGTCTCTCTCTCTCTCTTTCGCTCTCTTTCTCTCCTCTCTTTCTTTCCTCTCGCTCTCTGTCTCTCTGTCTCTCCTCTCGTTCTCTCTCTCTCTCACTCTCTCTCTCTGTCTCTCTCTCTCTCTCTCTCTCTCTCTCTCTCTCTCTTTCAGACGTGATCTCCTAATTTGAGCGTCTAGTAGTTCTGTGTTCAAGAAATGGCCGAGCGAATGAGATCCGAAGTTGACTTAAGACTCTATTGATCTTTAGTCCGACTGCCCCACCCACAAAAAAAAAAAAAAAAAAAAAATTAATTGTTGTCTCAAATCACAAAATTTTATAAATAGATAATTCAATAAATGTGAATAAACCAGACAACCAATTAATCAATATATGAATGAATAAGAAATTAACCAATAAAAACTAAATAAAAAAGTGATAAATAAAAGCTCTAGAAAAACAAAAACGTTGCGACGGAAATTGATGTTAGAGATTGAACTCGGCTGAAAAGATGAGCCAAACGAATCGCTCCTGATCATATAATGATGACCAAATTAAAAAAAAAAAAGAAAAAAAAAAATTACCCTCACCCCTTCCCCCCTCACCCCCCCCCCCCCCGTTCCCTCCCACCTCCCCTACTCCCCACTCCCCGGAATGTTTACCCGATTTGCACGGACCTGTATTAAAACCCAGTTCCGGACTTCCGGACCCGGACCTCCGGACCTCCGAACCCCCGGAACAGGAACGACTAAACGCGCGAACTAAAACCCATCAGCGAAGTGAATGGAGGCCCGACAAAAAGGACGCCATGAACTTTATCTTTTCCATGAGAGAGTCGCGGATAACAATATTTATGAGTCCATTCGAAGCGGGGACCATTTTAAAACACACCCCAAAACCCCGTCCCCCTTTCTAACACCATCGACGTCCACCCGGCCACTCACTGGAGCTCAGTACCCCGGTAATATGGGTTTGACGAGGTAAAGGACCATGAGACAGAAGAAGAAAGTATAAAAAAAATGGCGGATAGGAGAATGGTGAGGAGCGTACGCAGGAGACGCATAGCTGCGGCCGAAGCAGTCACTTTTGCCCTAAGAACAGTGGAAACGGGCCAAGAAAGTTTGCACCTATACTGTTTTGGAAAATGACCCTTTTGTTGTATGTGTATAAGGACACGAACCCAATGAGGAAGAAGACAGAAATTTGATAATATACACACAAGAGTAAAGGAATAGTTACTTCTTCTTTTTTCTTTTTTTTCAACTCCTTCGCATGCACATAATCATGACGAAGCTCGAAGTGGAATGTTGATGAGGAATTCAGAAACGGGAGGAATGGAGGGGGAATAAGACATAATCCAATAAACTAATTAACAATAGTAACGCGATATTGTAGCCTGTCTCGGGAGTGGCGCGTGGTAGTGTCCCCGCTCGATAACCGTTTAGATCAAACGGAGAACTCTAAAGTGACGGCCGTCAGAAAGAAAATACCCATAATGCTGATGGGATGTGGACAAATGAAACATAGTTCACGTTTTATGCTCTCATGCTGGGCTATGAACCGCTATCAGGCCCGACCATGCAGATGCATAATGCTCTTCCTCAGCATAACAGCTTATCTCGTTAGCATGATTGATCCTTTAGATAGTGGAAGAATGGATCTCAGGTGGCGATAGATAGAATAAAGGCATAAAATAGAGAGTTTTCTGAAATGGTTAATCAGGATTCTGTTTCCATTGGTAGCAGAGTATATACAATATGAATTTGCATATATTATGACGTGAAACAGACGAAATATCTTATTTACCTTTTGTTTTCATTATGTAATCGATGTAAAAAGATGAATAGATAAAATCGTACATTTTACACGGTGATCAGATTATCCGCCTGAATTTACTTGATTTATATATAAAAAAAAAAATAAGGGGGGGAGGGGGGGAAGGGAAATGTGCGCCAAAAAATCAAAAACCCCTTTTTCTGGAAGGTTCTTGGTGAAAAGAATTATTGCCGCCTCCTTGATGGTGGAGGTAGAAAGCATTCTTCATCCCTGGATCGTAAGAACCCGCTTAAAATGCATGAATTCACCAACACGCTCAGCGTGAGCTTTGTATGCTCTTGATATAACTAAAGGAACTTAATAAGGCTTCTATTGCGTCATCGGTAGCCTGTATTTCTATCCTGAGTAATAATATCGTGACGAAAAATGTGGAGGATAGCAGAAAGGAAGACTAAAGGCTTTATCACACTAAGATATTTTTCCTCCGACATCCTAACTCCAACCTTCGATTTCAGCCAGTACCGCCGACACCTCGTAGCAGACACGTTTGTTGACGTTAATCTCCAGCTCCGGCAACAGTGATCGACCTCAGAAGTTAAATTTTGTCTTTATTTATTATTATTATTATTATTATTATTATTATTATTATTATTATTATTATTTTTTTATTATTATTTTTATTATTATTATTATTTATTATTATTATTATTATTATTATTATTTTTTTTTTTTTCTTTTTTTTTTTTTTCGAAGATTAGTCTACAGTTATGAAATGCTATTGACTGACTGATCCGAGGAGTTGTTTCGGAAGCTCATGATATTTTGGTTACAATTTGCGCAGTCACTACTTTATTCAGGGAATTAAGCAATGGCAAGATTTTTCCACAAAGATTTACAAAGGAGAAACATGCCGACAGGAGACCTTTTGGTCCATAACTGGGTCGGATACGAAAAAGTTATAATGAAATAAATAAATAAATTAATAAAAATAATAACTATAAATAATAATAGATAAAATAAATAAATAGCTAAAGTTAAATGATAAACAGGTAAATAGTAACTAATGAGAAGTGGACAGATAAATGATAATTAATAATAATAAAATAACTAATAAACAAACATAAATAATAACAAGCAAATAAACAAATGATATAAAATAAATGGCAGGCATTACAGCATCTTGCTTAGGTGTTTATCTAAACGAATCTTAATGCCTCTGCAGGAAGTTTATTCCAATCATTAACTACACGGTTGGCGAAGCTGTTTCTGCCCACTTCCAAATTAAACATGTACGCATTATGGCTTATGAACTGATAAGGAGCATATTAGAACAAGATTAGAACTTGCTAGAAGTCATCTAGGATAAGGTTTCTCAAGATTTTCAGAACATTGTAACAAACAGACTATTATGGAGTTCTATGTATCTAGAATTCGACAAAGACAACATTTCTCCTGATATGCACGAAGATCTAAGACTTTACGAGTACAAAAAGTTATGAAATATTTAAGACCTTGTGTAAGAAGCTGTTGAGGTTTTAAACTCGTATAAGGATGAGGTCATTTCTGTTCCTGTAATAATATATTTTGTTCCATGCCACGAGATGTCGTAGTTGCCTGCAAGCCAGAGCAGGGTCAGAGCTCAACTGAGAACAAATGGCTTCGGACGTCTTGATGTTGTGGATTGAATCTCTTTGAAATGCAAGTCGACCCCATCTACATATATGGCGTCTACGTTCATCTACACAGTAAATGTTAAATCAGCTTCTTCCGATTTTTTGATAGGTCAGAGAGGCTTTGGACTTCTGAAAAAAAAAAAAATTAAATCATCTGTCAAAAGGCTAAGTATTGTTTTTCATTCCCGGCCTGTATGTTTGTGCAGTAAATTTCAAAGCGTATCAGCTTTTTCCAAAATTGTGAGAGAAAAAAGTTAGGTAATAGAGACTTCAGAACGAAAGGAATTGAAAGCTTCCATTGAAAGACTAAACACTGTTTTTCAGCTCCGACGCATATGCCAATAATGCTTCATCTGGAACGAATGATTTCACATTTTCTGTGAACAGTGTTGAGTCATTTTCTCGTTTTTTTTTTAACGACCTTTCCAATTCACAACTTGCTCTGCTTTATTGCAGGTACAGTTGGGAGAAACGTTTTCCGCCACTTTGTTGGTATGTCGGTATGAAAAAAAAAGATAAATTATTACATGATTGAACAAGCGCCCGCCAGTCTTCTAAAACGACGGACACAAGAATGTTTTTGACGATTACGTACAACGGTGTTCTTCGACTTTGTGACCCAACACCAAGATTACAATCTAAAAAGTGTCGAAAAAATTATTACCACAGCTGTACATTATCTGTTCGGACATGACAGGCGTGTGATTATTTAACTATTTGAAAGCATTTATGGGAGAAATTATTAATATTCCTTTCGGAAACATTAGTACAACTCAATTAAGACACCCTCCCGCTCGTGTAAGAAGGTCGTCGTTGCAAATGCAGATGATATTTCATTCAAGTACGATGGCTGATGAATAATAATGAAAAAGAACACGCGTCAAAATGACTTGAAATTTAGTTGTGTAAACATTTCAACACAATTCTGTAATGTCTACCTTTTTATGGATGTTTCGTTTGATTTATTTATTCATTTGTCTTGTATGTTTTTTGCCTGTTCAGGGGTTTGGCGTTTTCTTTTGTTTCGTTGTTTTCTTTGTTTTATTTGTCTGGGTGTTTGTTTACTTGCTTGATTGATTTAATTTCATTTTCTATCTGTACCTGACAGAAAGGCACTGTGGGAGGTTATGCGGATATACGGGATAGGAGGAAAGCTTCTCGGAGCTGTCAAGAGTTTTTATGAGAGTAGTAGAGCTTGTGTCAGGATTAGAAATGGAGAGAGTGAGTTGTTTGAGGTAAAGGTGGGACTTCGTCAGGGATGTGTTATGTCACCCTGGCTGTTCAACTTATACATGGATGGGGTGGTGCGAGAGGTAAGTGCAAGGGTGGTGGGTCAGGGATTGGAGATGGTTAAAGAAAATGGAGAAAAGTGGGAGGTGAGCCAGCTGTTGTTTGCGGACGACACTGCGCTTGTGGCAGGATCGGAGGAGGGATTGAGGAAGTTGGTGACAGAGTTTGGGAGAGTGTGTGATAGAAGAAAGCTGAAGATAAATGTGGGTAAAAGTAAGGTGATGAGATGTACAAGGGGTGAAAGTGGCTGTAGACTGGAAGTGAGCATTAAGGGAGAGCAACTGGAGGAAGTGGATAGTTTTAGATATTTGGGTGCAAATGTGGCAGGAAAAGGTGGAGTGAAGGTGGAGGTAGAATGTAGATTGAGAGAAGCGAGTAAATGCCTTGGTGGATTAAAAAGTGTAATGAGGAATAGAAATTTGAGAATGGATGCTAAGAGGAGACTGTATGAAGGAGTGATTGTGCCAACAGCACTGTATGGAGCAGAAACATGGAACATAAGAGAGGAAGAGAGAAGGAACTTGAATGTGTTTGAGATGAAGTGTCTGAGAAGTATGATGGGGGTTACTAGGCTAGATAGAGTGAGAAATGAGGAGGTGAGGAAGAGAACAGGGGTGGAAAGGGAGCTGGGAGATAGGGTTGATGAAAGAGTATTAGGATGGTTTGGACACATGGAAAGAATGAGTGAAGAAAGACTAGTAAAAGAGGTATGGAAGGCAGATGTGAAAGGAGTGAACATGAGGGACGTCCTAGGATGAGATGGATGGATGGGGTGAAGGGGGCTTTGGGGAAGAGGGGAATGTCTGTTGAGGAAGGACGGGAGAGGACAGAAGACAGGAGTGAATGGAGAATAGTTGTATATGGAAAATGTTGTGATGCATGAGGTGGAATGGACGGGGGAATGGGGGGTGAGGTAGTGTGTGGGAGCAAAAATTTTTGACGCAGCCCGAAGGGTTTTCTCCCCGTCCTCTCCTTTATATGGGGGGACGGAGAGGGGGGGGTCGCCGATTTGATGAAGCGGCCTTGTTGTGGATGTGCTGTGTCTTGCGACACTGCCTCTGACCCAGGGTAGTGGACAAGGTGCAGGGATGACCCGTCATCTAGGAGGTGCTAAAATGGGAGGGAGGGTGGAGGGGTGTGGAGTGTTTTCGGGGATGGAATGGGTGGGAATGATTTTATGCCTTGTCCTTTTTGGCTACCTCCCTGGTAAGGGGAAAAAAGTCTTGATATATGTATGTATGTATGTATGTACCTGACGTTGTTATGGAACTGAAGGTATGTTACTTCTAACGCGTTGTGAATTGTTCAAGAACAGTGTACGAAAGTTGAAAAAAATATATATGAATGACATGACAAAGATGACAGTTTCGAATACATTCGGAAGAAGCCTTCCACCTTTTGGCACTATTGCGGACACCCAAACCTGACCCATTATGTATAAAAACTGAACACAACAACAACGAAAGGAATATTTGCGAAAACTCGATATGTCAGGTTCGGGTATCCGCCATAGTGCATGATACATAATATACAGTGCGTATATACTTAAGTACATAATGTATAGTATATGAATAATATATGCCGTATATAGTACATGATAAATAGTCCATAGTATTTATTACATTAAATATTACTACATTATACTTGGTATGCGGACCAAAGTACATAGTAGATACTACATATTACATAGTACATAGTACATAGATCATGGTGCTTTTCAATATATCTTGTACAAAAGAAGAACTAACTATGGACCTTGACAAGAAAGGAGGCTCGTGTTACTACTACTCTTTGCCTACACGAGTGAAGACAAAATCATGAATACTAATAACGCCCAGCAAACAGGAAATCACATGAAAGCGCACATGAATATATAAATGCAAGGCTTTGTCGGCCTTGAGAATTTTTCTTCTTGTGATAAACGAAATATGCGTACCCTGATGTATTATTAATTCAAATTATGCGAAACACAAATTTTCGTAAATGAACAGGAGCATTTTGGAATATTATTTGGTATTGTAATGAGTCTAGTTCCAAAGATATTAATTATATTCGATGTTTGTACTGCGGGTATTTTCAAGTCAGTCTTATGAAATTTTTAGAACTTAAAAAGCTATGTATGCTTATACGTGTATAT
Source organism: Oratosquilla oratoria (assembly GCF_046742065.1). Taxonomy (NCBI): domain Eukaryota; kingdom Metazoa; phylum Arthropoda; class Malacostraca; order Stomatopoda; family Squillidae; genus Oratosquilla; species Oratosquilla oratoria. The sequence continues at coordinate 19,512,987 of NC_134794.1, read as the reverse complement.
ATACATGCATATGTATATATGTACATGTATATGTATACGTATATGTACATGCATATTTATACGTGCATGCATATACGTAGTTGTATGTATACATAAATATATACTATATGTATATATGTATATGCATATATATAGTACTGTATATATGTGTATATATCATGTATGTATATTCAAGAGCTTTTCCCCCATATATGGGAGGTAGCCAAGTCAAAGGCACGTACCTACTCCCATCCATTCTACTCCCACCACCCTTTCCCCCCTCTCATCTTAGCTCCTCCTGGATGACGGGTCATCTCTGTATCCCCCCCACTGCCCTGGGTGTGAAGCAATGTAGCAAGACGCAGTACAACCACAGCGAGTCCGCTTCATTTAATCGGTGAACCCCCTCTCTGTCCCCACATATAGAAAGAGAAGCCGGGGAAAAATACCTTCAGGCTGCGTCAAAATCATGTATACATAAGGACACTCTACCTCTCCAATTCCTCAATCTCTCCCTTCCTTGCATAACAGTATCATCTATACACAGCCATTCTCAACCCATTCCTAACTCCTGTCTTCTCTCCTGCTCAACGTCCCATTCAGCACATCCATCCTTGTCACTCTTGGTCGGCCCCTCATATACACTCCCTCCACCTCTGCCTTCCACACCTCTTTTACTAATCTTTCATCACTCATTCTTTCCATGTATCCAAACCACCCCAATAATATTTCATCATCCCTATCTGCCATCTTTCCCATTCCCACTTTCATTCTCACCTCCTCGTTTCTCAGTATACCTAGCCAAGGAACCCCTACCATACTTCTCAGATACTTCATCTTGAATACATTTAAACTTTTCTCCTCCTCTCTTAAATTCGGCAGAATCGCTCCTTCTTACTATCTCCTTTTTGCATCAGTTCCCAGATACCTATTTTTCATAACACTTTTTAACCCCTCAAGGTATTTACTTGCTTCTCTCAATCTACAATTTACCTCCACCTCCACTCCTCCCTTTCTTGCCACATGCGACCCCAAATACCTCCTCCAGAATCTCTCCTTATAGACTTGCTTTCAACTTACTGCCATCCTCTACCTTTGTAAATCTCATCACCTTGCTTTTACCCACATTCACCTTCAAATTTCTCCTATCGTATACCTTTCCGAACTTCGTCACAAACTCCCTTAATCCCTCCTCTGACCCTGCCGCAAACGCAGTGTCGTCAGCAAATAACAAGTGGCTCACCTCAAACTTTACTCCATTTCTTTTGATAATCCCCAATCCCCTACCCATTACCCACGCCTTTACTTCCCACATCACCCCGTCCATGTACACGGTGAACAGCCATAGCGACACGACACAGCCCTGACGTAGTTCCACCTTATCCTCAAAACAATCGCTCTCTCTATTTCTCATTCTAACACCCACCGATGACAGAAAGAACCTTACAGTATTACATTTCAGCGAAAAATTTACTCAACTTTCTCTACTTAAAACATGAAATATTAAAGAGGCATTTGATATATAATCCATGCACATTGAAGAAATTAATAATTAAGAATTCACCAATGCATTCAAGTGACCGCGTATACAAAATCCCCTGCAGAGATTTTAAGAAGTTTTATCTGGGGCAAACAAAGAAGTCTTAACTAGGATTAAACAACACAAATATAGTGTTGGAATAGCACAAGACTCAAATACATCCTTTGTTCATATGAAAGATTTTAATCGTTGTATTAGCTGGGCTAAAGCTTCCCCTATTTTATCATGTAATTGAATTGGCAACAGGAATATATATATATATATATATATATATATATATATATATATATATATATATATATATATATATATATATATATATATATATATATATATATATAAAGTAGTAGCCTCTGTCTGTGTGTTTGTTTGATCACAAACTCCTAGGGTTTTGCAGATAGACCCCCCTAACCATATATATTCTGATACCCTATCCCTCCAGGTACTTGGATAACTATATTTCATTTCCAAAAAAAAAAAAAAAAAAAATTGGTTAGGGTTAAGGGTTAGGTGGGTTATAGTTAGGTGAGTGATTATTCACGAACTACGCCTAGGTTTTTGCAGATACACCCTCATAACCATATATATTCTGAAACCTTATAACCCAAGGTACTTTGTCTGTTTGTTTGTTTGTTCAGGAACTCCTAGGGTTTTGCATATAGACCCCCATAACCATATATATTCTGATACCCTATCACTTCAGGTACTTGGGTAACTATATTTAATTTTCAAAAATATATATATTTTAGTTAGGGTTAAGGGTTGAAGTTTGGCGGGGTATGGTTAGGTTAGAGATTATTCACGAACTCCTAGGTTTTTGCAGATAGACCCCTATAACCCAAGGTACTTGGATTACTATCTTTCATTTGTCTGTCAATTTGTTTGTATGTTCACGAACTCCTCCTAGGATTTTGCCGATAGACCCCCCCCATAACCATATATATTCTGATACCCTATCACTCCAGGTACTTGGATAAGTTTCATTTAAAAGTATATATATTTTGGTTAGGGTTAAGGGTTAAAGTTAGATGGGGTATGGTTAGGTTAGGGATGATTCACGAACTCTCAGCAACGCGCAGGTAAATTGGCTAGTATATATATATAAAAGGTAAAGGAGGCAAAGAGGAGAGCAGATGTGAAATGGGGTAAGAGTACGACAAGATTTTGAAAGTAATAAAAAGATGTTTTGGAAAGAAATTAAGAGAGGAAGAGGAGGCGAATCAAGTAGAGAAGAAAAGGTAAAAGGTGCAGATGGAGAGATGATAATGGAAGAGAAGGCAGTAAGGGGAAGATGGGCAGAATATCTTAGGGAGTTGCTAAATGTGAAGGAGGATAGGGAGGGAAAGATAGCTGCAGTGGGAAATGCTAAGAAAATGAGAGTGATGTGTGAGGAAAATGGAGGAGAAATAAGGAAGGATGAAGTGAAGGCAGTTATGATGAAAGCAGGTAAGGCACCTGGTCTGGATGGATGCCATGCAGAATGTCTGAAAAAAGGAGGTACAGTGATGGTGGACTGGCTGGTGAGGTTATTTAATG
>NC_134794.1:19502432-19504932 GCF_046742065.1 Oratosquilla oratoria | reverse complement strand
TGATATGATATACTATGATATACTGTATCCACTCAACTTTGGGGCCTAGATAATTGTTATTCATTTCATTCAACATTGTGTAATATATTTCATAGGTTCCATTGGAATTCAGCCCACATGGGATTCAGCCCAAAGGGATTTAGCCTAACCTAACCCAACTAACCCATTATTTATAGTGAATTTAAAAGTGGACTGAATCCTGTGTGGGCTGAATTCCAAGCCCACCTATTTCATATCCTGTTAATTATTTCCAAATAATTTAGTGGCTTGTGTGAATATGATCATTATCTAAAAAAATAACTACTGTACTCAATAGTAGCCTAAATCACACTGTATTCATTCATTTATTTATTCATTTATAAGTTATGCAATATGCAAAAAAATTCTGTTTCCATTTCAAGATCTGTATCAACAGCTTCAATCCCTTCATCATCGGCTCCACTTGAATTATCTGCAAACCTGACTCCATTAAAAATGTCACTATCAGACTCCTTCACAGGCGCCACTTCTGCTAAATCATTTTCATATAAAAGAAAGTCATCAACATCTCTGGACAAATGTATCAAAAAACCTTCAGCCTCTCAAAAGGAAAATCTCGACAAAGAAGTTGCAAGAATAATATTTGCTACAAATTCACCATTTCGTCTTGTTCAGCATCCTCAGTTTCTCAAGATGGTTCAGAACCTGAGGCCAGTTTATATTCCTCCACCCAGAAAAGATATTGCTGATAAGTACTTGGATCTTGTATATGAAAAGGAATATAAAAAGTGTGCAGATGACCTGAATAATGAAAATGTATGTCATTCAATTGATGGGTGGTCTAACATCCATAATGAGCCCATAATATGTGTCACTCTAACAACATCCACTGGTCAGATTTATTTAGTTGACACAATAGACACATCAGGGAAACCTCATACTGCTGAATATCTTCTACAACTTGTACAAAATTCAATCAAGAAAGCTGAACAAGATTTTGGTTGTCACATTGGAAGTGTTGTGGCAGACAATGCAGCAGATGTCACCAAGATAAGAAAACTCTTGGAGGAATCAAATGAACCTGAGCATACCGTCCTTACATACGGCTTATACTGTTCCTTGTATACTTGTGGCAAGTCTATATAACACTGCTTCTTATATTGATATCCTAAAAATGCCCTTTAGCAATCAGATCGCATATCAGATAGCAATCCCACAATATTTAAAATCTATAAAAAAAAAATCTATTTAAATCAAATCTGATTTAAATAAAAATATATATATATTTCATATATTTATTGAAAAGGTAATAAAATAATAATAATGAAAAAAAACGCCAACCCTGGTGTCCACTAACCTCATACAATAATACCTGTTAAGTCCGGCAAAAATTGGCGTTTCAAAGCATATAAGTGCCTTGAAAATAGTTTCTTATTTCACTATAAAAGTTTATATTAACTTATACGGAATTGAATAAGTCAATAGTTGATATATTTGTCCTATATACAATGTTAGGTTTCTAGTTTTGATATATTTGTCCAATATAAAATGTTAGGTTACAAAGAAAGCAATGGCCTCCGCTAGCGGACCCAGGGATCTAGGTGCGCACGTCCTGTGTAATAGTAGTCCTTGATATATATATATATATATATATATATATATATATATATATATATATATATGTATGTATACATATATATATATGTATTGTAGGACTGTTTTTCTATCAGGCACTTGTCATTAAAACCAACTGCACTAGCTGGTTCGATAATTGATTATAAGATAAGTATTCATGATTTTCCGGAATAAATTCTTATTCGCAGAAAGGTACTGGATGAAATTATTCATGTCTCTCTGATGAGTAGTTTTGCTCACAGTAAGTGCTGGTGGATGCCGACTTATCTTGCTCTAGTAACTATATATATATATATATATATATATATATATATATATATATATATATATATATATAATATAATGAACATATGCACATACAAAAACGCGTGTATGTACGTCTGCATGCACGTACACAAGCACTCGCATAGTTTATCTTAATTGGTATCTCTGACTATACAATGGAAATTGACTGAATATATTAAATCCCCTACTAAATGGTGTATCTCGTTTTGTTTAAATAGCACTTGTCTAGACATTATGTGTGCGACGTTTGTTCCCATGATTTTTATCCCACTTGATATCCTTTGATTTTTTTTTTTTTTTTTTTTCATTTTCTCGTGGCCTCCTATTCCTATTCTATCCTGCATCTTTTTCCTAGCCCCTAGGATATCGGCAATATCTATAATACTTCATGAAACACCACTTATGTGAAATATTTTATCTATTGAATTTTCCTATAAACAGTAGAAGAACTAAATCAGTTGTCCTGATTTGGAAAGTCGATGGATAATAAGCAGTGACTGGAAAACAAGTCATCATGTTCAATCGTAGTAATTTGTTCATGATTATTTGAGTTGTGGTTGATTACTTTTGTCTTTTGAGGTATAAAAAGCATAAGAATGAA
>NC_134794.1:19489932-19497432 GCF_046742065.1 Oratosquilla oratoria | reverse complement strand
GTATGTTCTTAAATGCTAATTGAATTTGACGAAATTGTCGTGAAAAGGAAGAACAAGTAGGTTTTCTACATTATAGGTTTACTGGCATTTTCCTCGTGTGTGTGTGTATATATATATATATATACATATATATATATATATATAATATGTATATATATATATATACATATATATATATATATATAATATATAAATTTTAGTCGTTTTACAAAAATTGTCTGCGAGGTGCTTAGGATATTTCAGTTTTGAAGCTATGTCGTATATTCATAAGAACTCATCATCCAAAAACTCCGGACTACAAATTCTATACTGTCTAGGGAACATTGACGATAACACTGACATTTTTGTCCTGCAATGATGAGACGAATAAAAATGTACATATGAAAGGACGTTACTGGGTTTTCTGTAGATATCAAATTTGAAAGACCCTTCATTTCCATGGTGAATTTGATAGAAGGGACCAAGGCATTAAGTTTAGAAAGAACAAAGTAGGATCATCATTGGCAGGCCAAAGACATATGATATAATCAATGTGATCTATACCAATTAACATTATGATGGAGAATTTTAGGTAATAACTTAGTTTTAAGAAATTCCTTGTAAAGATGGCTAAGAACTGGAGGAAGTGGGTTGCCCGTAACTATACCAAAATTTGTGCAGGAAATATTTCCCGTCAAACACAAAATTCGAATCAACAATACATAATCTGTGTAAAATAGTATCTTGACATAAAACCCTCATGCTCTTCAAAGGGTATGCAACTGAAAAGAATCGCCTGGCGCCCAGGGAATAAAAGAGAACCATTTCTCGATTAGAAAGCGGTTAACTAAAATAAGTGAACCTACGTTATCCAAAAGATCCTACTTCCATCACCCCAGTTACCACAGTAGTAACTACATTTTACTGTTCCCTTCTGTGGTTTTGGATGTCTTCTTTCACTTTCAACTTTCTTTTCATCACTGTCTTACGTAAGAATGTCATTCACCATATCTTTCTGTAGGAAGTAGGTAATGGTTCTTACGAGGATGAATTAAACTGAAGTAAAAATTTTCTTCTTTTCTTCCCAAATAATGTTACACTTGGCTTGTCAATTTATACCAAGGGACTCCCCCCTGGAATCCTCAATTTACTCACTAAGCCACTTCGCGCTGACGTCACGACTTCCCTAGCCTAATAATGATCATTACTCTTACATCTAAGTGCTTCCCCTAAGGGCGTGACTTTACTCCCGTGAAACAATCAGGAAGACTGTTACAAACGTCTTAAGCAATACTGCCTACTCAAGCAGTCACAATATCGATGCATGACTGGCTTAGTTTACATATTGTTAGATCAACATAATACAGCAATAAAATCTGGTCCCTAGCGGTTGTTTATCAAATTTAGACGAGGAGCGAGATTATGCAACTCCTTTGCGGCTATTATTTACCCAAATTAGATTCTCGCCACCTGCCCTTCTATCTACCTTACTTGTCTACCTTTATCTACCAGCCTCTTACATAAGAATATGGGTATATATTTCCCTTAATTTACTTGTAGTTCCTGTTTTCTCATGGGTCAAGATCGGGTGTCCGCAATTGTATCACGCAGCTGTTAATACCCAAAAACAAACAAAGAAAATACTCCTCGATAAAAATATAATGAATATTTTAACGGGCATAATCATATGTGTTTATGAACGTAAAAAATAAAATTGCAACACTAACACGCGTTTATCCATAGCAAAAAAAAAAAAAAAAAATCTTGACAAGATGATATATACCTCAATCTACATTATCATTTGTGTTTTTTAAGTATAAGAAACCTTACCAGTTTATGGAAAGTGCGTACGGAACAGAACATAACGCATCTGTTCAAAAATCAAGTGAGATATGATTTCAAATGAGGGTACGTTAAGATGTATCAATTTTGTGAAAGAAAATTAATAAATATGAGAACCAACATGTAATGAAAAAAAAATATTACACAAATGTATCACACATGACTGAACCCTTTCGTCATATAAAGTTCCCTTGGCTAAATGAAATCGCCTGATTGTAGTCAGAATAAATATTCAAATAAAGAATATCAATGAAAGGTTTAGTGTTTCGTTAAATATGAAATATAAAACAAAAAAGACGAAATACGCTTTTGTAACGTCAATCATCTCCTTGGCGAGAAGTATTGCCTTTTTTTTTTTTTTTTATCAATTCTAATCAAAATTAGAAGCAACACTAATGAAGCATCTGCTACGCCCTCGTCGCTGGAAGAAATAATATTCCGTTCGAAGCAAATAATTAATATTTAGCGAAGCCACATTATCATCATATTTCCATTAGCGCGTTAAAAAAAAAACTTTTCCAAACGCGTTTACCTCGAGAAATTCAAGACTTCAATCTCACATTGTGCATGAACTGGCACGCTTATGTGTGTGTGTGTGTGTGTGTGTGTGTGTGTGTGTGTGTGTGTGTGTGTGTATGTGTGTGATTCACCATGGTCTGGGATCACGTGTTGGACTCGTGATCGACAGCTATTTCCCTACCGGAAGAGAGCTCAGAGCTCGTATATGACCGATCTACACTGTATGGGTAATGCTGTGACCTTACACGCAGCACACACACACCTAACTCCCCGCCCACGAGAGGTGGAGTAGCAACCCGCATTGCAGCGATACTAAAATTATTTCAGCCTCGGGAGGGATTCGAATCCGGACAGCCGTAGTGGCAGCCTGGAACTCTACCAACTGCACCAAGAGAGAGAGAGAGAGAGAGAGAGAGAGAGAGAGAGAGAGAGAGAGAGAGAGAGAGAGAGAGAGAGAGAGAGAGAGGGAGAGAGAGGGAGAGAGAGAGTGAGTATTTTTTTAAGCTTAACCCATTTCGTACACAGGAAATTTGCCTTCATGAAATTAAATCACCTGACGGCTGCTAGAAGAAAATATATATATAAATCGTAAGCATTAGTAAAATGGGGGAAATCGTAAGGTAGTGGAAATTATATTTGGATTTGTCATGCCTGAAAGCTTGGAAAGTGAACAGTCAATTGGAGACGCATCGTACACACTAAAGCTGTAGGCACTCTTCACAGCACTAAAACTCCGTCATTTCACAATTCATGAAGTCAACGTATTAAGCACAGTTCATGATTTTAATGTTTAATTAGACAAACATCATGACAACCAAGGTAAAACGTATGTGTAACCTCTCTTTCTCGCTTTCTCTCTCTCTCTATCTCTATCTCTATCTCTATCTCTATCTCTCTCTCTCTCTCTCTCTCTCTCTCTCTCTCTCTCTCACTTTATCTATACATCTGTCTATCTCCCTCTCACTTTTAATTTCAATATGGAGAAATTTCCCAGAAGGTTTATTTCCATTGCAATATATTTCTATATGTTTGATCGTGATTGTGACTACACTTTTTTTTAACTTTAGAGTGTGTGCGTGTGTGTGTTTGTGTGCGTGTGTGTGCGTGCGTGTGTGTGTGTGTGTGTGTGTGTAAGTGTGTTTGTGTGTAAGTGGCTTTGTGTGTTTGTGTGTGTGTGTAAGTGTGTAGGTGTGTTTGTGTGTTTGTGTGTGTTTGTGTGTAAGTGTTTGCGTGTGTGTTTGTGTGTAAATGTGTTTGTGTGTAAGTGTGTTTGTGTGTGTGTTTGTGTGTGTGTTTGTGTTTGTGTGTGTTTGTGTGTGTGTGTGTATTTGTGTGTGTGTGTTCGTGTGTGTATAAGTGTGTGTGCGTGTATTTTCATGTGTACTGTTTCATGTGTGGGATATGTCCGCGTCTGCATGTGAACCTAAATGTAAGAATTATGCTCGGACAACTTTGCGCTTTCGCTAATGTTAGCGCTTGAGACTGTGTTTATGTGTTTGCCTGCACATGCGGCTGCAAATGTACAGGCTTTTATGTGTGATGATCCTGCATATATGCATGATGATGGTAATGGACACAGGCTACTGAATCGGAGAGAGGGATATATGCAATATATGTTTGACAAACAGTGAGTTCGAGCTGTAAGGAGAAGCCCAAACAGACTCAAAATATTGTTCTTGTGAAAATGACAGAAATGTCCGGCTGTATTACGCGTGGAACGGAAATGATATGAATGGAAAGGGCAATGAGGGAGATGAAAGGAGGTGGGAGGGGAGGGAGGGGAGACGATAAAGGACACCTAGGTTGGAGAAAAAGATCGTTCAAATGGATATTTCCTAAAGAAAGAAAAACTACCTTTGTGACGAAACATTTGAAAAAAAGTTTAAATGAAAATAAAAAGATAGGTGTTGCTGTGGTAAGGAAAGGTATTAGAGAAAGATTTTCTAGCTTCGCGATACAAATAGACCATCTGAAAAAAAAAAGTTCAAATGAAATCGAAAGTGAAAATGAGAAATAGATTTAGCTGTGTTAAGGAAAAGTATTAGCCAAAGCGGCCCCCAGAGGTATGTTTGGAAACTGACATTGGTAGTGTAGCGAACGAGGCAGCGAGTGAAAGGGAAGAGAATCTTTGAAAATTGAGTTGTCTTTTGACTAAGCTGGCAACAACCCGTCGTGGAAGCTTTGTAAAAAAAAAATCCATTTGTGTGATTTTTTTCTGTGTAATTATGAAACAGAGTAACTCTGTTTTATCGTGTTAGCGTTTAGTGTCTTTGTTTTGGTAACACGGTTGTAATTGTGCAATGGTGTGACTTTTTTATCGTGTTAATTGTCACTTTGTTTCGGCTAACGCAGGTCAAAATGAAAACCAATCCTTTACTGACCCATTCCTATTTGTTTGTTTATTTAATAATCTTTACTCATTTATTTACTTATTTATTCATTAATTCACTCGTTTACTATCTATCTTTGTTTATTTACTTAGTTGTGTACTTGTTTTATAATTTATCTATTCATTTGTTCAACTATCCATTTATTTATTCATTTACTCGTGTATTTAACTATATATTCACTTGTTTGTGGAACTGCCAAACCTCTTATTATGACAAAGTTACACAAGACCTCGGGATCCTTGGTTCGGCATCATAGTTCCGTAAATATCTAACGTTTATCTCGCTTTCTTCCAACACATGGTTTGAGGTGAATTGTCTCAGTTTTATACTCCCGACGCAATTCACCACAGATTTCATATCAAAAATACTTAAAGCAGGACATAGAACAAACCATTACCTTTTACGCCAATTCAAATCCTCTATTCATGAAGGTATTCCAATACGTTGTGGTATTCTAGTAGTACCTGATGACATTTCAAGACGTCCAGGTATTCTGATATGTAGTGTAGACAGAGCGTTGGGGACGAGACGATTCTGTCAATGTCGCTGAAGACGAAATCGCACACAATATCACGCATGGCGCGTTTTCTTTGATGTCGTCTCGGAACGGAAGATATTTCATGTCTACATCAAAAGTATGGCCTTACGTAAACGGCACACTCCTCCTCTCGTACTTCAATGATGAGATCTTGGTGACCTGTAAGGGTGTAGTTTCATCGTACCATCAATCTAAAAGGATTTTTCTTTCCCGACTCTTCCCCGCTTCCTAACCTGGCACCAAATGACCTTAGATGTAATAGCTTCAGTTCTTTGTTTCGTGCGTTTGATGTATATTCTTTTCGTCTTTAAAGTAACAGTTAATTTTTTTTCATGAGTAGATCATTACTCGGAAGGATCCCTCAAGTATTTCATTGCCGTTATGAATGAATGTAAGAACATAACAGGATGACAATTGACATTAGTGTGACAACTGTTTGGAGGCAATGTGTATTTAGTTAACTTTTAAACCTGGTACACGATATATGAGACATACCTTCCATTGTTGTTGTACTAATATACTTTTATTTACTATAAAGAACCAATTAGTATATAAGAGAACTACTGTATGTACAAATATAGCCACCTACAAATATAGCCGCTACAAATATACAAATATACAAACTACAAATATAGCCACCTAACAACAAATTCCACAGTTAAAAGGTGTTGCCATATGACGGTCTCTGAATTCTGGATTATAAAAATCCTTCTTTGGAATTCGTGCCTTTTTCGCATGCAAAGCGAGACAAATGGGCAGTTTATTAACCAACTTTGCTACACTTGATGGACAGTATCTCTGGCTTACTAGGTCCTGATTTAACACCAGGATAAAGTTGGACGGTTTGCAAAATTAAACAACCAACTACAAGTCTCCAACCAGCCCATACTTTCCCTAATAATAGAGAAGAAGAATTCCGTGAATTAAGCGCAAGGCTGGAAACAAAAATGGCGGCGGCTCGGGGGCAGGGAAATGCAAAAGGGAGAGAATTTGAGATTAAAGTTTAAAAATTGGAATACAAATCACCAGTGAGATAATTGATATTTCGGAAACCCCCCCTTCCCTCCCTTTACCCTCACCCTCCCCCCCCATCCACCGGACTGATAGATTGAAAACAGATGACAACGGACTGATTGCTCCAGCACTTGGCTCGTGCGATAGTCATTGACGAGAGGCTGAGGAAAAAAGGAAAATGTGCAGATGAGTAAAGTTTAAAAAAAAAAAAAAAAATCCTTACACGAGTTATATAGCACCCGACTTACTGGTATAGAACAGGCCGAAAAAAAAATTCTATTTTCTTACATGAGCTACATAGCACCCGACTCATTGGTATAACCAGCGCCCCTCTCACTGCCGTTACTATCCCCCCTTGAGCAAAGGGGAGGGATATGTGTTGTGTAAAACCTCACAACATTACACGTCGATCGAAATATTTGAGTCTTCGAACGAGGGAGGGTGGATGTACATCTGTTAATCACGAGTCCAGCACGAGATCCAAGACAAAAGAGAATCACCCAAGAAGTCTTTTGGGATAAATCTTGGGTGTTACATCCCCAGTTGCATCGATGGTTGAGTCTTCCCGTGCCATTGATCTACATTTGCGCCGTTAATTTCAATCCGTTGTGGTTGTTTACTTTTAACGAAATTAACGAGAGACAAACGACCTCGTAAATTACCAATGGAACGGTAACGATCTCAGACCCCCTCCCCCCCCAAAAAAAAAAAAACGAAAACAACTAAAATACAGTTTACTGGTCTCCTGGTTACGAGTCCAAGCCGTTACTATCTCCACTGTGCAAGGGGATGGGTATGAGATGTGGTCACAACATTACCTGTTAGAAGGACAATACGATCTCTAAGCTCTCATCCGAGAAGATAATAGCTGTCGATCATGAGGCTAGCACGTGGTCCAAAGCTATTAAGAATCACGTCGTTGCATGAAAAAAGTGTCTATCGTCACAAAAATGAATTAATTTCGAAGGCACGACAAGAATCATAAAAAAAAAAAAAAATTATTTGGAAATCCAAAAATGTGTACTGTATATTATCCTAGACTTGATCTACTTCTTCACTCTTCACTCCGCTGGATCTTGAACCTCAGGTAGATTCTGGTCCACCAACAGTAATCCTCTCCATGCCCTTCGGTCCTGTGCTGCTTCCATTCAGGTTGCTTTACTTATTCCTCTTCTGTCCATCTCCGCATCCACATCGTCCATCTATCTCATTCGAAGT
>NC_134794.1:19454932-19484932 GCF_046742065.1 Oratosquilla oratoria | reverse complement strand
CAAGAATTAGGTTTCATATCGAGCACCATTTGTTTTCTTTCGCAGATGCTCCCGTGTTTGCTTCCACGCACTTTTGGGAAATCTTCAAACTGTGCATCACCACCACCACTACAATCACCACCACTTTCTTACTTTACGAAATATGCAATAATTGTCTGTGTTTATTTTCTATTTGATAAAGTCTTTCGGAGTATGGTGGTACAAGTCGGATAAGTTGTATAAGTGGTACAAGTCTTTACTTGCCAAATAGATTAATCTTTTGCCAAATGGAATCATCGAGAAAGGTTTTTTGGGGATGAGTTTTCTCTCTCTCTCTCTCTCTCTCTCTCTCTCTCTCTCTCTCTCTCTCTCTCTCTCTCTCTCTCTCTCCCTCTCCCTCTCCCTCTCCCTCTCCCTCTCCCTCTCCCTCTCTCTCTCTCTCTCTCTCTCTCTCTCTCTCTCTCTCTCTCTCTCTCTCTCTCAGCCGAAATGATTCGTTTAATATCGACTAAATTAAAGAGTTGGAAAGACGACATTCACGGGGGCGGGAGGGCATGGTCCTCTCAGTGAACTGAATATTTCTTTTCGTGACCCCTCGCCATCCTCCCTCCTCCTAACGACCCCACATCCAACACCCATAGTTAGGCAAGGAGGGTTGGTTTGGTCGGTCAGATTTGGTTAGTTTGGGACCTGGAAGGGTCTGAACGCCACCCACCCCGTTGATATTTTTCCCAAAAGGGTGGGGGATGGATAGAATTGGGTTAAGAGGAAATCTCTGGTTTATGGGTTTTCAAAAAAAAAAAAAAAAAAGTATCACCTAGTCTGCTCCTCAACCCATCTCGCATCGCCCCAAATCTAAAAGCATTGGATGATATTTTTTTTCTTTAATTTTGATAAATAGATTTGAGCCTTGTAGACATTTTTTACGTGAAAAATATGTATACAATTTCATGTATATGTCGTTTGTGGAATTAACGAATTACGTTTTTGGAATTTGGGAAAAAAGTTTAGAGGCCATGCAACATAAGGGATATTGATGTTTGTTCTTAATGCTTTAGCTTAATTTTCTCTTTCTTTACTACAGCATTTCAAATTTGCCATAAGATCAGCATGAGACAAAATTGCGAGACTGCACAAGAGGTTATTGTTGGTCTTCATTTAATCTTTGTTCCAACATGGTAGATTTCAAGTACAGCATCTGTAGTAAAGTGAAAATTAATTTCTATTTTTTACAGTTCCTTTACACTGATTTTTTTTTTCAATACAGAGGTTTTAAGATACTCAAAGGATTACAAAGAGCCTGCTGACAAGAGACCTTCTGGTCCATAACTGGGTCAGATGCTTAAAAATAAATAATAAAATATGAAAAATAATAACTAAAATAGATATATAGATAATGATAATAGTAAATAAACAGATAAATTATTATTATTTATAACAAATAATTGATAAATAAAATTAAAATATTAACACAAGTAATTCTAAATTAATAATTAATGATTAATAGATAAATAGAATAAAATAAATGGTAGGCATTACAGCATCTTGCTTAGGTGTTTATCTAAATGAATCTTAAAGCTTCGAACTGAATTACGATGCACTGCCTCTGCAAGAAACTTATTCCATCCATTTCCTATACTGTTGGTGAAGTTGTTTCTACCCACATCCAAATTATATCTACTTCCTGACAGTTTGGACCATTATTTCTTGTCTGATTCGCATTCAGTGTGAAAACTGTCACTTTTGATGTCAATTCCCATTAGAATCTTAAAAAGACCTAGATCACATCACCCCGAATTTCCTCTTTTTTAAGAAAAATAGATTTATATGTTTTAGTCGATTTTCGTATGATTTATTTCTGGTACTTGGAATAAGTTTTGTAGCTCGCCGTTGTACTTTTTCCAATCTATCTGTGGCTTTAACGAGATTCAGTGACCATACGGAAACAACATATTCCAAATTTGTTGACGATGCAAAAACTGTGCTGAATGGCAAATTATCGCTTAAACCAATTAGATATTCAAAAGGTTTAGATAAACTACAGCAATGGTCTGAAAAATGGCTCATGAAATTTAACACAAGTAAATGCAAGGTTATGCACATAGGTAAAAAATAACGGTAAGATTACAAGTCATTTGGAAATTCGTTAACAAAAGTGGACAGTGAAAAGGATCTCGGCGTAATTATCAGTAACGATCTTAAATCATCTAAGCAGTGTATTTCAGCCTCTGAGAAAGCAAATAAGATTCTAGGACTGATTTTGCGATCTTTTGACTTCAAAAATCCATCTCTCATTAACAAGCTATATAAATCGTTAGTTCGTCCACATTTGGAATATGCTGTTTCCATATGGTCACCGAATCTCGTTAAAGACATTGACAGATTGGAAAAAGTACAACGGCGAGCGACAAAACTGATTCCAAATATCAAAAATAAATCATACGAAAATCGACTAAAACGTATGAATCTGTTTTCCCTTAAAATGCATAGACTCAGAGGTGACTTGATACAGGTCTTTAAGGTTTTAAAGGGAAATGACAACATTAAAAGTGACAACATTTTCACACTGAATGAGAATCCGACAAGAAATAATGATGTCAAACTGTCAGGAAATAGATAATTTGGAAGTGGATAGAAACAACTTCACCAACCGTGTAGTTAATAAACGGAATAAACTTCCTGCAGAGGCAGTGCAATGTAGTTCAGTTCGAAGTTTCAACATTCGTTTAGATAAACACCTAAGCAAGATACTGTAATGCCTGCCATTTATATTATTTGTTTATTATTTATTTGTTTGTTATTATTTGCTTTATTTCAATTTATTGATATTTATCTGTCAACTTATTATTTACTATTTACATGCTTATTATTCAATTATACCTATGCATTTATTTATTTGTTATTATTATTTATATCTATATTATTAAAAATTTTATTTATTGATCTATTTACCATTATTATTTATTTATTCTATTTCAATATATATAAATATATATATATATATATATATAATGTATATATATATGTGTATATATATATATATATATATATATATATATATATATAATGTATATATTTGTATATATATATAATATATATGTATATATGTATATATATATATGATATATATGTATATATGTATATAAATATAAATAATATATATGTATATATATATATAATATATATATATGTATATATATATATATAATATATTATATATATATATATATATACATATATATATATTACACACAGGAACCCACAGTCGGAAAAAGAATAAACTTCGAATAAAGAACAATCCTATATTTCGGCTATCAACTGTAGCCCTCTTCAGGAAAGTACATAAGATAGAGAACAGAGGGGACTTATAAACTACAGTAAGAAGATATGTGGACAGTTGACCTCACTCAGGCGCGGGGCAAACTGGGGTGGCGGAGGAGGGAGGAGGTGAGGAGAGGGGAGGATGTAGCGTCCGCATCAACTTGGCTACTGCTGCGCGTGAGATAATGTCAGGTGTCCACTGCCCTTTAGAAATATTAATATTAGGGCATTCCTCAATTAATGCTGATTCGACTATTTTCCTCCTGAAACCGCAGTGGGACTTGAACACTAATCTGGCCTTACCCCAGTCGAAAGAATGATTCTTATTTTTGACATGAAGAAATACAGCCGAATTTTCTTGCCCATACCTAATTGACCTTTTATGTTCTGCCAATCTAGTGTTCAGGTCTCTCCCGGTTTGACCCAAGTAAACCAAATCACAATCTTTGCAGGGCAAACAATAAACACCAGGTGACTCAACTTCCTTCGGTTTTTGTTGAACGTTCACAATTTGCTTACGCACGGTGTTAGGATAGTGATAGGCAATAGTGAGACGTTCATGAGGAAACAATTTAGTAGAAGAACTGGTTTTTGAATCAAGCCCTCAGTAAGGCTAGGGCCAACCATTTTAAAACTTCCGTCCCCTCAAGTTTTCACCGCTCCTTTAAGGGCATTTAAAAAATTCCATTTAATAATACCATCAGTTCTTCTACTAAATTGTTTCCTCATGAACGTCTCACTATTGCCTATCACTATCCTAACACCGTTTTGTTTTTTTGTTTTGTTTTTTTCATCCGGCCTAGTTAAGGACCAAAGGGTCTCCTGTCGACATGCTCCTCCATTATTTTTTTTTTCTTTGTATTATTCTTTGAACTAACTATTTTATATACCTCGTTAACGTCAGATGTACTTTTAAAATCAAAAGATCGCGCAATCAGTCTTAGAATCTTATTTGCTTTTTCTGAGGCGGAAATACACTGCTTAGATGATTTGAGATCATTACTGATAATTATACCGAGATCTTTTCACTATCCACTTTTTGACGAATTCCCAAATAATTTGTAATCGTAGTGTTATTTTTACCTCTTTACATAACCTTACATTGCTTGGGTTAAATTTCATTAGCCACTTTTCAGACCATTGCTGTAGTGTATTCAAAATGTCTTGGATGTCTAATTGGTTTAAGGGATCATTTGCCATTCCGTACAGTTTTGTATTATCAGCAAATTTGAAGACAATAGATTTCAGTTCGTGGTCTAAATAATCTATACATAATATGAATAGAAGTGGCCCAAGAACGGAACCCTGAGGAACTCCACACGTTGTTTTTCCATTTTAGAGGTTTTGCCATTTAGAACAACTCTGTTTACGATCGTTTCAAGCAGTTACTAGTCCACCTTAATAAGTCGTGCAGGACGGTACCAAAAGCCTTCTCTAAGTCCAGATATATTAGATCTATATATTTTTTTTCGTCATAATTTGATATGAATGTGTTGTAGAGTTCCATCTGATCCCACGCTGGTTGTCATTTATCGAAGTTACTTTCTAAATGGTGTTCGATAGCAACTTTGATGATAGTTTCCATCATTTTCCCTACGGTTGAGGTTAAGCTTATAGGCCTGTAGTCCACTGGCTTCTTTTTGCCGTCCTTTTTGAATATGGGGGTAACATTAGCTAACTTCCAATTTTGTTTGGGACATCTCAAAATATGTCTCTTTATAGTAATAATTTATAATAGAACAACAATCTCGTTTTTCATTTCATTTAAGTTTTTCTATAATTTTTTCTTCCTTTTTTTATCTAAAAAATCGCACATTCCTTCATTTGAGTTTTCGTGTTGACCGTCAGCAGATAATAGTGGGCCAATGTGATATATTTTTTTTTCTCGTGTAACTATAGCATTCTTTGGGATTCTCCGTATTTATCAGCAATATTCATTTTGTATTGTCTCTTTTTTATCGCTTTTTTTAAAGCCTGTAATAGTCATTAGGTGCACCAGAACGTTTGTGTTTCTTACAAATCTGTCTCTTTTTAGCAATACATTTTTCAGTTTTTGTCAATCCATTTTGGGTAAGCCTGATTTGGGGAGCGCTTGTAAATACGAATCATTTTAGTAAACGTATTTTCAAATATTTCCCATATTTGATCTACAGGTCTTTCACTTAATTCTGCCTCCCAATCTGTAAGCTAAGGCTCCTGACGTAGTCATATGAACTGAGCATTACTGAAATCAGGTATTTTAGACACACAACTATTATATACTGTATATATATATATATATATATATATATATATATATGTATATATATATGTATATGTATATGTATATGTATGTATATATGCATGTATGTATATTTGTATATATGCATGTATGTATATATGTATGTGTATGTGTATATATGATATTATTCAACCACAAACAACTTTTAATTCCATGCCATCGCAATCGAGACTGAAGAATCGCTCGATGGAGACATTTTTGTTGGAAATTGAAACGTGGACGAGCCGAGGATTCGAACCCAGCTGACCCGTAACAAAGTTACAGTGACTTAAACCAATGCGCATTGGTTTAAGTCACTGTAACTTTGTTACGGGTTAGCTGGGTTCGAATCCTCGGCTCGTCCACGTTTCAATTTCCAACAAAAATGTCTCCATCGAGCGATTCTTCAGTCTCGATTGCGATGGCATGGAATTAAAAGTTGTTTGTGGTTGAATAATATCAATTGATCGCTGGGAACCATTCAGTGTAGATGTATATGTGTATATATATGTATATATGTATATATATGTATAGATATATATGTATATATATATGTATGCATATATATATATATATGTATGCATATATGTATATATATACATATATATATGTATATAGGTGTGTATATGTATATGTATAATATATATGTATATATATATATGCATATATATACATATTTATGTATATATATATATATGTATGTATATATATATATATGTATGTATATATATATATATGTATGTATATATATATATATGTATGTATATATATATATATATGTATGTATATATATATATGTATGTATATATATATATGTATGTATATATATATATATGTATGTATATATATATGTATGTATATATATATATATGTATGTATATATATATATGTATGTGTGTATAAATATATATGTATGTGTGTATATATACATATATGTGTATATATGTATATATATGTATATATAATATATATATGTATATATATAAATGTTTTCTTAAAAACAACTGCGCATTCGGCGCTACAAAGCTTCTTAAGTAGACTTTCAAGTCTTCTGAACGTGGATTTCTGGTTATCACAGGACAGACGGAATAATAGATTTCCAGTAGACATTAGGAACTTTAGTTGAGAAAGAATGTACAGACGTTTCGCTAAACGCAGTTAGCATTTTCAATGTAATAGAGACAGAGAGTACAGGACATAATAAACATAGAAAGAAAGCTCTGGGAGAGGTCACAACGTAAGACACGGGGGGAGGTCACGACGTAAGACATGTGTATATATATATATATATATATATATATATATATATATATATATATATATATATATGTAATATATATATATATATATGTAATATATATATATATATATATGTAATATATATATCTATGTGTAATATATATATATATACTTAATATATATATATATATGTAATATATATATATATATATATGTAATATATATATATATATGTAATATATATATGTAATATATATATATATATGTAATATATATATATATATATATATATGTATGTGATATATATATGTATGTGATATATATATATATGTAATATATATATATGTAATATATATATATGGGGTGTAGTGGGGGCTCTGGATAGAGATAGTACCCTTGTCTGCCCGCAGCTGCACCCTCTATCGTAGGGTGGACGGACAACACCGGTTCTCATCCATCTCCCACAGCTCTCACGTGCTGGCTCCAAGCGCCACACCCCGGTAAACCGTCTCAGCTGACGGGCCAAACCACGTGAGGGAAAAGGAGTAAACCTTGAAATCCGGAGTGGAGACCCGTAGGCGGTTCAGTGATACAATTATCACCGTTCCGGCATCTCCTGCAGCCAAACTGACGCCAAACGTCATGCTTCGCATTCCTTTGGATTTCGTCGGCAAGGCCGAGAGGGGGATCCTGACGTTTGGGACACCCAGGATCTCCATATTCAGGCCCAGGCTTCGCGTGAAAAAAAAAAAAAAAAAAAAAAAATGGAGAGGGATACTCCAGCCCCACTGTAAAGTGAGGACACAAACCGGAAGTTGTCAGTTTACGGGTTATAAGCCCTTCCAAATTGGCGTACAGGAAGGACGCCACGGGACAACTTTGACGGTGGGAGGGACCATTGAAGTCCTATCGTCCGACTACCGCCCGCCTCAAGCTGGGCAGCCCCCGGCCAATAAGGTGTCGGTCCGCCAACGTCTGTCGCTCCAGTGGGTGCCTGGAGCTTAGTGTTTGTCAAAACATGAAAAGCGGACGGATACCTAGTACCCAACAGACATAGTATTGTTAAAAAATAATCTATCTTGCATCTGGCAAGCTGGAATGTCAGGACAATATGTCCTGGCCTCACCGACGATCTACAATAGGTTGATGACTCCAGGAAAACAGCCATCATCAACCGCGAGCTGGAGAGGCTAAACATTGACTTTGCATTACAGGAGACCAGACTCCCATCGAGCGGCAGCCTTAGAGAACAGGATTACACATTCTTCTGGCAGGGAAATGAACCAGAGGAACTACACATTCATGGCGTAGGTTTCGCAGTGAGAAACTCCCTACTGCCTTCAGTGGAACCACCATCAAAGGGTACACCCCGAATCCTCTCTCTTCGACTCTCAACTTCTTCTGGTCCAGTCAACGTCCTTAGCATCTACGCTCCCATACTCAGTTCTCCGGTCGAGACCAAGGATGAGTTTTATGAGGAGCTTGAGACTACCATCAGAGAGATCCCAGCCACAGAACAACTATACCTGCTTGGGGATTTCAACGCTCGTGTGGGAGCTGACCAAGAATCCTGGCCCCGCAGCATTGGCCACTTCGGTGTCGGCAAACTCAACGAGAATGGTCAGAGGCTTTTAGAGATATGTTCCTACCACGACCTCTGTGTAACCAACACATTCTTTGCCACCAAGCCTCAACACAGAGTATCCTGGTGTCACCCTAGATCACGTCACTGGCACCAGCTGGACCTCGTTATCACCAGAAGATCCTCGCTAAATTGCGTCCTCACAACCCGTAGCTACCACAGCGCTGACTGCGACACCGACCATTCGTTGGTTGGTTGCAAGGTGCGTCTTCAGCCCAAACAGATCCATCGCTCTAAGCAGAAAGGTCATCCACGTATCAACACATCCAGGACAAAAATGCCAGACCTGTGTAAGCGCTTTGCTGATTCTACAGAAGAGGCCCTTCGGGACTGCCCCACAAACAGTGCTGAAGAGAGGTGGAATCACATTCGTGGAGCTATCTACAACTCCGCCATGTACACCTTCGGCAAGAGAGAGAGGCAGAATCCAGACTGGTTCGAAGCTGGAATTACAAAACTCGAACCAGCAATCGCAGATAAAAGAAAAGCGCTGCTTAACTACAAAAGAGAGCCTTCAGAGAAGACACTTGCTGCACTCCGGAAGGCTAGAAATGACGCCCAACGGTTGGCACGGCGCAGCGCCAACGACTACTGGCTGAGCCTATGCCAGAGTATCCAGCTCTCTGCTGACTGTGGCAACATTCGTGCCATGTACGACAACATGAAAAAAGCCTTTGGCCCAAGCATTACCAAGATCGCACCTCTGAAGACAGCCTCTGGTGACACTATCACAGACAGAGGAAAGCAGATGGAGAGATGGGCCGAACACTATCAAGAACTTTACTCAAGAGAGAACGTTGTCAGCACCGCAACAGTTGAGAAATGCAAAGCCCTACCACTCATGGAGGAACTAGATGTTCCACCCTCTATTGACGAACTCGGAAAAGCCATCGACTCCCTGGCCAGTGGGAAAGCTCCTGGCAGCGACGGCATCCCCCCGGATGTCGTCAAAGCGGGCAAGAGTACCGTTTTACATCACCACCTGCACGAGCTTTTACTCCAGTGCTGGGAGGAAGGAACCGTTCCCCAAGGCATGCGTGACGCCAACATCATCACGCTCTATAAAAACAAAGGAGACCGCAGCGACTGCAACAACTACCGCGGAATATCCCTTCTCAGTACCGTTGGGAAGGCCTTCGCCCGAGTAGTACTCAACCGGTTGCAGAAACTTGCAGAACGAGTCTACCCTGAGGCACAGTGCGGCTTCAGAGCAGAACGATCAACTATTGACATGGTCTTCTCACTAAGGCAACTGCAAGAGAAGTGCCGAGAACAGAGGCGTCCACTTTACATTGCCTTCGTCGACCTGACGAAGGCTTTCGACTTGGTTAGCAGGCAAGGCCTTTTCACCCTGCTACAGAGGATTGGATGTCCCCCTAAGCTCCTGAGGATGATTTCATCCTTTCATGAAGACATGCACGGCACCGTCCAGTACAACGGCTCATCCTCGGACCCCTTCCCAATCAGAAGCGGCGTGAAACAGGGATGCGTACTTGCTCCGACGCTTTTCGGCATCTTCTTCTCCCTACTGCTGTCCTATGCCTTCAACCAGTCAGAAGACGGAGTGTATATCCACACCAGAAATGACGGAAGTCTCTTCAACCTTGCACGTCTCCGAGCAAAAACCAAGGTACGCAAGGTCTTGATCAGAGAGATGCTGTTTGCTGATGACGCCGCCTTGACTGCACACACAGAGGAGGCCCTACAGCGACTCATCAATTGCTTCGCTCATGCATGCAAAGAGTTCGCCCTTACCATCAGCATCAAGAAGACCAACGTCATGGGCCAGGATGTCAGCAGCATTCCTAACATCTCCATCGATGGCCACATCCTCGAGGTTGTGGGGGAGTTCACCTACCTGGGTTCCACCATCTCAAGCAACCTGTCCCTGGATGCAGAGCTGAACAAGCGCATCGGCAAAGCAGCAACAACATTGGCTCGTCTTGGAAAGCGTGTATGGAACAACGCCATGCTGACCACCAACACCAAGATAGTAGTATACCAGGCTTGTGTACTCAGCACGCTCTTGTACGGCAGCGAAGCCTGGACCCTGTATTCCCGTCAAGAACGCCGACTCAACATTTTCCACATGCGCTGCCTCAGAAGAATCCTGGGCATTAGTTGGCAAGATCATGTCTCCAACAAGAATGTTATAACACAGGCGAGAATGCCCAGCATGTTCGCCTTGCTCAGCCAGAGGCGATTGAGATGGCTCGGTCATGTTAGACGAATGGACGATGGCCGAATACCGAAGAGCGTGCTGTATGGGGAGCTTGCCACTGGCTCCAGACCTGCAGGAAGGCCCATCCTTCGCTACAAGGACGTTCTCAAACGTGATCTGAAGGCAGGCGACATTAACCCAGCAAGCTGGGAGGCAGTGGCCGCTGACCGCAGCAGCTGGAGACACGTTGTCAAGGCAGGCATTCAAACTAGCGAGAAGAGGAGAGAGGACCAGTGGGATGAGAAAAGAGAGCGCAGACGGCAGAGGCTAGCAGCAGCCCCCACACAGCCAGGCGCGGACTTTACCTGTGACAACTGTAATAGAGCCTGCCGCTCCAGAATTGGACTCTACAGCCACAGCAGGCGTTGTAACTCAACCCTAACCTAAAAAAAAAAAAAAAAAAAAAAACGCGACCTCCATTGTCTCCCGAGACAGACGGATGCCAACAACAATATATATATATATATACATATGTATATGAATATATATATATATATATATGTATATGTATGTATATATATGTATGTATATATGTATATAATATTTCTCAGCTTGAATCTAAGTTGTGATCATTACATGCAATGTTTTCACCAACTTTTACATCGGTTATCATGCTTTCGCGGATAGTGATCAATAGATCGAGTAAGTTTCCATGCCTTGTGGGATCTCTTATGTGCTGATCTAAGTAATTGTTACTGAAAAAAACCATCAGGCGACTACCTACTCGTACGAGTATATTGCCATGTTCAAGGGTCGTCCGGTCTACGTCGGTTAAGTTGAAATCTCCCATTATCAGAAAGTCCCGGCCACAAAATTAGTTCTTGAAACAAAAGTTTGTCATCTGCTAATGAATTTGTTTTCCCTAAAAAAGCGTAGGCTCAGAGGTTACTTGATACAGGTTTTTAAGATTCGAAAGCGGCCCATACACGATCAATTATATTGCGCAATTTCATTGTCAATACTCTGAATTGACAATTAAATTGACCGTGTATACATTTATTTATCTTATTTACATTATTTATATCATTATATATATATTTCTATTTATTTATTTATTTGTCATTATTATAATTTTTTCGCATCCGACATAGTTATGGACCAAAAGGTCTCCTGTCGGCATGCTCCGCCTTTGTAATCCTTTTCCCTATATATTACAACTGCATTAATCTTTTGTCCAATTGTTTGTGTTAATTCTATCCATAAACTACTATGCTTTCTATTTCACTTTCTCTTACACAGGCATGGATATTGCTTTTAACGTACAACAGAACAACCCCACCTTTCCTCTGGTTTCTATTGTGATGAAACTGTTTCAATCTTGTAATATTTTTTATGAAATATGAGTTCATATTGCAATTGATTTGAATATCTATTTTCTTTAGATTCTCTCCTGATGTCCATTTTTGTCTTCAAACTATTATAATTTTATTTCGTATAGACAAGCTGTAAGTCTTCTAATAGACAAATCTTGTAGGTGAAGCTATTTTCTGCATTGATTATTTTCTTGTAGATAAATCCATTACGGCGATTAACTAGAAAAAGAGAAAAATAATCACTGCAGAAAACAACATCACATACAACAAAATTTTTCTATTTCATTTCGTGTGTATTGTGAAGATTCAATTACCACTTAAAGAGCAACAGATTTAGATTGACAACTCGTGCCCAACAGGTGACCATTTGGTTCATAACGAGGCTAAAAACAAAATGATAAATAGATAGATAAACATTCAAACATCACACGAGACGTTCGAGTAAGATACCCCCAGAACGCCTCACTCGAGATTCCAGAAATATCAAGAGAACAAGATGACTGGAAAGGAATGTGGAGTTCATGAAGCCGCGCTCAGAAGCTCTCAGAACCCTGGGACGTTTATAAGCTACCACGAGGACAAAAATAAAACTTCCTCTGAGACGCATTACCGTGAAAGAAACGGCCGCCGAAAGCGCAACCCAAAATATACCGAGTCTTCTTGTACGCATGGTTGCCAAAGGTAGGTGGGATTCACGCCTCCGTGCTTAAAATGATCACCTCCGTAATGTGGTTTCCTCGTAGGGAGAGACCCAGAGGACGGAAACAGTCATCATTCCACAGGAAATCACAAACACCAAGTTGGCTCCGCAGAGTGCCAGAGGCGGCCACGCGCGGCGCAATTCTGGAGCAAAAGGGAACGAAACTAATACGAGTACATATCCATATATATATATATATATATAGATATGTATATATATATATATATATATATATATATATATATATATCTATCTATATATATGCTGGTAAATTGTGACAAGTTGATGGTGGAAAAATAAGTCACGCGTCTAGTTCAGAGTTTCTGAGTTTATTACAGACCGGTTTCTAGCTATATTTCTAATCATAGAGAGAAAACAGTAAGGAATAAACTCAGAAACTCGGAACTAGACCCGTGATTTCTTTTTCCACCTTCAACATATATATATATATATATATATATATATATAGATATATATATATATATATATATATATATATATATATAGATATATATAATTCAGACATATCTAATATAGATCTATGCATGTATATTTATACACACACACACACACACACGCACACACACACACACACACAAAACCTCGTGGCGCAGTGATTAGAGTTCTCGCGTGCCACTACGGACGTCCGAGTTAGAATCCCGCCCAGGACTGAAATAATTTCGCTGCGCTGCGGGTTGTTACTCCAACTCTCGTGGAGGGGAGTTGGGTGTGTGTGCGTGTAAGGTCACATCATTACCCATAGATCGGTCATATTCGAGCTCTAAGTTCTTCCGGGAGGGAAAAGCTGTTGATCACGAGTCCAACACGTGATTCAAGACCATAGTGAATCTCGCACACACACACACACACACACACACACACACACACACACACACACACACACACACACACACACACACACACAAAGGACAGTTATAGAAGAGATCTGAAAAAGAACAGCTTTCCCCACAGAGTGGTGGATATATGGAACAAATTAGACGAAACAGTAGTGTGTGCAAAAACCCTACACGAATTTAAGAGCAAATTAGACACTGAGATACAAAGACGGGACACCACGAGCGTTGCTCCCGTTCCCGTAAGATACAACTAGGTAAATACATACACAGGCAGACAGCACCGGTCATAGATGGGATGTTCGGGGATTTTGGAATTTATAACATTCTTTATCCTAAGCATAAAGGAAGTTCAACAATACTAATTACTATAAGGATTCATTACAACTTGATGAAAATAAGTCTAGTAACAATATGTTACAATAAATTTAACATAATACAAAAGCCTGCGCCTACATCACTAGGCACATGTAAATGTAAAGACACCGGTAGAGGACAACCTACTTGTGCATAATACATATTCAAACTCAATGTACAAGACACAGTTTATGAGCACAGGCTGGATCCAATGCCATTTGTCGGGAGTTCAACTCGGAGTACATGTTCCCGTGAGGCAACTCCATGCTTCCTCATTGGCAATATTTTCTTTCAGGTTTTTGCAAAAGCGTAAACTGATTCAGATTATTCTTTGTGTGTGTGTGTGTGTGTGTGTGTGTGTGTGTGTGTGTGTGTGTGTGTGTGTGTGTGTGTGTGTGTGTGTGTGTGTGTGTGTGTGTGTGTGTGTGTGTTACCTAATTGTATTTACCTAATTGTATTATAAGGGAAGGAGGCTATACTTGTAGTGACCCGTCTTTGTAGTTTTCAGCATCAAGTTTGTTCTTAAATTCTTGTATAGTATTTGCACACACTGTTGCCTTATCCACTTTATCCCAGATATAAACAACACTGTGTGTGTGTGTGTGTGTGTGTGTGTGTGTGTGTGTGTGTGTGTGTGTGTGTGTGTGTGTGTGTGTGTGTGTGTGTGTGTGTGTGTGTGTGGGTTCGTGTGTGTTTGTATGATTATGTCACTCTTGTTATACATACATGCATGAAGACAAATTGCATAATATCATTATGCTTTTCTTGCTGACAGCTGACATCGTGAATGCATATGCATAGTGCTTCGCAGACATAATTATACACAGGTTCCTGGTCTTGTTCTCTCCTTCAGTCGAGGAAGAGGGCCCACTTTGTAACTCTTTGTTTTTCATTTCTTTTCTCTTATTTTTCTTTTGTTTTCTTTTTCTATTTTTTTCTCAGTCTTGCTTTGTTTTTTATTTGCACAGGCCTTCCATGTTAGGAAAAAAATCCCCCTGCCACAAAAAACATTCTCCTTTTTTTTTCTCTCTTGTTTATGTTTTACTACAGTGCCCTCTTGTAATATCCATCTTATTTTCCACATCTAAAATCTTCCACTGTTTCTTCCTTCTTTTTCAGTCCTCTTCACTTTTATTTTTGTCTATCATCTTTCTCCTTCCTTTTTTACCTTTATTTGGTTTTCTTACCTTCCATTTTGGCTTTTCAATTTTTTCAAGACTTGTATCTATCATTTTCCCCGTTTCATTTCAAAATTATCCATTATATTTTTGTTATTACTATTATTATTATTATTTTTTTTATTTATTTATTTTTTTTGCGGGGAAACTCGGGTTTAATAGACACTAATTCCAACGTTTATACTAGCCTTCTCCACTCAGTTGCGCATGCATTTGCACATACACATGCGTATGCACACATATATATATATATATATATATAAATATACAAATATACATGCGTAAATGTATAGATATACATATGCATGTACGTGTACATATGCATATACATGTACATATGCATGCAAAGTAGACCACTTGGAAAAAATATATACATATGCATATACGTGTACACATGCATATACGTGTATACATGCATATACATATGCATATACGTGTACACATACATATACATGTGCATATGCATATGCATATACATGTACATAGATAAATATTTCAAAGAAAGTCACGGCAGTGATACGATTACAAAACCTTTTTTCCAGATATCTTACATTTTTCTGGCTACAGATGAAATATAGTGTTTACATTTCGGACGAAATTTAAATTGCTCAGTGATTCTGTGTTGTTTCCCACATTCATATATCAGTGACATTCCAATTAGTGATACAGGGACACAAATAACAATCCTTATACACTGTGTATAACAAAACTCGTTTAA
The DNA here is from genome assembly GCF_046742065.1 of Oratosquilla oratoria. Lineage (NCBI taxonomy): Eukaryota > Metazoa > Arthropoda > Malacostraca > Stomatopoda > Squillidae > Oratosquilla > Oratosquilla oratoria. The sequence goes on along the minus strand of NC_134794.1, from coordinate 19,469,150 downwards.
GACGATGGTGGTAATTAAGTACAAATGGTCCATGACTTAACATTTATTATGTTTTTAAGAAAGGTGTCTCAACCCTTCAATAAGGAATTGTTGGTCAAATGAACAAATTGTTCTAGTGGTTGCCATTATGAAATGTATATGTGATGCAGAGGCTTCCCAAAAACTTTTCCAATTCTTCTCTCTCTCTCTCTCACACACACACACACACACACACACACACACACACACACACACACACACACACTTCAGATGTAACCAGCTTCATGACATGGCTAGGCGCTGAATTCCTTTGTGAAATTCCCGAGATTGAAGACCATAAACCCTTACTGTCATGACGCCATGACCCTCTGTTGGGACTTGAACCACCGCCTACCTAGTTTCTCGTCTCCAGACGCCAGTGCCTTGGTCCGCTCGGCCACCACGCCTTGCTCGAATATAATCCTGTGGCGAGGGACTTTGGAACGTGACATACGACCTGTGACTCATCCAACCAGTCCTGAAATCGCGTCATCATTTTCATTCACGAAATGATCGGCCTTTTGTGAATCTCCGGTCGACCAAGGGGCAAATAACACGGACGCAAGAACGTGGAGATAATTACTCCGGAAACGGTGCGTTCCAGCAAAGGGGTAAAGAGATTCCGAGGGCACGTTCCGGTCTTCCCATCACCATGGTAACCGAGTAATAAATCGAGCGATTTAACACGAGTTTCTGCACTTGACTGAATGAAATCGCCCATTGTTAGCCAGGACGAAACTTGTAAAGGTCGTCACATGTAGTAAGATAAGTTGATGAACCTTCAATCCTTCAGCATGAGTGAGATCTTGTGTTAAACTGATCGTCAGACACGAAATTTATACAGAATATCACAGTAACAAAACGACTGAGACAAACAATGGACCCTTGATCTCTGGGTGGTCTTGTCCCAAGCTGAATAAAGTTATCTAGTCTCAGTCAGAATAAGATTGATAACGACGTCAATGTAGGATATATTTGCGTATTTTTTATGCGTCGTGGGTCAGGTTTGAATGCCTGCAATGGTGCATAAGTAGAATGGCAATGACGTGTTTATCTTTTCTTGTTGAGTTCCCGTTAACTCTACAATTTGCAAAGTCTTCGAAGTCTCACGTATGAGGAACATTAGTAAACAAGTTATCTACATCTAGTAGTCTCATATAAGGTGGTAAGGGGAGGAGCCTACAGCTGAAGGAGTTGAGTAGCTGCGGCCAAAGCTGTTACCTTTGTCGTATTATGCATTTGCACTGTTGGGCCAGGTAACAGTCACTATTGGGAATAGGAGGAGAGTGCGAGACAAGCACGTTTCCGATTACACCACCAGCGCACTCCCTATTTAAGGATCTTTTGTGTTGTCTTAGCATGTTTCAAAACATTTTATTTATTTATCTATTCATTTATTTAGATTATTGGCCCAGTTGATTTTTTACCTCTTTTTAGACTACCGATTCAGCCGCGTATAATTTGTTTACTGTATGTATATAGATGATTATTAATTTGGTGTATGTTTAGTCTATATTTTCTCGTGCAAATTTATCATTATTAATACTTCAAGTATTAAACAAATAATACACTATGTACTTGAAACAAAGAAAACTGTAAATCCTTTACGTACAAGGATGATTTCTAATTTGGTGTATGTTTAGTCTATTTTTTCTCATGTAAATATATCAGTATTAATACTTGGAATCTTAAACAAATGTTATAATACACAATGCGTACGTGAGACAGAGAAAATGGTGAATGCTTTATGTACAAGGAACAAGTAGTCGTGGAAATCTTTATCTAAGACTCATATCAAATAGAAAATAAGCTGGACAAGCGCATTCAATTGTTGGAAGAAAATACGTCGACTCCTGTGACAAGGTCAAGGAGGTATGAGCTCACTGTCTCTCCTTCCACTGCAGTCTTATTTGCTTTTCTGAAATCTTTTCTCTCCTTTTTTTTATTCTCTTGTTTAAGTCTCGACTTGCTTGAGAAAAGAAATAAAAACTCGTTTTTTTTCGGGTCGTGTGATACTTAACTGACCTCCACAACTGACTTCATCAGCAAGAAATTTCATTCCATAAAGTTAAGTTTTCTTTTCGTTTCTTTGCGTGTTTGTCTTCTCATATTTCCTGAATAAGTAAACAATTCTCGTTCGTTTTCGCTCCTCTCCTTTCCGAAACAATTTTAGCCCACTTTCGCACCGAGTCTCGCTTTTCTTTTTAGTCTGTCTGATAGTATTCGATTTTATTTTTTTCCGTGACAACTCTGCCCTTGTATACCTGATAGCACTTTTTCATGTTACTTCGTGACACTTCATAACACTTTATAGAACTTCAGGAAAAAGGTCCTAAGGCATTATTTTGTTTCTATGTCTAAAGTCTTTGCGGACTTTAGAGGTTTCTTTAACAAACAACTTCACGAAGATCAAGATTGCCAGGATGTTGCCCTTGTAAACAAAGCAATCTTCCTTTTAACTTTGCTCACAAAAACCGAGCAACCAATGTTATTTGGGAAAGACGCCAAGTGTGAATGGCAGACTCAAATATAAAGAATATACCTATATGTGTACATGTATATGTGTATATATGTATGTGCATACACACACACATATATATATATGTATATATATATATATAGATGTATATATATATAAAATACATATATATATATCTATGTATGTATGTGCATATATATATATAATTGTGTGTGTGTGTGTGTGTATGTGTGTGCATATGTATGTGTATTTGTATGTGTATGTGTATATGTATATATATATATATATATTATATGTATATATATATATATATATATATATATGTATGTATGTATGTGCATATATATATATATATATATATATGTATGTATGTGCATATATATATATATATATATATATATACATATATGTAATTGTGTTTGTGTGTGTGTGTATGTGTGTATGTGTGTGTATATGTATATGTATTTGTATGTGTATATGTATATATATGTACATGTGTATATATATGTGTATATGTATATATGTAGATGTATATATGTATGTATATGTATGTATATGCAGAAAAACCACTAGGAAAATAACAGAAATGAGAACGAGTGTTTTCGTCTATTCAGACATTTTCAAGGTACAAGTACAGAAAAAGAGACAAGTACATATACTCAGAGGGTAGGGTAGATCTCTCCCCGTGACCTATGGGCTCAGAGTCCCGAGAGTTTGGGTTACAATTTTCTTAATAAATTCATCCAACCTGTAGAGTCCATGACTTAGATTTAAATTATTAACAAATGTATCCTTGATTAGACTGGATTCTATGATATTTCTATATAAATAAGAATTACTCCTAACAATTACTTTTGCTGCATCCCAATTAACACACTGGATGAAATCCCTTAGACGAACAAATAACACGTTGGACATTTGACCACTTCTAACGCTATACCTGTGTTGCTTTAATCTAACATTCAACTCCTTTCCAGTGTGACCAATATAGCATTTGTTGCAATGTTTACATGGAATTTTATATGCACAACCTTCCTTATTTTCAGGGGAATCTTTAATTAAAAGACTTTTGACACTGCTGGAGTTTCTAAAAATGACTTGAATGTTGAAATTCTTAAGAATATGCGGTAATTTTATACAATTATCATGATAAGGAAGAACGAAAAGAATTTTAGAATCACACGTGTCTCCAGCTTTATCATCAAAATAAGACTTCCTAGCCTTTTTTTGAGAAATTTCAATGAGATAATTGGGATACTTTAATTTTGAACAAATTGTACCCAGCAGATCCTCGGGGACATGTAACGTGTCTCAGTGTTGTTAGGTTTGTGTTTTAATTAACCCATACATGTATGGAAGTGATGGTGAATTCGAGGAGAACTGCTTGATCAAAAGGTCGTGTCCTTTTAAAATAATTTTCAACTTATTATTGAAATTCTTACTGACAGAATCTAAAGGATTTTTTTTAATCTAGTATACGTGTTTTTATCATCCAATAGGTCATCCATTTTGTCACTATAATCCTTTTTGTTCATAATGACAACACTGTTACTTTTGTCAGCTTTGGTAACATGCAAGTCGTCATAATCGACGTCAAAGATTGAAAGCAAATTGATCCAGTAGAGAATACTTTGGTAGTTACCTTCAAACAGATTAAGAGAGAGAATTGTTAACTATGAAATAAAAGCTAAACATTAATTGGAGCCTGTATAGTTTAATATATAACACTTCAGATTATAATTTCGTGCAAAAAAAGACCATTTATTTGTCATTGATCCTTGTATGATGTTTATGCATGCATGCATGCATGCATGCACATACCAACAGACATACACTAAGAGGCCTTTTTCACCTAAACACTCATTCGTCATTCCGAAGGACCTCGTGACTGAGAAGGTATCCCTGACTCCCGCCACGTTGCTCAGCTCAGAGGCAATGCAGGAAGACACAGCATACGTACATCGTAATAGAATATCACTTCACTCATAGAAACTCACTAAAATCTAACAGGAGTGTCATCCCTCATTGCGATAATAAAATTGTATCACCGAAATCTTGCACCAGTACATGTTCAAAAATCATTTCAAAGGGACATAAAATGGATATTTATGTCAGCCATTGATAGGAAAACAAGCTTGTGAAATAGCCAGTTCCCAGTGGGTTTCAATATCATAAATAGAACCATTCAAACATCATCCCGATTTTCTCTCGCGAAACATCCTCTCTCTCTCTCTCTCTCTCTCTCTCTCTCTCTCTCTCTCTCTCTCTCTCTCTCTCTCTCTCTCTCTCTCTCTCTCTCTCTCTCTCTCTGTTTCTGTCTATTTTTCCGTCGCTCTCTCTCCCTCTCTCTCTCTCTCTCTCTCTCTCTCTCTCTCTCTCTCTCTCTCTCTCTCTCTCTCTCTCTCTCTCTCTCTCTCTCTCTCTCTCTCTCTCTCTTTTCTATCAGATATTGGAAAGTGCCGAGTTACTCGATCTTATTGCCTTCGGAAGCGGAGACAATCCCAAACAAGCCTGCGAGCCTCGCACGTGCACACACACGCACACATACACACACACACACACACACACACACACACACACACACACACACACACACACACACACACACACACACACACACACACACACACACACACACACACACACGTGTGTGCGTGTAAGGTCATAGCATTACCCATAGATCGGTCATATATGAGCTCTGAGCTCTCTTCCGGGAGGGAGACAGCTGCCGATCACGAGTGCAAGAACATGGTGAATCACACACACACACACACACACACACACACACACACACACACACACACACACACACACACACACACACATATGCACAAACACACATGTGCACACGCATACATGAAGTATATTAACCACCAATTCGGAAAACTGATCACACGCTAATAGGTCTTGATCACCTACTTTGGTGCGACATTGACAAAGTTATAAAAGAACATAAACGGGGAAGAGAAGTTAGATGAAATAGAAGAGGAAAAGATAAAGAGATCCGGAAGGATTTTGGAAGAGAAAGATGATGGAAGACTAAATTCCTGTAGATACAAAATACAATTAATTTTCTTTTTCTGATATCCTCGTTACCCGCCATGCGAGGTGGCTAGGTTTGTTTGCCTTTCTTGGTACTGACGTCACCACTTGGCCCCCACGCTCCATTCATGAAAATGTAATGTAGAATGAATAAGTAAATAAATGAACGAATTAGTAAATTAGTAAGTAAATAAGTAAATAAATAAGTAGATGAATAGATAAATAAATCAAATGAAAATTTAGATTAGTAATGATGACAATTATATTGATAATAAATAAGTAAATAAATGAACGAATTAATAAGTAGATAAATTAGTAATAGATTAGTAATGACAATTATAAGTAAATAAATGAACGAATTAATAAACAGATAAATAAGTGAATAAATAAATACGTAAATTAATAGATAAATAGATCAATCAAATCAGAATTTTAACTTAGTAATGATGACGATTATAATGACAATAGTAATAATAACGACTAATAATAATGATAATTATAATAGTGATAATGATGTTTGATAATTATAACAATAATAGTAATGATAATCATAATCATGATTATCATGGTCATAATAATGATACATATACCAAAGGCTTTTTTCCCCCTTACTAGGGAGGTAGCCAAAAATCACTCATAAAAACCACTCCCAACCATTCCCTCCCTCCCTCCCTCCCTCCCTCTTGGCTCCTCCTGGATGACGGGTCATCCCTGCATCCCGCCCACTGCCCTGTGTCAGAATCAGTGTCGTAAGACACAGCACATCCACAGCAAGGCCGCTTCAATTAATCAGCGACCACCACCCCTCTCCGTCCCCTCATACAGAAAAAGAGAAGACGGGAAGAAATCCCTTCGGGTTGTGTCAAATTATATTTCATACACACTCCTCGCCCCCCATCCCCCACCCACTCCCTTCCATGCATCACAACGTCATCCATACACAGCCATTCTCCATTCACCCCTATCTTCTGTCTTCTCCCGTCATTCCTCAACAGACATTCCCCTCTTTCCCAATGACCCTTTTATCCCATCCATCCATCTCATCCTTGGTCGCCCCCCCCCCTTTATGTTCACTCCGTCTGTGGTATTAACTGCATGTTATTGTAGGGTTAAAAGCTACTCAATAGCAGTTGATACTTTTGGGTCTATATGCCCCCCCCTACGGACCAGAGTCACACATCATTTTGTCCCTGGTAGAGGAAATCTCTATTTATAGAGAAATGATGATACTTGATTATACTACGACTGTCCCTCCGTTGTGGTGTCACCCCACGCTTGATACTGTTCTGTACTACTTCTTTAAGTATTCGTTTTCTTATTTCGCTGAACCCTGTGGTGGGGGAGAACAATACTGCCGCCAAGTGTTCCCTCTTGAGTCGTAAAAGGCGACAAAACCGGGACGGGGATAGGACTAGGCATCTTCCTCCCTGTAGCCACAAAAAAGGACATTCCTTAAAAAAAAAAAAAAAAAAAAAAAAAAAGCAAAGGCATAAGTGGGTTTGGGAGGGGTTTTCCAACCAGAACCCTAAGGTTTGGAAATATTAATGATAATAATAATGATAACAATAATAATAACGAAATGAATGATAAAAAGAATAACGACGAAAAAGGAACTAGGAACAGAAAACGGAGGTATAACAGACATGGCACCTTCTCTGGTTGTCTCCCTTGATTAAAAAATGGTGGACGATATAATATAAAGAGAAGACGAACGATACTTAATGAGATACGTTACAAAAAAACAAAAAACTCATATGACCATTAGAAGAAATATGTCTACCTCGTCAGGTTTTTAATTTACTGGAAAAAGAACAGAACTTATCGAGAATCGTTATCATCAGTTTAAAAGTATATTTGAAAGAAAAATATTAAATGAAAGCTGCTAGCGTAGTTTCTGAGAATAGGACAAATTCCTTCAGGGTGCACGCACGCATCTGTCACCACCAGAGGTCTCCTTCTGCAGAATAAAATCGCCTGACGGCTGCAGGAATAAAGTTTACAAGTAGACCCTGCTAGTTAGAGGATAAAGAAATCTACAAAGTCATGGAAAATCATTAAGAAATCGTGGAAAATTTATGGAAAATTTATGGAAGAGTCATGGAAAAGTCATGGAAAAGTCATGGAAAAGTCATTGAAGAGTCATGGAAGAGTCATGGAAAAATGAAAAGTCATGGAAAAATCATGAAAAAATCATGGAAAAGTCATGGAAAAGTCATAAAAAAGTCGTCAAAAGTCATGGAAAAGTCACGTATAATGAAGTTTCCTAAAGTTAAATAGTTTTCCGAAGAATGGGTATTAAGGATGAGACGGCCCACGTCATCCTCTTTCCCCAAGAATAACAATGGAAAGTAACGAATACATTTCAGCAAAATAAACCAGGGTTTCTCCTAACAATAAGAATGCAAATGTCCTTTCTTAGCATGCATAAAAAAATGAGAGAGAGGGAGAGAGAGAAGGAGAGGGAGAAAGAGAGAGAGAGGGAGAGGAAAAGAGAGAGAATGAAAGGGAGAAGGGAGAGAGGGAGAGAGGAAGAAAGAGAGAAAAGGAGAGAGGGAGAAAGAGAAAGATGGAGAAATGGAGAGAGGGAGGGAGGGAGAGAGAGAAATGGAGAGGAAAGAGACAAAGGGGAAGGGAGAGCGAGAGAGAGAGAGGGAAGGGGAGGGAGAGCGAGAGAGAGAGAGAGAGGGTGAGGTAGAGCGAGAGAGAGAGAGAAGGGGGAGGAAAAGCGAGAGAGAGAGAGAAGGGGGAGGAAGAGCGAGAGAGAGGGAGGGAGAGCGAGAGACCGAGAGAGAGAGAGAAATGTCGCTCATTTTTAGAATGTAACTTATATTCCATGGAAGTTGGTTATTTTCTACGGAATGGGTTTTTTAGAGAAGGGTGGGGCGGAAGGCCGGAATAGCCCGCTTCCCCCAATGAACGGGACTGCCCCCCCACCCCCCTCCCTGGACTTATGCCAAGAAAGTGAGATATTCCGTGCGTTCTCGAGCATATTATATCTAATAAGAGGCAAAGCAATTGTATCTTCTTCTCCAACTTCTGAAACTAATCATGAAGTTAGGGAAGTTTTTTTTTTTTTTGTCCGACGTTGTCTCCATAGGGTAAACATGTATTACTAACTCGTGAAATTCTTTTTTTTTACTCTGTTGGGATAGTGATAAGGCGTAACCTTCGTATGATTTAAACGCGTGAAATGGGAGTTAAACTGGGTGGGAATGTTCCTACACCACGTCCAGCCTGTGCAAGTAACAGCTGAATGTTTGAAGAAAAAATCTGTCTCACTGCTGTCGAATATTCGTATGAATGGTAAGGAGATCACACCAGGAGTCTTTCAACTGTAACCATAAAACGCTCCCTTTACTCCATGTCCTAGGAAAGCCAGGGTAAATGGTAATCATCAGAGGCCTCGGAGGTCCTTGGCTTGCACGGCTTGAAGTGTAAGCTGCACACAAACATGTAATGCATTCATTATCATTAGCCAAACAAATTTTCTTCGTAATTACCAATACTGATTTCTTCGTTCTTGTTTGGATTTCCACGCGAACAGAGTAATCACATTCGAAATCGTAATTATGTTTTGAAAGGATTTTTTAATTTGATTACGGCGCATCATCGTCGCGTGTGATCCTCGTCGCCGCTGCTTTTCGCGTTGTTGTCACTTTGCGTTCCGCGGACACGACGTCAGTTCCGGAACGCATCAGCACTGCGGCGATGTGGGAGAGGGAAGTTTCCGCTGGATGCATTAAATCACACAGAGACAACTGAGGTCTTTATATGTGGTGAGGTTAGGGTTTCCTCATATGAACAGCAACCAGTGGGACATTGGATGCTAGGCCCCAGTCACACCAAGCTTATGACCTGTTTCCGAACCCCGGCCACCAGGCTGATTTGTGCTGTTCCGCGGTTTATAAAAAGAATTGAGGACAATGCAATTGGAATGAATCTCCCCCGTCATGAAGATGAATATGAAACAGCCACCTGGCGCTAACCATGAGAGAAACAAAAGTGCCACCGTCGAAGGTGGTCGGAAACAGGTCGTAAGCTTAGTGTGACTGCGTCTTCACTGTATTAGATTTATTTGTCCTCAGTTATACACCCCAGTTATACTTTGATATGTATGCAAAGTAGACCACTTGGAAAAAGAAATTAACGAAGCAGAGCGCTTTCGTATATTACATCTTCAGTGCAAAATGTACATAGTTGGACAGAAATACATAGTTTATATATACATGAAGAAGGAACAAGGACAGATTACATAAGAGTAGAGGACATTTACCCCTTGGAAAGCTGTAGATCAGGTCGCAAGGGTCAATGCGTCCCACTAATGAGGGAGGGGTGACATTAGGTCACAGTCGCAGGGTTACATTTTACCTTATTAATCTTTTGCTTATTTCTTGGCAGATAAAATTGTCAAGTTTATATAAGCCTTTGTGTAAGTTTGTATTTTGATCACTGGTGGTATGGATCAAACTGCACTCTATTAAGTTTCTTACTATTATGTTATTGGTGTGATAAATGGCATGGATACGTATATTTCTCCTTATGGCCGGGGTGTCCGAGTCAAAGTATACTTCAGACATATTAAGGTCACTTCTATCGTCCTCCAATCTCCGCACTTCGTAGATGAAGTACCATCCCACTCTCCCGTCACACTGCTCGGATCGAGGACAGTCTTTACAAATAAACCGCACCGGATGTCACCACCATCACAATCTCCATCTACCACGCTGTAAATTTCTAGAACTAAATTGGACTTGAATAAGACAACAGTGTCTAGATCGCCAACACAACACCAGGAAGCTAAACTACACGTGATGTATGGTTCTGAGGGCAAGTTATGAATAAAAATTATATCTCATGTCCCGAAAGAAAAATATTACGCCTGGAAGGAGGACCAGAGTTATGTCATAAAAGAGAACGATGGATGACGATCTTGGGTAATGAAATGTCTTGATCGGCTGACGATCTATCTCGTAGGGTTCGAAATATGGAACTCGTATAGTACAAGATATGAAAAGGGTTGCCCCGTCTACAGAATCCTCACTGGTTATTGATAATAACGATAACGTCAGTCCTTTTGTTATTGATACTCATAGACTCTCGTGTTTTCATTATCGATCAAGAGATCTCTGGTATGTGGCTATGGTATTTCGTATCAGACTAACACGAGTATTGATCAATTTACTTGTGTTGCCAGTAGATGGTTTTTTTTTTTTCGTGGCTCTCTTGTTTAAACTACATCAAAGGACCATGTGATGAGTTCTGCACAGCGCTTGGATTTAACTGATGGTATGTTCCATGGATGGATAGAGGTAGATCTGACCGCCTCCCCCCACCCCCCCAAAGAAAAAAGAGGGGGAAACGAGGGGAAGCAAGGAGGAAGGGAACAGCAGACAGGGAGGCAGTGGTCGGGTGGCTGGAGTTGAGAAAGGGGAACTCATGGAAAAAGGAAAAAAAATAGTAGTGTGGGAGGGACACCTGGGACAGGGGAACTGTTGGGCTAAGAACATGATGAAAGGAGAGACGCAAGTGGTGGGGAACGCGGACAAGGAGGAGGAAGAGGAGGAGGAGGGAGAGGGGAGAAAATTGAGAGGAGAAATACAAGGAAGAGGAAGAAAGGGACGTAATGATTCAGGAGAGGCGTACGAGGAAGACATGAGATCAAAGAGAGTGGGACTGGAAACATTAATTATGCGACGGGGAGATGAGGACAGAGAGACAGAGACGGAGACAGAGAGAGGCGTTCGCGGAGAATAGAGTAAGGCGATGAAACAAATAGCCGAGCTGGTTTTGTGCAGGAAGTAGATGGGATCCGCTGAAGACGGGGGCAAAATGAGAAAACAGGAAGAGGAGGAGAGAAGACCTCCGGAATATGAAGAACAAAGACAAGTAGAGGAATGCCCAAAATATATATATATGTGTGTGTGTATGTGTGTATATATATATATATATATATATATATATATATATATATATATATATCGACACGGCGACCTAAATCTTTCGAATGTCAGCCGATGTGACGTCATTGTAGCAAAAGGATGAAGACGTCAGAAACTACTTCGAAGGAGCAGAGGAGGACCCCAGAACTACCGTGACAATGAAGAAACGAGAGTGAATAAAGTACTCTGGAGAGGAACCTACAACAAACGACAATTTTGGAAAAAGGAGAAGTGTAGAGTTTGAGTGACAGAGGGGTACGAGGACTCACAAGAGGGGAGGAGAAGAGGGGAAGAGAAGAGAGGGGCTCCGAGAGGGCCTCTGGTCTGGAGAGGCAAAGGAAAGAGTCTGAAATGTGGGGGGAGAGGGCAGGTTCTGAGAGAATAACAGTCGAAACAGACACAACGAGGGCAGTAGTAAAGCACCAAACTTTGGGGCGTGAGGAGAGAAAAATAAAAAAAGAACGAAAGAAGAGTAGACGAAAAGAAAGAAAAAGAAAGGAGCACAAAATAAAAGCAGAAAATAGAAAAACAAAACCGAACTGCATTTGTGAAATATCTTCTTTCGTCACAAATATCCAGCTCTTCTTTCCATCGTAGAAGGAAAGAGAAAGACGCAAGGAGCTTTAGAGAGGGGAAGAAAGAGCCACAAAGAAGTGTAAAGGAAATGGAAAATGTGGGGAAAAAGATTCAAGTTAACCTGGCTGACGTGTGAGTAATGAGGACAGCAATGACAACTACGTCAAGAGAATCAGAGATCGATCGGGTGGATTCATGAATGGCAACCACCGAAAAGACAAAAAAGGAAGAAAAAAAAAGTGACAAAGGAGTCGAAGAAAGACCTGAGCTTCGTGGTTGGCAGAAAGAATGAAAGAAAGAAGGAAATGAAAGAAAGAAAAGAAAGACGAATTAGATAATCATAGAAAATCGGAAAGTAGGAAAGAAAGAAAGAACGAGGAGAAGAATAAAACCAAAAAAGAAAAAAAGAAGGAAAAAGAAGAGAGAAAAAGTAAGAAAACGTAAGAGAGATCTGGGCAGTGCATGCAGGAGGAGAAGGAAGATTAGAAAGAGGAAATTAGATTGAAGGATGAAAGGCAATAAGGGGAGCATGCAAGGCAAGGCAAGGCAAGGAAAGGAACAGTGCGTCGCATCGTGAAAAAGAAGAGAGAGAGAGGGAGAGAGAGGTGAGGGAGAGAGAGAGAGAAAGGAACATCTTTGAATTAGTTTCATTGACAGCATACTTTTCATTGACCCATAGACCATCCTTCAGATGCATTAAAGTCGCCCGACACCACTGTAGCCACGGAGATGGGGCGAGACGCAAATACTCTAGAGAATTATTATAAAGGTGTGAAATGGCATGAGAGAGACGAGGCGAGGCGAGACCCAGAGGGAAAAAAAGCCCCCAGCGGTGATGGTGCAGGGGTGGAGTAGAGAAGTGTTCTTAGTGAGAGAAGCAAACGAAATGGGGAAATCCGGGCGGGGAAGGCTGAGTTGCTTTGGCGGATGGATAAGGGAAGAAGGGGGGAAATGGTGGCCTTGTCAAGGGGGCTCTACAGGGACAGAATCTGGACACATGAAGCCAGGAAAGAAGGGGAGAACCTATTAGGTCATGTAAGGTCGTCAGTATGTTTATGATACCAGGTTTTCTATCCTTTGTGCATTCCCACATCGGTGCAACATTGTCCCGGAGGTTATAAAGGAGGTATTTAAGGAGGGCAGAAAAATGGAGGGATAATAGAAAATAATAGAAAATAAAAATGACTTTTTTTTTTTTTTTTTAGTGGGGTAATTAGCCCTCCAGCAATGATAACATGCTGCGTGATTGCAATCCTCAAAGGTTCAACGAAAAGTCTATAGAACATTGATAAAATAAAACTTGTTCAGTGACTACCCCATGCACGGGTTTGGTGATCGTGGTGGGTGGTAGCGGGTGGGGGGGGGGGAGAGGTTGAGAATGATGATGTAGAAAAAGGAGCAGCGAAAGAAGGAAAACCGTAGATTGAGATTGAGCACCCTAACCACTCCCCTACACACACACACACACACACACACACACACACACACACACACACACACACACACACACATTCACCCCCCTCCCCTTGGAAACAAGAGAGCTCAGTGAGGAAGAATAAAAGGATGAGAACTGTGGAGGGCGAAAGGAAAGGATGACAGCTCGTCGGGAGGATGGGGGGAGGGGGAAAGGGGTTGGGAGGAGGGGACGGGGGGGAGGAGAGAGGGAGGGACCGGCGGAACGGAAACTGGCAGGGAAGAATCGGAAGGGTGAAAGATGCCGAGTTAAAAAAATGGGTCTTAAAACTGGTAGAGAAACAAAAACGCCAGGGCGGATTTTGCAGGGAGAAGGAAGTGAGGAGAAAATACGGATGTGAGAGAAATGGGGATTGGGAAGAGAAGAGAGAGAGAGGAGAGAGAGAAACGTAAAGGGGTTGAAAAATGGTAGAGAGAAATAAGAGCAAGAACTAACGCGAGACCGGACTTGGGGCGATAGAAAGGGTTGCTGAACGACGGCCACGTGTGGGAAGGAGCTAAAAGAAAAGGAAATACTGAAGTGGAGGAAGCCTGCGAGAATCGGTCGGCGAAAAGGGAAACTCGGGTGTTTTCTTGGTCACTTCATCGTGGACAGTCCACCCCCATTCGGTGAGAAGGCTTCCGGGAGACTCTAGAGGTGGGATCCCTTTCCGATGGTATGGACCACCTAAGTGACCACACAGAAAGCTCT
>NC_134794.1:19449932-19452432 GCF_046742065.1 Oratosquilla oratoria | reverse complement strand
TGCTCCCAGGCGATATTATTAATCCAAGATTAAAGTTCTTCACTTTCTATCAAGTTAACTTCCTCCGTACCTGTTGGTCCCTTTCTCTTTGTTCTGGCCGCTGCCGCGTCTTTATTTCTATCATAATTTCATTTTATCTTATTCTATTTTGGTTTTGTTTGATGTCTTGTTTTGTTTTTATTGAATTGTATATATCTTTGTTTGTTCTTATTTTATTTTATTTTGTTTTACCTTGTTAGATTTGATTGCATTTTTTTTTTTTTTTGTGACATTTTCTATGGTAACCAAGGAAGAAAATGGAGATGTTGTTTTAAGTCCAAGAAGGCAAGACTGCGCCGAGGAAGGGATGTAAGTCAGTGATGCAATTAAAACGGTCAAAAAAGAGTTCTTGGACAAGAAGGAACAGAACCTGTTCACTAAAATGACAAAAGGGAGGAAAGATATTTGAACGTTTCATGAAGGCATGAACAAACAGAGGCCCAGAAGGAGGTAGAAAGAGGACCATTTAAAGCAAAAGGGAAAAAAAAAAGTTAAAGACGTGGACAAAGAGACCCAAAAGAAGATCGAGGGAAGAATATTTGGAAAATTTCTTAAAGACCTGAACAAACAGATGGCCAGAAGGTATAGCGTTAGGCTTGGGGTTTCTTGGGGGTTGAGGGGTTGAGGGTGAGGGAGGTTGAAGAAGATCAGGTATAACTCGGATGGAAAGACGAGACAAAAAAAGTCATGATAAGGATGCCTTTGCCCTTGAAGAGAGAGACAAAGGAATTGAAAGAACGGGGAATCTGGCACAGCCCACTCCAAAAGACGAAATTGGATCGGGCTTAGGGTGAAAAAAAAAGAGAGGGAGGGAGAAAGAGAGAGAGAGAAAGAGAGAGAAAATTGTTTGGTCTCAAGGACCCTAAACGTATGCATGAGAAGTAGGAGAATTGCGGGATGTTATCAACATAACCTGAAAGACAAATCCTCATATGCATATATGTATGTATATATATACATGTAAATATATCTCTTCACTGCCGTGCTACATTTTACAAGGCTTGAGTACAGCGATATCGTTCGTCATATGTGATAGAGGGATGGGAAAGGGAAACAACGACTACTCCCTTTGAACTTGTTTTACAACGACGCTCTCATGAACGAGAAACTTCGTTCGCCCGATAAACGCCAGATGGCAACACTGTATTGTTTCAGTACCAACACAGAAATAACTTTATTTGACATCATGCTAAAGAAAAATGAACGAAAGTCAATTGTCTAGCTCCAAAGATATCAACCAAATGATATTGAATTTATGAATTTACTGGTGAATGTAGAAGAGAAAAAATAGTCAGAAGAAAAGATAAATAAAATGTGAAATGGTCATATGGAGAAAAACAAAGGGAATGTGGTGCTTTGGGAAATGATCTGTGCAGCACGTGATATTCCCGAAAGGTTGGTACACCTGCCAAATGAACTTAGTACATGCCTCCTCTTTCTCTCTCTCTCTCTCTTTCTCTCTCTCTCTCTATCTCTCTCTCTCTCTATCTCTCTCTCTATCTCTCTCTCCTCCTCCCTCTCTCTCTCTCTCCTCCTCCTCCCTCCTCTCTCTCCTCTCACTCTCCTCTCTCTCTCCTCTCTCTATCTCTCTCCTCCCTCTCTCTCTCCTCCCCCTCCTCTCCTCCCTCCTCTCTCCTCCCCCTCTCTATCTCTCTCCTCTCCCTCTCTCTTCCCCCCTCTCTCTTCCCCCCTCTCTCTCTCCTCCCCCTCTCTCCTCCCCCTCTCTCTCCTCCCCCTCTCTCTCTCCTCCCCCTCTCTCTCCTCCCCCTCTCTCTCCTCCCCCTCTCTCTCTCCTCCCCCTCTCTCTCCTCCCCCTCTCTCTCTCCTCCCCCCCCTCTCTCTCTCCTCCCCCTCTCTCTCCTCCTCCTCTCTCTCTCCTCCCCCTCTCTCCTCCCCCTCTCTCCTCCCCCTCTCTCCTCCCCCCGTCTCTGTCTCTCTCCTCCCCCCCCCTCTCTCTCTCTCCTCACCCCTCTCTCATTATAATATACAGTTCTCATCATTATAATATACAGCTTCCTTTACTATGCACAGAATATGAAAAAAAGAATAGAACATAGATGGGAAATAAAAGAGGCAACTACTAAGGTTGATTTGGCAGAATGATTAGTCGTAAATCACGACGTAGACAGTATGCCACATCCTAAACGGACTTCTTGCAGCGCACATACTAGAGCATCCCATGAATCCATGGCTACCAACCGGAGTAGAATAATTTTTATTTAGTCAGTTATTTATTTATATCTATATTTATTTGTATACATACATATATACATATATATATATATATATATATATATATATAATAAACTTTTTGCGCGAATGGAACTTTTCTTTTTATATACTTTTTTGGCCACTTAGATCTAACTCTTTATCAAAAAATTGGAAATATATATGATTTCGATGTTGCTGCATTAATACATTTGTTTATAATGAAAATCGTATGCATGTAAAAATGTACTGA
>NC_134794.1:19427432-19434932 GCF_046742065.1 Oratosquilla oratoria | reverse complement strand
ATGTATATGCACATGTACATATATTTGTATATGTATATGCACATGTACATATATTTGTATATATATGTATATGATATGCATATGTGTGTATATATGTATGTATGTATATATATGTATATGCATATGTATGTACGTATGTATATATATGTATATGCATATGTATGTATATATATATATATATGCATATGGATGTGTGTATGTCTATATATGTATGTGTATGTATGTAATATATGTTACAGTAAGAAAACACGTACCTAGGGATTACGCGTAATCCCTGAATGTTTATTCAGTGAAGACGGGTAATCCCGGTTTCACTACCCTACCCTAACCTACGTTTAGGTTAGGTTAGGTTAGTTTAGTGAAACGGGGATTACGCGTATTCACTGAATAAACATTCAGGGATTACGCGTAATCCCTAGGTACGTGTTCTTACTGTAACATATACATATGTATATATATATTTATAATATTATATATATATATATATATATATATATGTATATGTATAATTATGTATACATATATATGTATGTAATGTGTGTTGTGTGCGTATGTGTTTATATATGTGTGTGTATGTGTATATATGTATGTGTGTATGTGTATGTATTCGTGTGTGTGTATGTGTGTATGTATTTGTATATATGTGTATATATATATATATATATATGTGTGTGTGTGTGTGTGTGTGTGTGTGTGTGTGTGTGTGTATGTATGTATGTGTGTGTGTGTAAATGTATGTAATCCAGTGGCTAAGGGGGGTCCTGTGTGCACTACAAGGTCCCCTAAATTACTAAATAGTTTCATGATAGGGACCACTTCAGGTGTAAAAAAAAAAACTTGGGTAGACATTCTGAATCATGGTAGCAACTGGAAATCACGATTTAATATACGTCAAAAACGGCTACCTTGTATGAAATTTCCGTCACTATTTTACTGTGAATATGTGAATTTAAATGCCAATACGCATGTTTTTGTCCATAGAAGTGATTATATTTTGAGATCTCTTAGATAACATTTTCTTCATTTTTCAACAATGCAGTGAAAAAGCAACAGTTTTGTTCATTACATTATCGCTTTTTCACATTTTTTGACACATGAAGAGTAGATGCATGTTAGTTATTGAATTATTTTCTATATCAGGTAAATAACTAACATCATGGAGGGCGTTCCACTAAAGAGGAGAAGACCGTCAGAAACAGAGTTTCAGAGGTGCATTATATGCCAGCAAATCACAAACTGTACGGTGACCAGCACTGAAAATGGCCGAGAGCGTATTCTTCAAGCGGCAAATATCAGACAAGATATTGTTCGTGAGCGGCTGCTGCAAGGAAAAATTTCACACTTTGTTTGAAGCCAGGATCATCATGCAAAACAATGGATGAACTGAGATAACAGATGTATCATTAAAGTAAGGCTGTAACGATTGATCAGCTTCCTCCAACTTCTCGTGCCTTCTTGCAGCATATTCGTAGAAGCTTTTATGCTGCATACATACAGATGAACTGCCTCAACGGAACCTCTTTGTCCACTGCAATACGGTTTCATAGAAGTGGATGGTTTGTTAATGCCAGACATCAATATTCAAATGCTGCCAGATGACATTGCCTTCACCTGTTCCTGCCAGAAATGTGCAGCAAAACGATGTGTCTGTAGGCATAATCTTGCCCCATGCTGTGTATTTTGTAAATGTCAGTCTGACATATTACAATGCATGAACCCCAATAGACTATAATCTGTTTGAACGTGCCTGAGAAAACATGAATGATTCATAAGATGGAATTTTTGAACAATGAATATGTGCATTTTTACTTGTGTTCTACTTGTGTTCTACTGCATACAATGTGAATTGCTTGGTACAATTTGAATTGTCTGAATTCTGTAATACACATAATATGACTATATGTGTGTAATATGAAAAAGTAATCAAAATGCTACATTGTTAAATATCAAAAGGAACTTGGTCCGAATTATTTTGCATGGTCTTTTAATTAAACTGATATATTTTATGTTGTTTTTTATATTTTTATGCTAAATGGCCCACATTAAATTTCATGAAAGGTGCTATATGTAATGTGTATATACACAACAACGTTTGAGAAACTCTTTTGATATTTTTATATGGTTTATAACTTTTATGATGTAAATTGAAAAAACTTATTTTTCGGCTCTCGGTAACGTTTAGGGCCATTTCCAAACTAATGATTTCCCAAGTTGCTGCTACCATGATTTACCATGTCTACCCAATTTTTTTTTTTTGTACCTGGGGTGACCCATAACATAAATCTGAGTAATCTAGGGGACCTTACAGTGCACACAGGACCCCCCTCAGTAAGAGGACTAATGTTCATATTCATGTATGTGTGCATGTATGTATGTATGTCCGCGTGTACTATATGTATCAATATAAGCGGCTTTAACTACGCGTAGGGTCGTCTCTTTATCCGTACATTGAATAGGCACTAGACATGGACCAAGAGGAGGTAAAGGGGGTTGGCACTATTGCACGTGTCCTCAAAACCAAAAGGTGTAATATCATCGAAGAAACACAACGATTTGAAAGTATATACATATTATGAAATTAATTCATTCACCTTCGAAATAATTCGGTTCCTTTTCATTTCCCTTTCCTCTCACCTACAGCGCCACTCCCCCTCCCCCTCCTTCCCCTTGTGTCCCTAATCCTTGTTTCGCTCCCTGTCATAACTGTTTTTTCTCTCTTTTTTCGTTTTTTTCCATTGTGTATTTATTCAATTGGAGTGGCTCTTCATTTTACTCGTTAAGAGGAGGGACCCATGTGTCCACAACTCTCTTCCATACAGCAGTGTGTGTGTGTGTGTGTGTGTGTGTGCGTGCGTGTGTGTGTGTGTGTGTGTGTGTGTGTGTGTGTGTATGTGTGTGTGAGAGAGAGAGAGAGAGAGATT
The DNA here is from genome assembly GCF_046742065.1 of Oratosquilla oratoria. Taxonomy (NCBI): domain Eukaryota; kingdom Metazoa; phylum Arthropoda; class Malacostraca; order Stomatopoda; family Squillidae; genus Oratosquilla; species Oratosquilla oratoria. The sequence goes on along the minus strand of NC_134794.1, from coordinate 19,432,011 downwards.
CACCATAGTCTTGGATCACGTGCTGGACTCGGATCAGAGCCCAGATCTCATATATGACCGATCTATCGGTAATGCTGTGATATTACACGCACACACACGCACACGCAACTCCCCGGCCACGAGAGTTGGAGTAACGACTCGCAGTAGTACTGAAATAATTTCAGCCCTGGGCGGGATTTGAACTCGGACCACCGTAGTGGCAGCCAGGAACTCTACCACTGCGCCACGAGTTGTGTGTGTGTGTGTGTGTGTGTGTGTGTGTGTGTGTATTCACCTCGGATCTGCTGCAGTCTCTGTCGAGACAGCCAGACACCACCCTACGGCAGTGAGCTCAGAGCTCCTTATTAGCCGATCTCTGGGTAGGTCTGAGACCACTCACACACCACACACCGGGACAGCAAGGTCACAACTCCTTGACTAACGTCCCGTACCTACTCGCTGCTAGGTGAACAGGGGCTACACGTGAAAGGAGACAAACCCAACTTATCTCCGCCCGACCGGGGAATCGAACCCCGGTTCTCTGGCTTGTGAGGCCAGTGCTTTACCAATTCGCCACCGAGCCGTGTGTGTGTGTGCGTGCGCGCGCGTGTGTGTGTATGGGCAGTGACAATGTATACGTTTACTTCTAGTGTAATTTCTTTTCTCTGTGTACAAAAGAATAAAAACAAGCATCCTAATGCATAATACCCATTAATTGGAACACTGCCTGCATTCAAAATTTCTTTATTTTGGCTTGCTGTCATCAAACGAGAACCCCGCAATATTGCTGTGGTGGCGTATGACATTCCTGGTATTTACCCTTTTTTTTATTTGGGGGGGGGGGAGGGGTGTTCATGGGGCGTTGGGAAACCCTCCACTCTGGTTGACCGAAGATAAGAATTCCTACCACGGAGCATATTTAAGTAAGCTGATGAAATTCCCAAGACCATTTGACGACCTAGATTTCTCCTCCCCCTCTTCGTTCTCCTTCTCCTTCTCTTCCTCCTCCCCCACCTCCTCCCCCTCCTCCTCCTCCTCCCTTTCCATTTCCTTCATGTAAACGACCTCGGGAATTCTCTTCGTCTTCGACTGAAGACGTTTATTTCGTCTCTTCTGGACACTTGAGTTCTCCTTTCACTCATGAAGTCCCGACTCTTCCTCCTGAGAACTCCCTCGCTGTCACACTGAAGAGTCGGCTCCACAACCTTTCACGCTCAAACTGTTAGACTATTGATCTTTCTAGAAACTATAATTCAATAGATTCCGCAAATTATATCATCATCATCACATATCTATAGTATCACTATTTATATATCTACGAGTATATACTATAGACTAGAAACTATAATTCTATAGATTCCGCAAATGATATCATCTTCAAACCATCACATCTATAGTGTTACTATTTATCTATCTACGAGTATATACCAAAGGCTTTTTCTTCCTTATAAGGAAGGAAACCAAGTGTCACTGATGATATTATAAATAGACATCTACATTTAGCATTTTCAGTAAGACGAACTTGTAAAGTGAAGAAGTACGAGTGGTATTCTGACCTCGGTTAGGTAAAGAGCTATAGGGAGGAAAAAGAACAGAACTTTTTTCTTTTACGAAACTGTAAAATATCTAGAAAAAGGAGACACGATTATATAAGAACAAATCCTTGATTATTCTTGGTACGACAATGTCTTCTCTAGAACTTCATCTAGAACATTGACTTACTTAACAAACTAAATATAAACACAGCTAACTTTTTGCGATTAGAATACATGTACTTAGAAAATTATACTTCAATTACCAACTGGAATTTATCGTCAATGACTTACGGACAATAGACTTAACTTTGGGAAGATACTTCAAACTGAACGAGGAATTTCTTCGCCCGTGACACCTCCCCCCACCCAATCAGGCCGTATGTGGCCCTCTGCTTGAATGAAATTGACATTGGTTTTTCACAGTTTTGTTTACCACGCTGTTCGAAGAGTAAAATTTATTTTGTGCCCAGTATTGTCGACATTAAAATAGCTCTGGTTTTGTGGTAATTGACTACAAAACGTTTTTACTTTTGGCAAAAGAGCATATGACCTGATGCACAAAAAACACGGTTGTATATATATATATATATATATATATATATATATTTACTCTGTGTGTGTGTGTGTGTGTGTATTCACTTGGTCTTTGGATCACGTGTTGGACTCGTGATCGACAGCTATTTCCCTCCTGGAAGAGAGCTCAGAGCTCGTAGGTCCGATCTATGGGTAATGCTATGACCTTGCACACACACACACCCCGAACTCCCCGCCCACGAGAGTTGGAGTAACACCCCTCAGCGCTGCGATGCTGATATTATTTCAGCCCCGGGCGAGAGTCGAACCGGACCTCCGTAGTGGCAGGCCAGAGCTCTAACCACATGTGTGTGTGTGTGTGTGTGTGTGTGTGTGTGTGTGTGTGTGTGTGTTTATATATGTATGTTTCTATATGTGTTTGTGTTTATATACATACATACATACATATACCAAAGGCTTTTTCCTCCTTACACGGGGGATAGCCAAAAAGAAAAAGGCATAGAAACCACTCCCACCCATTCCATTCCCAACATATTCCACTACACCCTCCTCCCTCCCTCTTATCTTGGATGACGGGTCATCCCTGCATCCTGTCCACTGCCCTGGGTCAGAAACAGTGTCGCAAGACACAGCACATCCACAGGAAGGCCGCTTCATAAATTCGGCGGCCCCCCCCCTCTCCGCCCCTCATGCAGGAAAGGAGAAGATGGGAAGAAATCCCTTCGGGCTGTCAAAATTTTTCTCGTACATACTTCCTCACCCCCCATCCCCCACCCACTCCCCCTCATGCATCACAGCCTCATCTATACACAACCCTTCTCCATTCACCCCTATCTTCTGTCCTCTCCCGTCCTTCCTGTACAGACATTCCTCTCTTTTGTTAAGCCCCTTTCACCCCATCCATCCATCTCATCCTAGGACGCCCCCTCATATTCACTCCTTCCACCTCCGCCTTTCACACTTCTTTAACGAATCTTTCTTCACTCATTCTTTCCATGTGTCTATGTATGTATGTATGTACTTTCTATTGAATATCACAGCATACTCGGCGTTGGTGATCATTTTCTTTAGGCTTTCTACTCCCTCTATTCTTTCTGAGTAAGGTAGAGAATACACAATATTCCCGAAGAGTTTCGTCTATACATTTAGCATTTTGTAAGATTGTTTTCTAAACTACATACATGTTTATATGTGTTACAAATAGTAACATTAAGAGAGGATGGGTTCAAGAGTATTTAGGACGCGTCATCGTCTTCTCGGCGGGACTTAGGGTGCTCCGAGAGCTCCAAAGTCCCACACGTATTCTGTTAGATATTAATTATATGATTTCTAATTAATACTGCCTCCATTTACATAATTTTCTTTTGTCGTTGTTCTTGGATATTATTACTGTGTCTTCAGTTGATCCCGTGGTATTTTGGTGCTGTGTTTTTGTGATGTTTGATTTTTTTCATGTTGTAAGTCTTTGTGATAATGTTTGTTGTGTGACCGATGTACTCTTCATTACAGAGCGCACAGTCTTTATCTTGCATGAATACTTATACACAGCATTATTTTATTTTAATTTGTCTATTGTCGCTGCCATGTTGTTCTTCATCGCTGAAGACGAAGTTATAGGGTTGCGATAATAGATTATCAAACTAAGTTTATCCTCTTGCTTTCTGGGCTTACAAATCTTGTATATTTTATCTTTTAATACCTTTTCATCCTTTTTATATGAAAAAGACACTGTGTTATGGTAATAAATGTTTAAATTGTTTTTCATGCTATCTTTTTTTACTTGTGTTGTTGACCATATTATTCCTGACTTCTTTATCAATGTCTTTTATTGCAAAGTTATTATTAGTTAAAATTTCCTTAACTCTGTTTTGTTCTTGGTGGAGAAGGAGCCAATTAGAACAAGATTTGAAGGATCTTGTGACGTATACACGTACCACACTGATTTTTATATTATGAGAGGCATTCACTCAAGCCATTTAAACATCTCCTGGAGACTCGGTTTTCAATAAACGTTTGTGGTGAATGCTTCCTTCGAATCATCTACCCAGATATCTAAAAATGGTATATTTTAATCAAGCTCCTCTCCACGATGAGCCGTAAGTTGTTCAATTTGTGCCTCTCCTACACCGAGGAAAATGTCGACATATCGGAGATAAATTTTGAGTTTCTAATTTGAGGTATCAGAGACGTAGGTTTAAATATGGCACATGTATTTCTAGGCAAATAAAACTCTCAGGAGACTACCCACACCAACGCCATCTGGAAATGAATTATGCCTGAAGGGCATCTAAAGAACAAGACAAGGTATCTTTGGGGGCAAACTGTCATCAGTGTAAACGTTCTGTAGGATGACCTGAATGGTTTCTTCTACAGAAACATTAAAGAATAAGGTTTCTACATCGAGAGAGGCTAATATTCCTTGAGGGGTTGTATTTCTGAGAAAATCTATGAACTTATTTGTAGAGCAGAGAGCATGGATGATGGGAATGTCTGGAGTAATCAGGTCCTTGATACCTTACATACATACATAT
>NC_134794.1:19384932-19424932 GCF_046742065.1 Oratosquilla oratoria | reverse complement strand
TAATAGGGACTTTGTCTTTAATTTCTATTTTCTTTTTTCTTTCACATATTTCCTTTATTATTTCCATGATTCCATCTCTTACAAAGGATTACAAAGGCGGAGCATGCTGACAGGAGACCTTTTGGTCCATAACTAGGTCGGATGCGAAAAAAATTATCATATGTATATAAGAAATATAATGAAAATAAAATAAATGCATAGGCATAGTTGAATGATAAACAAACAGGTAAATAGTAAATAATAAATTGACATAACTAATAATAAACGTGGATCAAACAAATAATAATAAACAAACAGACAAATGACAACAAAACAAATGAATGATATAAATGACAGTCATTAGTGCATCTTGCTTGGGTGTTTATCTAAATGATTCTTAAAGCTTCGAACTGAACTACATATCACTGCCTCTGCAGGAAGTTTATTCCATTCATTAACTACACGTTTGGAGTTGGCGAAGCTGTTTCTCTCCACTTCCAAATTAGATCTATTTCCTGACAGTTTGAGACCATTGTTTCTTGTCAATGATAGAAGCGCAGGAAAAATGCTTACGATAATATCAAAGGTGAGATTGGAAGAGCAAAAGCGTTGAATAACAGAAACTTCTGATCAAAAACAGGGCGGAATCGAAACACGAGTATCACATGTGTATCATCGTAGACCCCCGCAACGAAATGAGAACGCAAATGAATCGGAATAAATCTGCACCGCATGGCATTACCGTGACGTTAACGAAATATCATGAAGACGAAAATAAAGAGGGCAACAGCGCAAGCGACACTTAGAATATTCCAAATAGTTTCGTCTCGAGAATGTGATTTAACTTGCAGCCGAGCGAAAGAATGGCGTGAACAAATATTTTTCGTGAAGAACGAAGAAAATGAAATAGAAAATAAGAGTAACAATACAAACGCTAAAGCCGATACCACCCCACACAGAGTGGAGGGAGAGGGGGGAGAGGGGGGGAGAGGAGACGTGGGAGTGGAAGGGGGGGTAAGCCTTATGGGGGAGGCATCACAGCATGAAGCATAGCAGCTTGAATCGTGCAACATGATGAGGCGCGCTTGGCTGCTGAGAGCGCCAACACGAAACTTTCATCTAGACCAGGAGTGTGCAAGCCCCGAGTTGCAGCAGGAGGTGGAGTGGCGAGACGTGGAGTGGAGCGGAGTGGAGGAAAACAGGAGAATTGTGGAGGACCGGTGGAGGGAAGGAGGTCGTGGGTTGTGGAAGGGTGGAATGGAAATGGAAGGAGTGGATCGAGATCTTGGAGACGTGCTGAAGAAATATTGGAGAAATGGTTGTTGGTGGCAAGGAGGAGGAGGAGGAGGAAGGAGGGGAGAGGAGAGGGCATAAGTGGGGCATAACCAGAGGGGGGGGGAAGGGGAATAGGGGGGGAGAGGGAGAGGGAGTAGTTTTGGGATCCTGAAGACGTGGTGAAGAAAAGGGTTGAAGTGGTTGGTCGAAGATAAGGTAGAGGAAGAGGGCATTGCTGGCGTATACCCAGAGGAGGGGGGGGGGAGGAGGAGGAGGGGGAGGAGGAAGACGAGGAGGAGGAGGAGGAAGACGAGGAGGAGGAGGAGGAGGCCTATTTGGTGGAGAATTACCGAGCCGAGTTGTGCCCGTGTGCGACCGTCGAAGGGAAACCGACACCGGAGGAGGAGGAGGAGGAGGAGGAGAAGAAGGAGGAGGAGGAAGGAAGGAAGGCAAAGGCGTTGGCGCGTTCGAATACACGACCAGAAAGGAAGGTTTACGGGAGGAAAGAGAAAAAGAGAAAGATAGTGAGAGAAAGAGAAAGATATATGGAGAAAGAAACTTAGAGAAAGATAGACAAAGATAGAGATAAAGATAGAGAGATAAATATAAAGAGAAAAAGATAGAGAGATAAAGATAGAGAGAGATAAAGATAGAGAGATATATAAAGAGAGAGAAAAGATAGAGAGAGATATAAAGAGAAAAAAGAGAGAGAGAAAGATAAAGATAGAGAGAGAGAAAGGGAGAGAGAGAGAGAGAAAGGGAGAGAGATAAAGATAGAGGGGGAGAAAGAGAGAGAGAAAGGGAGAAAGAGGGGGAGAAAAAGAGAGTGAGGGAGAAAGAGAGAGAGTGAGGGAGAAAGGTAGAGAGAGAGTGAGGGAGAAAGGTAGAGAGAGAGTGAGGGAGAAAGGTAGAGGGAGAGAGAGAGAAAGGTAGAGGGAGAAAGAGAGAAAGGTAGAGGGAGAGAGAGAGAAAGATAGAGGGAGAGAGAGAAAGATATAGGGAGAAAGAGAGAGAGATAGGGAGAGAGAGAAAGATAGAGGGAGAGAGAAAGATAGAGGGAGAGAGAAAGATAGAGGGAGATAGAAAGATAGAGGGAGAGAGAAAGATAGAGGGAGAGAGAAAGATAGAGGGAGAGAGAGAAAGATAGAGGGAGAGAGAGAGAAAGATAGAGGGAGAGAGAGAGAAAGATAGACGGAGAGAGAGAGAAAGATAGAGGGAAAGAGAGAGAAAGATGGAGGGAGAGAAAAAAAGAAAAAGATAGAGAGAGAGGGAGATAGAGAGAAAAAGATAGAGAGGGAGAAAGAGAGAGAAGATAGAATGATAGAGAGAAAGGTAGAATGGGAGAAAGAGAGATAGGAAGAGTGAGAGAGAGAGAGAGATAGAAAGATAGAAAGTATGAGAAAGAAAGGTAGCGAGAAGGAGAGATAGAGAAAGATAGAGAGAATGAGAGAGAGACAAAGATAGAGAATGAGAGAAAAAAATAGAATGAGAGAGGAAGAAAGATAGAGAGTGATTGAGAGAGAAAGATACCGCGTGATTGAGAGAGAAAGATAGAGAAGATGATTGAGAGAGAGAAAGAAAGATTGAGAGATAGAGAAAGATAGAAAGATTGATAGCGAGAATGAGAGATAGAGAAAGATAGCGAGAATGAGACAGAAAGATAGCGAGAATGAGAGATAGAAAGATGTCAAGAATGAGAGAGAGAAAGATAGCAAGAATGAGAGAGAGAAAGATAGCAAGAATGAGAGAGAGAAAGATAGCAAGAATGAGAGAGAGAAAGATAGCAAGAATGAGAGAAAGATAGCAAGAATGAGAGAGAGAGAGAAAGATAGCAAGAATGAGAGAGAGAGAGAGAGAGAGAGAGAGAGAGCATGAAAGAGAGAGAGAGATAGATAGATAGCGAGAATGAGAGAGAGAGAGAGAGAAAGATAGCGAGAATGAGAGAGAGAGAGAGAGAGAGAGAAAGATAGCGAGAATGAGAGAAAGAGAGAAAGATAGGGAGAATGAGAGAGAGAGAGAAAGATAGCGAGAATGAGAGAGAGAGAGAAAGATAGCGAGAATGAGAGAGAGAGAGAGAAAGATAGCGAGAATGAGAGAGAGAGAGAGAAAGATAGCGAGAATGAGAGAGAGAGAGAGAGATAGCGAGAATGAGAGAGAGAGAGAGAGAGAAAGATAGCGAGGATGAGAGAGAGAGAGAAAGATAGCGAGAATGAGAGAGAGAGAGAAAGATAGCGAGAATGAGAGAGAGAGAAAGATAGCGAAGATGAGAGAGAGAGAGAAAGATAGCGAGAATGAGAGAGAGAGAGAGAGAAAGATAGCGAGAATGAGAGAAAGAGAGAAAGATAGGGAGAATGAGAGAGAGAGAGAAAGATAGCGAGAATGAGAGAGAGAAAGATAGCGAGAATGAGAGAGAGAGAGAAAGATAGCGAGAATGAGAGAGAGAGAGAAAGATAGCGAGAATGAGAGAGAGAGAGAAAGATAGCGAGAATGAGAGAGAGAGAGAAAGATAGCGAGAATGAGAGGAGAGAGAGAGAAAGATAGCGAGAATGAGAGAGAGAGAGAAAGATAGCGAGAATGAAAGAGAGAGAAAGATAGCGAAGATGAGAGAGAGAGAGAGAGAGATAGCGAAGATGAGAGAGAGAGAGAGAGAGATAGCGAGAATGAGAGAGAGAGAGAGAGAGATAGCGAGAATGAGAGAGAGAGAGAGAGAGAGAGAAAGATAGCGAGGATGAGAGAGAGAGAGAATGATAGCGAGAATGAGAGAGAGAGAAAAATCGCGAGAATGAGAGAGAGAGAGAAAGATAGCGAGAATGAGAGAGAGAGAGAGAAAGATAGCGAGAATGAGAGAGAGAGAAAGATAGCGAGAATGAGAGAGAGAGAGAAAGATAGCGAGAATGAGAGAGAGAGAGAAAGATAGCGAGAATGAGAGAGAGAGAGAGAAAGATAGCGAGAATGAGAGAGAGAGAGAAAGATAGCGAGAATGAGAAAGAGAGAGAAAGATAGCGAGAATGAGGGAGAGAGAGAAAGATAGCGAGAATGAGAAAGAGAGAGAGAGAGAGAGAGAAAGAGGTTGGAGGGTTGAGGAGGAGAGACGTAACTGAAATCTCTATGGGTCTGTAAGAGAGTGTGAAAGCAGTTGAATCGTCAGTGTCTCGTATTCGTCATGAAACGACTTTACGAGTGATATGTTACCCCTTGGGGGGAGTGGGGGGGGGGAGTCTGTCGATCTATGTCGGATTTCTGAGAAAAAGAGTGCGAAAGAATATTACGAAGAAAACTGAAATCACGAATAACTGAGAAAAGAGACTCAAATAAGGAAGTCTTTAAGGATTGTATAGGTGAACGGAAGAATTAATCCACGATGTATTAAGATACAGTAGTATTGTATTAATACAGGGCCAGCCTGTATAACTTTCTATGGATGATCTACGCCATGGTGGATGATTATGTTATCCAAGGGACGAGTAGGATGAGGGATGATGCAGAACGTAGAACTGTGATCTTGCTATTCGCGAATCTCCGAAATTCGCGAACGAATGAAAGGATGTTTTGAAAGGTTGAAGGCTTTTGGTACTTCTCTGGTTATTTACAAAAAGGCCTTTGCTGTGCGAATATTAGAGAGTTCCTAATTTCGGAGGTTCCTAAAAAGAGGGAACTTTCTGTGATGTCACACATAGCAACTCTCGCGAGTAGTCTTTGCTATTGTCAATGTAATACTTAGGATCTAACGGAGATCCATTGTGACGAAATATTGTGCAATATTAAACAATTCAACTAAAAAGGGGTTGATGTCCTTTGGAAGACATATAGCCTTCTTCCTCCAAATGGAGTATGATTGGTACAGCATTGCTTCACAATACTTAACCAGAATTTTTTTTTTTTTTTTTTTTTTTTTTTTTTTTTTTTTTTTTTTTTTTTTTTTTTGGGTGGGTGGGTGATGTTCTTTGTTTGGTGTTCTTCACTCTAGTTTATTTCAGGTTTTCACGTTGTACTTGAAGATCTGTCCCCTCCACCTCGGAGACTCCCGAGGTCGAGTATACTGTATGTTACTTCTGGCACATGGACAGAGCCTGGCTTTACCCAGACAAGTCTGAGCATGTCTGTGTGGATACATAGAAAGCTTTGGTGTCAAGGGGAGCGGGCACCTAGTAGAAAGTGTGTTGGCTGGCTTTGTGTGTGTGTGTGTGTGTGTGTGTGTGTGTGTGTGTGTGTGTGGGTGTGTGTACGTATATGTGTGTTCGTGTGTGTGTATTTACCTAGTTTTACCTAGTGTGTGTGTGTGTGTGTGTGTGTGTGTGTGTGTGTGTGTGTGTGTGTGTGTGTGTGTGTGTGTGTGTGTGTGTGTGTGTGTGTGTGTGTGTGTGTGTGTGTGTGTGTGTGTGTGTGTGTGTGTGTGTGTGTGTGTGTGTGTGTGTGTGTGTTTACCTAGTTGTGCCTTACGGGAAGGGGCGCTATGGTCGTGATGTCCCGTCTTTGTATCTTAGTGTCTAGTTTGCTCTGTGTATGTGTGTGTGTGTGTGTGTGTGTGTGTGTGTGTATGTCTGTGTGTTATATTTGGTGTGAATTAACAATAATCCCGTATGAAGTGAACGACCATTACGCATTTGTCCAAAACACCCGATATTACATAATTAAGCTGCTCTGTGATTGGCGCGGCAGTTTTGTTTCTCTTTGGGCCACTTCGCTCTGCAATGTTGATGCGGAGGAGGTGGAGGAGGAGGAGGAGGAGCGTGGGCGGGTGCCAAGGCCTGACCGGCGGTTCTCCCACAGGGATCCAGTCCCAAAATGGTGGAGAACATGTTGCCTAAAATCACCTGGGGTCAGCCAGAATAGAATTAATAAAGACGTTTCCTCAGAGCAAAGGGATCATTTAAGATTATTTTTCGATACTCTTTGTGCTCCTCTATACTGAATAAAACTCCTTTGAATTTGGCCATAATAAAATCTCCCAAGTTTTCCTAGTTTTCAAAAGTTCCCTAGGAGGTGAATAGAATCTTTCTGTGACATCTAGAATAATACTAGACTATCTAGAGACCCATGAAAAGGGGTGAAAGTGGCAGATAATGATTCTTTGAAGGTTGCGCAGCGTTGACGAAATCTAGTTAGCGACCTCGTTAGACTCGCGGACAGATGAATTGGCGCTCACGGTCGTTGGCACCGCTAACGACGAAACCTCGTAATGGCAACTTAACGACACTGACCTTGGGTCAGTCCTGACGGCTAACCACCCGCCCTGGCTATCCGAGCACGTAAGGCAAAGGTAAAGGTGACGTCTTCGGCAGCAGCAACGCGTCTCATGGTGTAAGCTCTTCACCTGCTGGACTGAAATTTTGATGACGAAATAGGTGAACTTGATGACGAAATAGGTGAACTTAATGAAGAAATAGGTGAACTTGTTGACGAAGTGTTTGAAATTGATGACGTAATAGGTGACTTAAATGACGTAAAGGGCATAGTTAACGACGTAATAAGCGCAACTAGGTTAAATTGAACAAAAGGTTGAGCAGGAAAACAATGGCTACGATGACGCAGTTTTCTGTTGTTGTTGTTGTTATGTTGTTTTTATTGTTTTTGTTGTGATTTGTCTGCCGTCAGGCGATTTTATTCAACTGAATGATAAGATGATTCCTGAGAGGCGTGTGTGTGTGTGTGTGTGTGTGTGTGTGTGTGTGTGTGTGTGTGTGTGTATTTACCTAGTTGTATTTTACGGGAAGGGGAGCTATGCTCGTGAGGTCCCGTCTTTGTATCTCATTTTATCTAAACTATTTTTGAATTCATGTATTGTTTTTGCACACACTACTTTCTCATCTAACTTGTTCCAACTGTCTATTACTCTGTGAGGAAAGCTGTTCTTTTTCACATCTCTTCTATAGCTGTCTTGATTTTCTTTCCGTGTCCTCTTGTATTTCTATCATCCCATTTTATTAGATCCTCTCTATCAATAATTTCTATGCCTTTCATGATTCTGTAAATAGCTATCAAATATTCTCTCTTCTTTGCTCTAGTGTCTGAAGCTCAAGTTTTGCCAGTCTCTCTTCATATGATAGTTTTGAGTGTTGGTACCAATTTTGTAATTGCTCTTTGTATTCTTTCAAGTTTTTTTTATACATTTTTTTGTACTTGGTGACCACATCGTTGCTGTATATTCCAATCTTGGTCTTATCAGAGTGATTAGTATTTTCTTCACCATTTCTTCATCCAGGTATGCAAATGCCACTTTGATTGTTCTTATTAAATTATAAATTTCACCAAAAATCTTATTTATTTGTTTCTCAGGTGACATATTATTCATAACAATGACTCCCAGGTCCTTCTCATGTTCAACTTTTTTTATACTTTTTTCTCCCAATTTATATGATCCTGTTATTCTGTTTTTGCTTTTTCCAAATTATATTATACTACACTTTTTAGTATTGAACTCCATCTCCCTCTTCCTACTCCATTCCCAGACTTTATTTAGATTACTCTGTAGTGATTCACAATCTTCTTCTTCTGTTCACTTTTTTGATAGTTTTGCATCATCTGCAAAGAAGCTCATATAACTTTCAATTTCTTCATCCATATCATTTCTATATATATAGCAAACATTATTGGGGCCAAAACTGTTCCTTCATCCCAATTTGAGTGTTTGTCTCTTATCACTACTCTCATTTTTCTTTCTTTCAAAAAGTCTTCCATCCATTTAAGCAGTTTGCCCTGTATTCCTCCTTCGGTTTCTAATTTCTTAAGCAGCTTCTTGTGTGGTACTTTGTCAAAAGCTTTTTTTAGGTCAAGAAATGCACAATCAGCCCATCCATCTCTTTCTTGTATTATATCTATTAGCCTTGAATAGAAACATATTAAATTGGTGACGCATGATCGTCCTTGTCTGAATCCAAATTGCCTTGGATTTAGCACTTTTTTTTCTAAATATTTTACCCATCTACTTTTGACAATTCTTTCACAAATTTTTACTATTGTACTTGTTAGAGAGACTGGTCTATAGTTGGTAGGGTCTTCTTTATTTCCCCCTTTATATATAGGTACTATATTTGCTTTTTTCCAATCTTCTGGAACTTTTCCTTCTTTTAAGGAACTGTTTATCATGCTATGTATTTTGTCTGCCAGTTCATTCCTGCATTCTTTCAAAATCCAGTTTGCTATTTCATCTGGTCCATGCGTTTTTCTGACATCAAGATTACTCAAGTGTTTCATTATTTCATTCTTTGTTACTTCTATTTCTTTCATAGGGGGGACTTTCTCTTTCCATTCGATCTCTTCAGGTTGTATGTTCTCCCTTGTAAACACTGATATAAAATGCTTGTTCATAATTTCCGCCATTTCTATTTCCTCTGTGTATTTAACTCCTTGTCTTAATTTCTCCAAATCTTGTTTGTTTTTCAGTTTGTTGTTTACAAATCTGTAAAATAGTGTTGGTTGATCTTTACATTTTCCTATGACATCTTTTTTCATATTTTCTCTTTTCCTCTCTGCACATTTGTACATATTCATTTCTATAACAAGGTCTTTTGTATTTCTTCCATTTGGTCCAAGCTTTATCTCTTTTGTCTTTTAACTCCCTACAACTTTTGCTGTACCAGCACTTTACATATTCTTTTTCTTGTTTTTGTCTTGGGACATACTTTTCCACTCCTTTTTTATAAATTTTTGTCAAAATATTCCATTTCTCTTCTACTGTTGTTTCTTCTTTGTATATTCCTTCCCAGTTTTCTTTTTGAAAGAATTCTTTTACTTTATCAAAGTTTGTTTTTCATACATCATTCTTCCTTTTCTATATTGTTCATTTCTTTTCATGTATTTCTCCTCATTTAGTTCCAGTTCAATCAATATGTGGTCACTTTTACTTATTGGTGTTTTATATTCAATCTTTATCACTATTCTAGGTTCAGATGTGATTATTAGGTCTAGTCTCGATGGTTCTTCTTCATTTCTATACCTAGTGTTCTCCTGTATCCACTGTGTCATTGTATGGTCAATAATCATCTCGAGTAGAACATTTCCCCATGAGCCGTCTCCACCCTTTACTGTCATCTCTTCCCAGCAGACTTCTTTGCAATTAAAGTCGCCCATCATTACTATTCTTCCTCCATCTTCCATTATCTTATTTAATGTTATCCTTGTGTCTTCTAACATACTTTTATGTTCACTCTCTTCTCACGAGGCTGTTTTTGGAGGCACATAATTTATCACGAACTTTCTGCTCTTCTTATCTCTGTCTTCCACTTCGATCATAATCATCTCTACTATATTCTTTCCATATGTGACACACCTCACGTTTATATCCTTCTTAGTCAGGAACATAACTCCACCCCCTTGTTTTGTCTCTCTGTTTCTAATCCAATAATTATATGCATCATGTCCTACACTGTTGGGTGGTAGTGGACCTTTTAATTTCGTTTCTACAATTCCCATTATGTCCGGTTCTTTTTCCTTCAGATAATCATTCAGCTCATTCAATCCTGTTATTAATCCATCTATATTTGTGTAAGACACTTTTAGTTTTCTGCCACTTCCATTGTATTCTCTGTTTCCCTTTTGTTTTTCTCTAGTATGTCGTGTTTCCTTACTTTCATATTCACTACTCTCCAATAGAATTTCTCTTTTTCTGACTCTGTTCTGTTCTCGTTTTTTTCCTTAGCTTCATCTCTTTTCTTTTTTTCCTCCTCTCTTTCCTCTTTATTCATTTCTCTTTTTATCCATACCTTTTTATATTGTTCACTTGCTGCTAGTTTCCCTGTTTTTGCTAAAATATTCTCTGCCGTCGTTTGTGACCTGAATTTAATCTTAATTGGTCTGGTCTTATCTGTACTATACTTTCCGAGTCTATACATGTCTTCAATTTGTTTCATGATTTCAGGTTCATCTTCCTGAACTAATTCTAGTAAACTGCTTACTTTTTCTTTTTCATCATTCATTCTTGTGGTTCTTTTTGGGTTATATTTCTCTTCCATTCCTAATATAATTATACATTTCTTTTTATCTGCTAAGTCTCTTACTATATTGTCCTGTCTCATCACTTTAATAACTGAGTCTTCAGTTTGTTCTTTCATTTGTTTAATTATGTCAGTAAATGCAACTCTACTGTTTTCTTTGATTTTTTTCCAACCCTCTGCTTTTTTTGCTATGGCCTCTTTATTGTCTTTATTATTCCTCTTTAATTCCTCATTCTCCTCTTTTACTTCTTTTAACTGTCTTTTTAAATCTTCTATTTCTTTAGTTAAGTTTTTGTTCACCTTCTCTAGTTCTTCCAATTTTTCAACTCTCTGCGCAATCTTTGCTACGTTACCGAACCTCTTCTCCCAATGTTCGGTCATTTTTTCAAGTTTTTCCTCTAGTCTTGTTAATCGGGGGAGGTTGGTATTCTCCCCCCCCCTCATTAAATCCCTGTAAATTATTATCTTCACCTTCTATTGTGCTGCTCTTATCTATATTTCTAATCTTAATGCTTTTACTGATATTTTCGATTTCCCAGTGTCGTCAGCTGACCGTTTGTTTACATTTTTTCTGCTGTCAGGGGTAGCCCGTTCGTCTCCCTCCTCATTTTCTTCCATTTCCCTCAGTAATCCCTCCCCTTCTCCCCTTTCATTACCTTTTTACTACACCACGAGTTTTCCCCTTCCCTACAAATACAATAAGGTACTTCCTCGTAGTTGAGATCCACGAAAAATGCGTTTTTTCCGGAGTTCCAATCCACACCGTGAATCCGACGAAAGTGTGCGTGTGTGTGTGCGTGTTCGCATGCATGTGTGTGTATGCGTGTTCGTGTGTGTGCGTGTGTTCGTGTGCGTGGCCATAATTCCATGATAGGAACAATACTCTTGCGAAATAAGAAAAATTTGTGATAAATCCGGATTTCCACGATGGATTACGAACACGCAAAAACGTTCATATACACCCACACAAGCACACACACAATGCTTATCTGCGTGTGTGAAAACATATGTAACAATGTATATATCCTTTCTCGCGAGCATGTACGTTCATGTATATGCTCGCACACACACACACACACACACACACACACACACACAGACATATATGGGTTTACTTGCACTACGAAGGACGTGAAATTAAAGTTGGTTGGAATGTCACATAAATTGGTAGGTTCGTAGAGACTGGCCTTGAGCTTCAATAACAGAATGTCCCCGGCCCCGGTTTTTTTTTTTTTTTTTTTTTTTTTTTTTTTTTTGAGGGGGGGGGGCTGTCACTCCTCTTTTTCCCAATTGCACACGGATCCAGGTACCTCAAAACTGTCACAGAATCCTAAGAAATTGATTCAGATGTCGATGTGCCCAGGTTCTCGACAGAATCGTTTTTATGGTGTGAGATGAGGATCCTGCGGGACTTCGCTCCTCCAAGGCGTCTTGTCCCCGAGCTCGAAATGGAGACTCTTCTTTGGAGTAAGAAAAATATATATCGAAATTGGTTGAAGTTTTACGGGTAGCTTGTGCGTGGCTGGAAGAGTGTCTAAAGAGTCTTGTTGCATCAGTGTCATAGTTTTCGTCTACAAAAAAAACAAAAAAAAAAAAAAAAAAAAAAACACGACTCGAAACTTTCTCGATATTTCAAAGACCTGCTTAAAAGATATATATATATATATATATATATATATATATATATATATATATATATATATATATATATATATCTATTAATATAATATAAAGCCCGTAGAGGGGTGCTCTGGGAAGAAAAATAAAATAATTTTTCATCACGAAATCAAGAATTCCTTCGCAAACAAAATACAAGACAAAATATTTTTCTCAATTGCTTTAAAACCCTGTTTTTTTCCACTTACTGGTCGCATCCGTCCTTTCCATGATGAACTAAAACGTCCCTAACGCTCACGCTTTGCCACCATGGCAGTTCATTGCAATTCACCGTTGTTCATTGCCATATGACGTTTCCTCATCGTCATGCCACGAGCAAAGCAGATCTCCAGAGGTCTCTGGAACAAAGAATAGGATTACACTCTGGTCCCGAATTCCAACAATATCATTGCTGGGTTGTTTTTTTCGAAAACAGAGAAAAAAAAATGATAGCACAAAAACAATGTTCGCAAGAACGCGCAGATTGGGTGACAGTGTAGTCACTGCAAATACAAAAGAATGACATAGCAAACAGTGTAATACACTGCGAAGAGTGTAATGCACAGGATTCGAAGCGCAAGCCGCTTATCTGTTTGGAATACAGACGGTCTCTTTAAGTAAAAAGAAATTAAAATAATAATAAAAATTGTCTCTCATCTACCAGAATAAAACAACCAAATGTGCTCAATTTAATACCGTAGACTTAGATACATACACTACAATATGTAATGAAATTGATGCTTTTATCTTCGAGGAATTTCCTTGATCCATACCTTACCGGGTGGCACTTTACCCCTCTTATTACGACTACGACCAGGATATGTACATACACACACACACACACACACACACACACATTATATATATATATATATATATATATATATATATATATATTTATATACATATATAATTATATATTATATATAAATACATATATAAGTGATATATTTTATATATATATATACATATATATATATATATATATATATATATATATATATATCACCTCCGTTGTTATCACTGTTTACTGTTCCCTTCTATAGTTTTTTTATTTCGTCTCTCACTTTCTACTTTTTCATCACTGTTTTTACGTAATAAAGTCGTTCACAAATTATTATGTAGGAAGTCTGTTCATGTTACTTTATCTAATTCTTGTGTAACGTGATTGCCTTAGTTACGCCAGAGGGCTCTCCTCAGGAATCCTCAATTTGATCACAAGGGCAGTTCTTTAGTCCAATGATCTTTACTTTTACAACTAAGTACCTCCCCTAAGGGCGTGACTTTACTCCCATGAACCAATTGAATTTTCTCCTCCCACCTTTTCCAAGTCTTCATGACTGACCAAGGCTCCAGGTAGCACATCTGTCTGACGCACCAAAGGTTCTAGTAGTTCGGGTCTCCTATCTCAGGCATGCACCATACATATCAGCAATTAATACTATCTGTAAAAAAAAATTGGATTAATACTCTACTCTCACACAGTACTACCAACATACTCCCCTGGACTCGATGTTTCTCTATAAATAATACATCGTGTTTCTTTTCCCTCAGTGTCACATGTATCATCCACCTGCAAAATCAATTATCCTGTATGGCCCTGAGTACCTCGGTGAAAGTTTATTGTGTAATTTGATCATAACTAAACCTATTTGTAAATTTATTTTACTCGTGGGAGGTTATGCAGATATACGGGATAGGAGGAAAGCTTCTGGGAACTGTCAAGAGTTTTTATGAGAGTAGTAGAGCTTGTGTCAGGATTGGGAATGGAGAGATCGCATAGTGGTTCCGAGGTAAAGGTGAGATCCTTCGTCAAGGATGCCTAATGTCGCCCTGGCTGTTCATGCTTATACATGGATGGGGTCATGATGCGAGAGGTAAATGCAAGGGTAGTGGGCAAGGGATTGGAGATGGTTAAAGAAAATGGATCTTCGAAAATGTGGAGGACGGACCAGTTGTTGTTGTTGCGGACGGACATTGCGCTCGTGACAGGATCGGAGGAGGGATTGAGGAAGTTGGTGGCAGAGTTTGGGAGAGTATATGATAGAAGAAAGCTAAAGATAAATGTGGGTAGAAGTAAGGTGATGAGATGTACAAGGGTGAAAGTGGCAGTAGACTGGAAGTGAGAATTGCAAGGGAGAGCGACTCCGAAGTGGTTAGTTTTAGATACTGGGTGCACCTTGTGAAAGGTGAAAGGTGGAGTGAAAGTGGAGGTAGAATGTAGATTGAGAGAGGCGAGTAAATGCCTTGGTGGCAACCATTAAAGAGTGTAATGAGGAATAGACATTTGGGAATGGATGCTAAGAGGAGACTGTATGAAGGAGTGATTGTGCCAACAGCACTGTATGGGGCAGAAACATGGAACATAAGAGAAGAAGAGAGAAGGAGTTTGAATGTGTTTGAGATGAGGTGTCTGAGAAGTATGATGGGGGTTACTAGGCTAGATAGGTGTGGAAGGCAGATGTGGAGGGAGTGAACATGAGGGGACGTCCTAGGATGAGGTGGATGGACGGGGTGAAGGGGGCTTTGGGGAAGAGGGGAATGTCTGTTGAGGAAGGATGGGAGAGGACAGAAGACAATTTGATCATGGAGAATGGTTGTATATGACGTCCATGATGTTGTGATAGCATGAGGTGAATGGGCGGGGGGAATGGGGGGTGAGGTAGTATGTGTGAGCAAAATTTGACGCAGCCCGAAGGGATTCTCCTCCCGTCCTCTCATTTTATGCAATGGGGGGACTCTAGGAGAGGGGGGGTCGACACGATTTAATGAAGCGGCCTTGCTGTGGATGTGCCGTGTCTTGCGACACTACTTCTGACCCAGGGCAGTGGACAAGGTGCAGGGATGACCCGTCATTCAAGAGGTGCTAAGATAAGAAGGAGGGTGGAGGGGTGTGGAGTGTATTCAGGGATGGAATGTGGGGAATGATTTTATGCCTTTTTCTTTTTGGCTACCCCCCTTGTAAGGAGGAAAAAGCCTTGGTATATGTATGTATATATTTTACTCGTATGTGCTATTTTATGTTGTTGCTTTTTCATCTCTTGTGTATACTCTTGCATGTGTTCCCTAACTCTTTGATGTATAGCTTGAAATGTATGTATCCTATTTGAGATGTAATAATCTATATTATACACAGGCTTTTGCTCTGCAATCGTGATTTCATATGGAAGAATTTTGTCTTCCCCAAAAATAATAAATGTGTGTGTTTTTCATGTAGCTGTGTTAATTTGGTTGTTTAGGGTACATTTAGCACAAGGAATCCAAGTATCCTAAGTTATACTATTTGGACTTGACATACCTCTAAGACATGTAATAATTTTCTTATCTAACCTCTCTACAACTCCATTGCTCTGAGGAGGATTCACTAATATATTGACTTTGTGAATCTTAACCTACATAATTTTTCCAACGTTTTGTTATTAAATTCAGTTCCATTATCTGAAACTAAGATCTTAGGAGTAGTGAAATTACAGATTATCTGATCATAAGTTACTGAAATAGTTGTCAGCTTATTTGGAATGGGTTGTAAAATACAAAATCTTGAAAGGTAATAGCAACAAATATATATATATACTGTATATATATATATATATATATATATACATATTTATATTCAATTTCAGACTTAGGTAATTCCAATGTATCAATGTAAACTCTTTCACAAGGTTTCTGCGGGATGGGATATGATAACATAGGAGCAGGTTTAGGTTTATTTTCTTTCACCTTATCCCATTTCAAAAAAAATTCTATATAATCATATATATCTTTCTTCATACCGGGTATTACCAACTGATTTACTGGGGCTCTAGAAATATCTTTCCCACTTACAACTTTTTTTCTATACAAAAGTACATTAGTCAATTGAAATTCCCCTTTGGTAGTTTTGGAGGATAACCTCTTGGGTTCATCAAATATTGGGCTACTGTTTCCCAAGTCTTGTGTTTTCTCTGTTCTATTACTATAATTTCCTCATCTAAAGTTACTAGCTCATCTATACTACAGACATAATTGATCAACCCTGTCGTTGGTTGGCTAATATTTCTAGATAGTGCATCAGCTACAACATTCTACCCGGAATATATTCAAACCTAACTTCATAACATTGAAGTATAGCAAACCACCTGGCTAGTCTACCCCTAAGACTCTTATGCTTAAAATAAGTTCTGAATAGTTGTATGATCAGTCCACACTCTTAGTGGATATCCCAGTATTATATCTCTAAAACTTTCTAATGAATATATCATCAGTATGCCTTCTAACCCTATGTCAGACGCATCAGTATAAAGAATGAACTCGTTATCATAATCAGGAAATATGAAAACTGAAGAACTAGTGATTTTATCTTTCCTCAACAAAGAACTTAATGTATTGGCTATGTCTGCATATCCTTGATTAAATTTCCTATAATATCCTGTCAGTCCCAAGAAACTTCTAACTTTTTCTACATTGTTTGGAACTGGATAACTCTTTACTGCTTCAACCTTTGAATTTACTGTACTAAGTCCATGCCTATCTATTTTATGGTCTAAATAAATAACATTGTCCTGCAAACACTTACATTTTTCAAGTTTCACTTTTAGAACTGTATTCATAAATCTCGTGTAATTTAATGAACTATTACATAACCCAAATGGCATTCTTTTGAACTCGGTGTCCCGTTGGAGTGGAAAAGGCTGTGGATTATCGTGAGTCTTCATGCAACTCGGTCTGCCAGAAAGCAGAATTGATATCTATATGCTAAAATACCGATTATCAGTTCCTAAACTTCTAAGAATTTCCCCTGTTACCAGTAATGGTAATCGGTCGGGTGTGGTCTATTTATTCAATTCCCTATATTCAATAACTGGACGCATGGTACCATCTGATTTTGGCACCAGAGTCAGAGGGAAGTTCCTATCGCTTTTACTATATTCAATAATATCCTGCAATAATATTGCAGTGATCAATTTATCTACAATGGCTAGTTTGGAATGCGGTAATCTGTAGGCAGGTATATAGATAGGTTGAGTCCCTGGTTTTAATTTGATCTGGTGTTTTAAACGGTTGTTTTGCCCAAGGCGTTCCCCGGCAAAGCAATTGCTTTATTGTGCTTCAAGACGAAAGCAACTAAGCTTTCATCCAATTCAGGACAACTAGTAGGTTCCAGTTGATTCTTGTATTTCTCTCCCAAACCTATTTCGTCCTGAACTGAACAGTGATTCCACCCCCTTAGTACTCTCATTCAAAATCTTAATGGGTTTTGTACAAAATTGAAAACATCCTATTTGTGTACCTTTTCTTATGACTGTCTTTATTTGAAGTACTAATCACTAATATTTCTACCATGTTCTTGGTTGTCTTATAAATCCCTGAATCCAATTTCGAACCTTTTAATCTAATTGATTCTGGGATGGTTAAATTTTCAGTTTACAGTGACTTTTCAACTGCACTATCCTGTTAATTGTTATGGAGTGTAATAATGTCGACTTTAATACGCTACCTTCCACAATTAGCAAAGCTTTGTTTGAAGTTGATGAATCAGTAATTTCTGGGATTTCTTGAATATCTGAGTTGAGTTCACTATATAGGACTATTTTCTGTTGGTTTGGACCGCTCTGCCCCGCTATCTAAACTATCATTGTTATCTTCCCTATCTATTTTAAGAGATTTTCTGATTACTGTTACTGGCTCTGTCTTGTTGGTTTAAGAATGTGATTAGCTGTGATTTCACTAGGATCCATAACTGAGCAGGACATATGACAGTGCTCTCTTTTCTCATAGTGGAAATCCTATCAATAAATCTCCTGGGAAAACAGATTCTTCTACAACTATCACTGGAATGGGTAAATGCTCATTTTTATATAAGATGACCTCTAATATTTTTAACTGGCTTACAGTTACTCCTTGCAATGAGTAATGGATTGGTTCCAAGATTTTCACCACTGGTTTCAATTGGTTTAAAAATCTACTAGTTATAACATTAACTACAGATCCTGTATCAATAAATATTTGAATAGGTTTATTGAAAACTCTACCCGCAATGAGAAGTCCTACAGAAGTCCTAAATGTTAGTCAGTTTACAACTTTCTTTGATGTTGGTGTTTTATTTCACCCTTCTATCACTCTTGTCCCTAACACAATACTGTCTATGTGTATTTCTATGTGTAGCTCTGTAGTTTTGTTTTATTTTGTATCTGGGCATTTTCCTCTTGTTTCTGGGTGAATACGAAAATTTTGTTTTGATCTTCACCCTTGTGTTCTGTGTCCTATCCTCTGATGATACAAACAGAAAGGTGGGTTTCTACAATGATATCATGATCCTCATATTTTCATTTTCTACATTTTCATAACACTTGTGTTTTATGCCCTCATCCATTACAATTGTAACATTCAATTCTAGCATTCCTTGGTGTGCTTCTAACTTTGTTTAGATTCTCTGTTTCTGTAATCACTTCTAGAGTTCCTAGTTTCTGTTGTTGCATTCCCACTGTGATCACATAGGTGTTATTGTTTTAGTTTTACTATAACCTTGAAGAAGATAGTCTATCTCCCCTAAATCCATTGTTTAAGATCTTTATACAGCTTTCCTGTCGTTATTTCATCAAAGCTGTTTGTCAACAGTGCAAATCCCATTAATTTGGAAACCTGAGAAACTTTTCTTTTGTCACTAGATATTTCTATCCAATCTGAATCCTTCAACATAGAATTCATGTCCTTAGACCATCTAATTTTGCTAAATATTGTGTGTCAGATTCACTTGTTTTTACTTTTTTGTCATTCTAACGAAAGACCTGATAGAATCCTGATCACGCTTTGACTTGAAATGTTTAATGAATGCCTTCGTATAACCTTCATATTGATTGAAATCTTCCATTTGCTGGAAATTTATTAAGCCTAGCCCTACCCTTTTCAGGATCTACATTTTCTTTTAAATTTTCTATTTTCCTTTTTTCATCTGTTATGTTTTTAGTTACAGTGTCGATCAAACTGACAAACCTATTAACTCCCAAGGTATTTTCATCAACTGTGATTTTTGGATTGTTGATATTCGTGGTATGAACCTCATGTCTTAACACTGTTGCCATACCTTCAGGGTTTTTAAAGTCGATTTGAATCGACTGCCTCCACGTAGGCTTCCTCCACGTTCTGCGCGTACTTCACACGTACATCTATCATGTCTTCCTAGTCCCTCACATAGTCATTGTAGTCGTTGTAGTCCCCCTTGTTCACTGTTGTTTGTAGTCGTTCCCTCGTAGTCAGCATGCGCGGAGCTGCGTGCTTGTAGTTGCGTGCACTATGTGGTTGTGGTTGCGTGCCCGGAGTGGTTATGCACCGTAGATTGGTGTACCCGTACACGTGTATCCGTATCTTGCACTAAGCCCTGCAGTTTGAGGCACCAGTCCCGTCGAAAATAACGTTACGTTTCATCCGTGTTCATCCCACCGCTGCCACCGTTCTTACCTCCATTGTTACCACTGTTTACTGTTCCCTTTTATAGTTCTGTATTTCGTCTCTGACTTTCTACTTTTTTTCATCACTGTCTTTACGTAAGAAAGTCGATCACAAGTTCTTCTGTAGGTCTGTTCATGTTACTCTAAGAGAGGGTATAAAAACTGTTTATATTTTTTTCCTTGACTTTCTTCACTAATTCTTGTACAACGTGATTATCTTAGTTGTTTGAAAAAGGGAAGGTAACTACCTGAATGGGTAGGTTACGTATAAAATGTGAATAATAAATCTCCAATCCTAATTAAAATGCCTACGAAAGGGATCTGTTGACCTCCTTCCCATTCGGTTTTAAATTTAATGCTGAGGGACATGTGGAACCAATTATCCCCGAACAAAAAATATCCATTACATATGCCCGAGAAAGTTCGGATATGTTCCAGGATTTCATCAACAAAAAATCATTGTTTTGATTGGGATAAGGCTAAGTTAGTGTTTAATTCTAATTGCGGTTTCAGGAGGAAAAGTGTTGAATCCGCCGTAATTGAAGAATGTCCGAACCTTAACATCTCCAAAGGACAATGGTCTCCTGACATAATCTCACGTCTAGCTGTGAGTCGTTTGGTTAAGAATATTCACTCTCCTGAGCCCGTTTCCCCACCCCCTTCTGACCTCGCATTCCTCCCTCCTCTGACCTCGCACCCCTACCCCCTTCTGACCTCGCACCCTCTTCTTTCTGACCCGACCCTGAGTGACGGAATGATGCCCGTCATCTATCCATGTTCCTGCCTCTCTTTCATCAGAACAGTATTTAAGTCTCAAACAACTCTTGTATCTTGTACTTTCCTGAAGAGTACTATAGCTATTAGCCGAAATATAGAAATTTAACTTTCATATTTTCCTTTTGATTCCAACTGTGGGTTCTCCGTGCACACACACACACACACACACACACACACACACACACACACACACACACACACACACACACACACACACACACACATTATATATATATATATATATATATATATATATATATATATAATATGAAAAAGAATGCAAATAGAAATGTCAGAGAATTGATAAATTCCATTTATATAACCTATACATATAAATATGCACACATGTGTACATATATATGCCTGTAAAATACTGTCGGGTTAATTATTTGAAAGACTTAACTGTTACGAATTATTTATTTCATGATATATACATATATATATGGGAAATGTGTAATCCATCTTCATCTGTTTAATAGAAATAACAAAATCCTTCCACATTTCGTTCTAGAAAAATAGCCACCTAAACTAGCATAGCTGCTATCATCCTTATTTAGATATTACTTTAGAATTGTCTATATACAATTTTATTTCCAGCATCAACATAGCCAGCAATTCAACAGAAACGTCCTTATCACCGCTGCGAGAGTTGAAATGAGATTTATTTCTCTACAACGCAAAGCCCTTACGGCTTGAAGGAGAGCAAGACTCGCATGGCTGGTTGAGGACTATTTACTGGTACGTTACTTCATTAAATCGGGCTACATCGATCTCCGAAGAGGAATATTCCCGTTGAAGACCGTTTGCATAACTTTTCATAATAAGAACCCTAGTCCCGCGTGGTGGGGAAGGAAGGTTCTCAAGCGCGCTGGCATTCTTGATGATATTAATATCTTAAAGTATCTGAAGCTTCCAAGCTCATGGATCTTCGTGGGATGCAAATGGGATTCGCCATAGAAAACGGGAAGGGATACGGACTCCAGATTACTGGGAGTTATTATGGGTCTCCCGTGGGTGTTGGCTTTGTGGTGTAATAGAGGTACGGAACTTGCAAATGATAACTAATAAGGATTCTCCATTACGTTCTGAGTCGAGACTCGCTATGACGGACACCCGAAACTGACCCAAGGCATAATCAGAAATATTCAGATTTACATTTAATTGCATTGCCGATGTTGCTTTGTCTAAAAAATAATATACTAAGGGAAATGATGCGTACATGTATTTATATAAATACATATAAATATACACATATACGTATACAGTATATAGTTATATACATATATTTACATATAAATATACACATGAATATATATATATAATATATATATATATATATATATACAATATATATATATATATGTATATATATAAGAACACAAAAAAGAGACTGCAAGAGACCATAAAGCCTACACTAGGCAGTTCCATGTCCATTACCACTTATTTCCATCCATAAAGTTATCTAACCGTTTCTTAAAAAGATATGGTAGTTTCAGCGCTACATGGTTACTAAGTATTCCATTCGTTCACCACCCTATTAGTAAACCAATTCTAGCCTATTTCCTTCTTAAATCTAAATTTGTCCAGTCTAAATCCATTACGGAGAGTCCTGCCTTGTCTTAATATGATGACTTTGTTTGCTTCACCCTTGTTAAAGCCTTTGATCAACTTAAGTGCCTCTATTAGATATACATATACACACACACACACACACACACACACACACACACACACATATATATATATATATATATATATATTATATACACATATACATATCAATCAAATCAGCTATCATGAGTCCACTGCTGAATAAAGGCCTCCTTCATAGCATTCCATGATTTACACAACAGCGCTAACATTTGCCACGTCACTTCTGCAAACTTCTCAATCTCGTTTCTCCACCTTCTGTCTACTCTCCCTCTTCCTATCTCGCGGCCTTACACTTGTTCCATCGGTCATTAGTCGTTCGCACTAACTTACCTGCCCAATACCACTTCCTCTTTTTACCGCCACCACAATATCTTTCACTCTAGTCTGCTCTCTCGCCCAACTTGCTCTCTGCGTTATTGCCCTCATTGAGGAGGCAAATGTCTTTTGACCAAATTTGTGATAAATAATCCTGATATTATATCCGGGGACCTTTCCCTCATCAAAACGTTCATGTTGGGTTGATATTCAGTGATGGTTGATTCAACCATTTTTCTCCTAAACCCACATCTAAATTTTATATGAAGTCATCTTTGTCCCAATTTAAACAATGGTTGAATTGTTTAACATGTTGGAACACCGCTGAGCTTTCTTGTCCATGTCTGATGGACCGCTTGTGTTCAATTATCCTAGCATCCAATCCCTCCCCGCCTGTCCAATGTAAACTAGGTCACATCCTTTACATGATACCGAATAAACACCTGGATTATGTTCTTCTTTCAAACTTTGGTGGACATTTACCACTTGTTTTTTTTTTATTAGTGGTGTTGGGGTAATGATGAATTAAATTAAATTTGCCCTTGGGAAGAAATTTGGTTAAAGGATTTCGAAAAGGGGACGACTGTGGAGCTCTTATGAAAATTTAGAAGAAATGGGGGCGGCGTTGAAGAAATTGGCTCTCGCTAGGCTGAGGGCTTTGGCCAAAAACCAGTCCGGATAAGCCAACTTGCTAAGTTGAGATTTAAGCAGATTTAATTCTCCATCAAGAAACTGGGGGCTACAAATCCTAAGAGCTCGAAGAGATAAACCTAGGACGACGCTACATTTTACTAAAGAAACGGAGATAACTACCAAAATGGGTTTCTTTTGAGAATGGGATTTTGCATCAGCAATATTTTTGCCGATACCGATACTTTTAAAACAGTACAAGTCGGAGTAAATGTTAGAGCAAATTATATTGATTTTTAATTTTGTATATATATAAAATTAAACTGAAAATAATCTATATATACATATTTATTGAAAAGGCAAAGTTTCTACAACAGAAATTAAGCGAGGGTAATATGGAAGTAAATCGTCCGGGGGTCTGTGGGCTCGGTCGATTCTACCCGCTTATAATTGCGAAAAATGGGCGGACGGATTTACTCCCACTTACTCCGCAGCAATTTATAGCCAAACGAATAATTTATAAAGAATTTTTTATGTATTTTGACAAGTAAATATATAACAACAGATCTTTATGCATTTTGGCTTAATAGTTCTGTTATTCAAGAATACAGTTTTTGTAAGTAGGCCTTAGAGGCTTAAAAATCGCTAAATCAAAAACGTCTGGCAGCTTCATAAATAATATCACATGTATTTTATTAGCGTTTTTAAACTTTGTATTAAGGTTTGTTCTTTTTAATAAGTTGTTCGTCAACAACAATAAAAGTTATTACTTAAATTTTTTGCTTTGTGCATTTATGCATTGTTTTAGTGATTATGTACTAATGGGTTATAAAACAAAACCACTAATTAATTATGCTTAGTGATACTGGTTTGAAAATATTTGTAAACAAGAATTTTTTGTGGAAACAAGTACATAATAAAAAGAAGGTACATAGTAGAATAGTTAAAAAGTAACCCAATCAATCGTGTATAAATCTACATAGATTATAAAGCAAGTAAAAATCATAGCTCAATTACTTTATAATAAAAATTATACCGTAATTATATAAACTGGAATCGGCATCGGCAAGTAAGAGCAAATAGGACTCGGCATCGGCACCCGTATCGGCATCGGCAATTGATGGTAAATAGGAATCGGCACACCCCGATTGAAAGACTTAAAGCTACAAAATCCCCGGGTCCAGACGAAATTTTTCCGAGAATGCTAAAGGAGTGTAAATTTGAAATCTGCGACCAGTTAACTGAAATATTTAATAAATCAGTAGACACTGGTTTTGTGCCTACTGCTTGGAGGCAAGCAAACGTTGTTCCTGTTTTTAAGAAGGGAGATAGATCGTCTATATGCAACTACAGGCCAATCAGTTTGACATCGGTTATAGGAAAAATGCTTGAATCAATTATAGTAAATAGACTCAGAGAACACATCGAAAGACATCATTTAATTCGGGATTCACAGCATGGTTTCTCCAAGGGTAAGTCATGTTATTAATCTTCTATCCTTTTACACTAAAGTATATAAGGCGTCAGATAACAATAATGATAACGATATTATTTACCTTGACTTTAGCAAAGCGTTTGATAAGGTGCCACACCAGATACTACTAAATAAAATCAAAGCCCATGTCATAGGAGGAAAAGTGTTAGAATGGATTAGAGCTTGGATTAGTAACAGAAAATGGAGTAAAATCTAGGTGGGGCAATGTTACTAGTGGGATCTCCCAGGTCTCGGTTTTGGGTCCCTTATTGTTCATTATGTATATAAAGTTTGCGGACGACACTAAAATAGGACGCCTAATTAGGTCAGGAGACGACGCAGAGATTCTACAGGATGATCTTAAATTGTTCACATGGTCGGTGAAATGGCAAATGAACTTCAATTTCTCTAAGTGTAGCGTGTTAAACGTAGGGCTACACAACCCCGAAAATAGATACAGCTTAGATAACACACTTTTAGAGAAAACGGAGTGCAAGAGAGACTTGGGAGTTCTAGTGTGTCCGGACCTTAAAACCAGAAACAGTGCATTAGCGCCAGGAATAAAGTTAACAGAGCATTAGGTTTCATTGCTAGGACGGTAACGAATAGAAGTGCAGAGGTAATTATTAAACTATCTAGCGATAGTTAGACCCATCCTTGACTATGCGGTACAGTTTTAGTCTCCGTCCTACAGAATGGACATCAATTCACTAGAATCAGTACGGAGAAGAATGACCAAAATGATACATGGACTCAGAAATTTGCCTTACGAAGAGAGGCTTTGGCACCTTAATTTACACTCTCTGAAAAGACGCAGAATGCGGGGTGATCTAATAGAGGTGACCAAGTGGATCAAAGGCTTTAACAAGGGTGATGCAAACAAGATCATCATATTAAAACAACAGGGCAGGACTCACAGTACTGATTATAAACTGGACAAATTTAGATTTAAAAAGGAAACAGGCAAGAATTGGTTTACTAATAGGGTGGTTGACGAATGGAATAAACTTAGTAACCATGTAGTAAGCGCTGAAACTATCAGTTGTTTTAAGGAACGATTAGACAACTTTATGGATGGGGATGACAGGTGGTGATGCATACGGAGCTACCTAGTGTAGGCCTTATGGTCTCTTGCAGTCTCCTTCATTCTTATGTTCTATATATATATATATATATATATATATATATGTAGAGACATTGGGACAAATTATGGGGAAGGTGGAGGGGGAAACACGGGTCTTTATCTGAATATGTGTTTATTCCTTAATAAACTCGATATTCAGATAAAGACCCGTGTTTCCTCCTCCACCTTTCCTATATATATATATATATATATATATATATATATATATATATATATATGTGTGTGTGTGTGTGTGTGTGTGTGTGTGTGTGTGTGTGTGTGGGTGTGTAACAACTAACACCACAGCCGGTTAAAAATGAAAGAACTGAATACTCGAGTCTATATATTTCGACTGCTAACTACAATCCTACTCAGTCGTACAAGTGGGAGGATGATGCTATCTTTGAACAGCAAACTCTTACAAAAGAAAAGGAACTAGGGAAAAAGTAATTACCACTATCCTCATTCTCTAGTGGCCTGAGGAAGACGTGATGTCGAATCAGGTTAATTTGTTTTATAACAAAAAATCCTGAGATAATGTCTGGGGACCATTAACCATTTGAAATATTCATATTGGGAAGATAATCTATTAAACTGGATTGTACTATCTTCCTTCTGAACCTACAACCAGATTTATGAGGAGGTTCAGATTTGTCCCAGTCCATTCGGTGATTTAGATTATTTACGAGTTGGAACACGGTTGAACTACTTGACCATACTTAATTGACCCTTTGTGCTCATTCAACCTTGTCCTTAGTTCTCTTCCTGTCTGACAAATGTATGCTAGGTTACAATCTTTACACGGAAGGGAGTAAGCCCCTGGGACGTGATCTTTCAACTTCTGAACATTAACAGTTTTTTTGTTAATAGTATTCTGGTAATTATGAATTAGATTTTCCTTTTGGAAGAAATATGAATAACTGGTTAATGGGTTCTGAAAAGGGAATAATAAGAGAATTTTATAACACATTTGGCTTTGTGGAAAGAGATTGAAAAAGCTAGTTCTGGTTTGGCTGAGATATTTGTCCAGGAACCACTGAGGGTAAGCTAATTTTGTTAATTGGGACCTGATGAAAATTAATTATCTAACGAATGGGGGCTACAGATCCTGAAAGCTGAGGGAAAAAGACTCGAAGCTACGTGTGTGTGTGTGCGTGTGGGTGTGTGTGTGTGTGTGTGTGTGTGTGTGTGTGTGTGTGTGTCCGATATATCCTAGGACAGCATTAATATTCTTTATGGTTTAATGTCACAAACTTCCTCCTATCGGAAGGTTAGAACGGTGCCCCTCACAGAGGACTTTGTAGCGTAGAATTTAATAAACCATGCCCTTGGTTCAATTTTGCCGGTGGCAGGATTCGAACCGCCATCCCCTCGACCTTCGCTGCAAGTAATGACGCTCTATTGCGACTTAGAACAGACTTCTAGGTCAAGCAATCAGGTCAATGACCTTAGGTCAGCCTAAAGCAAAGAGGTCAGTGACCTCGAGTCAATATACCTGCATTTTTATACCAAGAAAACACGTTTGGACAGATGCCTGCGGCTCAGATGTTAAACTTAACTCTTATTTTTTTCTCCTGTTTCCGCTTCTGCCCTCAGACAAAAAAAAAAATCCTCTTCTCTGGTCCATTGACTCCAAAAACATATTTTCTGGCAGCTCTTGTGTTGTACTTGTTAGTCTTTTTGACATTTTTTGGTTGCAAATAAAACAAATAATAGAGCTCAATCCATTCCTTCATGTTCATACAATTTAATGAAGCAGTTTTTCTTAAGTCTGATAAATGTGCAAGCATATTCAATTCACGCTTCCCGCATCAGGTGTTTTTAGTTTTATTGTTATGACTACAACGTGGCAATTTGATTAATTTCTGAGGACTCTTCTTGGTAGAGAATGGACTATGTATAGACAAGTTGCCAGCTCACAAGAATCACAGCTTACTCATCCATTCATTCATCCATTTATCATAGTTTTCCGACTCCTTACTCAATTACTTTCCCTTCTCAATGTCAATAGCACAAACAAGATTCCTAGTAAGCCTACATTCTAGTCCCCATGCATGTATAAGACTTTCCTTCTAATTTGGGTATTCATAGGAGTGTTTACTTGTTGACACTGTTTGTTGAGCTTAGGACCGACATCTTTTCTTCGTCTTGCGGCTCAGAAGTCGTTCCAGTTTAATCGCGGTGCATCTTGAGGGAGTCGGAGACACCGCCGTCTTGGGGCGCAGAAACCGTAATGTTTGTACACATAACTATTGTTGTCGTTTTATTTTTTTTCTTCTTGGTCTTGTTTCTTTCTCTTTTATCTTTCTCTTTTGTTATTTATCTGTCTGTTCATTTCTCTCTTTTTTTTTCTGTCTGTATCTTTCTCTGTCTTTCTCTATCCCTGTCTGTCATCTTTGTCTTTCTCTTTGTCTTTCTCTTTTTTTATCTATTTCTTTCTCTCTTTTCCCTTTCTGTCTCTTTCTGTCCCTGTTTCTGTTTCTCTCTAATGTAGTAATGTTCTTCAGTACGTTTTCTTTTCTTTCGTGTTTTATTACACATTTTGGGAATCACGTGTTTTTGTGATTTATTCGCACATATATAGTATATACTCGTATGTGTGTGTGTGTGTGTGTGTGTGTGTGTGTGTGTGTGTGTGTATGATATTCAAACTAGACCTCTACACAATGTTCATATTTGTAACGCAGCGCACGTTCCCGCCCTCCTCGCTTCGTTTTCTTTTCCTTCTTGGTCCCCATACTTCTGGGCGACTGGGTCCCCTCATCCATCACAGGCATTTACATCCGTATCACCCGTGAGTCTCACACGTTTCTCACGCCAGAGGCATCCAGCCATTCATCCGGGCACTCTCATGGACTCTCTCTCTCTCTCTCTCTCTCTCTCTCTCTCTCTCTCTCTCTCTCTCTCTCTCTCCCTCTCTCTCTCTCCACTTAGTACCGTCGCAAACAAGCCTTTTGTTGTAGAGTATGTGATGCATTTGTGTATTCAGTAGTCTTTTCATATCTTTTGTCATCAGTATTGTATCGATACAAGAGTAACAATTTGTTATCTGCACAGTTCGGATGCATCATGGGCCAGGTTCGAATGACCGCTTTGGGATCTAATTACCAAAAGTTTTTTTTTTTTTATCATGGACCAGGGTCGAGTGACCGCTTTGGGATATAATTACCATTTTTTTTTTTTTTTTTTTTTTTTTTTTTTTTTTTTTTTTTTTTTTTTTTTTTTTTTTTTTTTTTTTTTTTTTTTTTTTTTTAAGCTTTCGTCTCTGCACTTCATATTGGTGTCCCGTAGCTTCATTTTTCAAGCAGTTGTTCACGGGTGCTTTGTTTTTGTACTTTTTTCCCGAAAATCTTTTCTGCTCTTTGAAATACACAAAAGGAGCGTATAACTCCCTAGGCACCATGTTTACATCCGTGTATAGCCACTCCACCCACTCTCTTTATTACCACTGTTCTCTCTTTGGTCCGCTCGCAAAAAAAGAAAAAAAAAAAAAAAAATCTTGCCCCTCCCTATCCCTCTTTATCCCACCACTACGCGAAACATTGTTCTTCGAGTTCAGCCACAATCCTGAATTGTAACCCTTCCCTTATCGAAAGAATTCCAGAGAGATGACCAGAATAATATGTCAGCAGTTATACTAGAAGAAAAAAAATACACGTGGACACAGTAGGAGTTAAAGTGATGTACATAGAAAAAGGCATATTTTCAAGATTTTTTTTTTTCCTCTTTTTCTACAGGCAGAGATGAAACGCCCGACCAGTTCCATAGCACATTCAGTCAGGGTTTGTTCCGACAAGCCAGTATAACTCCAGGAGGGACCATTGTGAACTTGGCAAGTAAAAACAATAGATTAGGTACTGGGAGGAAAGGATTCAGAAATGTTTACAACCAAAACTAAAGAAAGACGAAATGCTGGAAGTACTGGCTTCTCAGTAAACATATAAAAAGAATTAAATCCTTCCCTGATTATGAATAATCATATCTGAATATCTATGCCCAGGGAGAAACATACACGTCATAGTATTACGTATATCAGTTGAATGCTGGCTTGAAGAGGTCTTTCGATGTCTTTGGTACCAAGTACTTTCGGAGAATAATGGGTTATCCCTAGATTGACTTTGCATTAAATCAGAGAGTGTACTAGAGGCTTTGTTTAGGCCAGCTTTCAGCGTTATTGTGATTTTTTTTTATCATTATTATATATATATTTTTTCTGCATCCGACCTAGTTATGGACCAAAAGGTCTCCTGCCGGCATGCTCCGCCTTTGTAATCTTTTATTAATCCTTTGACGTCAACTCCGGTTATATGGGCATGGGGCATGTTTCCCCAATTTTCATCTTACAGTATTGTCTCTACAAGATATAACCCTAGATGGAAGGGACAAGGGAGACGTCCACAGAATTCATTGCTGGAGTAAATTGTTTGGAGTGGGAAGAGTGGGCGACTGCATGGGAACATGCCCGTAGAGACCGTGGACACCTACGCCGGTGCGTAGGTGAACCAACGCGCTCCCCGCCTCCAGTTGTTGCCGATGATGACATTAGTTAATGAAAACCTTTGTTCCAGGCATATGGCGTTGCTATCCCCGTATGTTTGTACTCTGAAAAGGCTTTGTGCGGCGCGTGTTTGAAATCGCCGAGAGCTACCACATTCATCTTGTCTCATCTACAGAGTTATGAAAGCGGAAAAGAAAAAGGAATGATTAATTGCCGGAATTATTAGGGATGTTTTTGTCTCCGTACCGTAAAAAATCAGGAAAGTTCCCTGGATGAGTGGCCGTCGACTGGAAAATTAAATTAATTTGGTCTTGTGACGAGTACTGTTGCAAGGTCTTTTTGAGATCAACCAAATGACATTGGGCGTTAGTACACGTCTACTATCACTCTCCTTTGAAATAGAGAGGTAGAATTTATTCAGGAGTTTGTAGTTCGTATTACATGCATCGCGTTGTGCGTTTTTCATGGCCACAAGAGCGCGCGTCTGTTTTTTTTTTTTTTTTTTTTTTTTTTTTTTTCTTACGAACATCTTTTTTAAAGTTTTGGGATGAAAGGCTGTGTACCCTTCCTGGCGTCACACTTTGGGTATTCAGCGTATATATCTAAATATGTTTTCTTATCTACAACCTATTTATTTCTTTATTCATCTGTTCATTTATTCATGTATATGTTTACTTATTTTTTATTGATTTCTTGTAGCTTCATTCGATCAGCATAGGGAACATTTCCTCATAGTCCCTTTCAATCTAGGTTCGAAATTTGAATCAAAATTGTGGGTAAGGCAACTTGTACTTGAGACATTATAGAATAGAGTTTCAACCATTCCATCATGGTTTTAGACAAGAAATAAGAATATTAGAACTTTCAAAAGCTGTTATTTTTTTGGAAAGAATGAAAGAATGAAAATTTGTGGGTAGGGCAACTTGTACTTGAGGCATTAGAGAATAGGGTTTCAACCATTCCATCATGGTTCTAGACAAGAAATAAGAATGTTAGAACTTTCAAAAACTGTTATTTTTTTTTTTTTTTTTAAAGAAAGAAAGAATGAAAATTTGTGGGTAGAGCAACTTGTACTTGAGGCATTAGAGAATAGAGTTTCAACCATTCCATCATGGTTTTAGACAAGAAATAAGAATGTTAGAACTTTCAAAAGCTGTTATTTTTTTGGAAAGAATGAAAGAATGAAAATTTGTGGGAAGGGGAACTTGTACTTGAGGCATTAGAGAATAGAGTTTCAACCATTCCATCATGGTTCTAGACAAGAAATAAGAATGTTAGAACTTTCAAAAGCTGTTATTTGTTGGAAAGAATGAAAGAATGAAAACTTGTGGGTAGGGCAACTTGTACTTGAGGCATTAGAGAATAGAGTTTCAACCATTCCATCATGGTTCTAGTCAAGAAATAAGAATGTTAGAACTTTCAAAAACTGTTATTTTTTTGGAAAGAATGAAAGAGAAAAGAGTGTGAAAGAGGCAGGTAAATTAAAGCATTTGTAAGAGAATACCTGGAGAGACGACAGCTCACCAACACAGACGAGATGGCACGCCGTGAGATCATTACTCTCCTTGTGGTGTTGCCACACGTCTGTAAGGACTCACGACCACCCGTGAGGTGCCCATCAAGGCTCTCTCAGCCAGGCAACGTGACCTGAAAAGGCGTGCAACCGTGAGATGGAGCTCACAATACACATATTTTGGTTCTGTCCAAGCCTGGTTGGGGACGTCCTTTTTTTTTCGTGGTGGCAATGGCTAAAAACAAACTTTTACCCACCACCTATCTTTCCCCATGGGACACCCCCGCGGCAAGGTAACCACCCTCGACGACCCGACCATGAAAAGAAAAATTCTATTTGATTTATCATTCGCATATCCATATATATATATATATATTTTCCATTTACGTGACACAATACGGTTGTCATGACGACGGCGATTTGAGGTCAGGCAGTTTGCGAGAGATGAAAGAACTGACTATCTATGTAACTGTATCTTTGTTAAAGTGATTAGTGATTTAAGGGACAGAAATATAACTACTGTGTATTATTGAGCCTTGCATTCAAACAGACGTTGAATTTTTCGAGAATGAAAAAATAAAATAAACGACGACTAGAATAAAGATCCTGAACCTCAGTGGACGTCAAGACTAGTTTTACATTTTTCCTGTGAATCAAATATTCTGACGTCAGCTAGAGCAACATTGTAAGCAAGGAAAGGGCTAACAAACCATTGAATCTATTTCTTTTTGCACTTGAAAGCTCTTCTAACCTGAATAAAACCGTCTAGCGTTAGCCAGAATAAAAATTCTCACATGTATATTGATCTCCGAAAGACTCGCATTGATTGAGACCCAGAGAGGTCTTCGAAGGAGAACCTGTTGCTCTTTGGGTGTAGCCACGACTTACGAGGATCACGCTTCGTTCCTCAGTGCTACAAAGAAAGAACGTAGAGTAAATGGAAGTGCTTTAGGGGGGGAAAGTGGAGAGGGAACCATGAAGGAATAGCGCTAACGACCTGATGACGTCAGTATTTTAGGGTATTTGAGGTCATTGGTCCACGTCTATAATGGTATTGTCTCTTGTTGTATCTTGTTGTTGGCAGATCACCACAGCTTCTGTCCTTGTGGAGAGTATCCGTCTCTTTTGACCTTTGAGAACAAGAATGATCTCAGTAAAAATCTTTATTAGTGCGCTTGTGGCGTAATCGTAAGCATGCTGGCCTTCCATTCCTTTAGTTGTGGGTTCGAATCCTGTACTCTCCGATTATCAGCAGTGATTATTATGCCCCAGCAGTCCTTAAATCGCATAATATGGCAAAGGACGGCTTCAGCAGCAGCTAAGCGACTCATAGTGTAGGATCCTCTAGTATACGAATCGTGAATTTAAAAAATGCCAATATGATCTATTTTGGTCTAATTTTTCTTTTCTTTAATTAATCCTTTTCCATATAAAGTATGTAACATATACAATGAACTTATGCGTGGATAGTGGAAAAAAATTAGAATAAATCTATACAAATAACTATCTAGAAATAACTATCTAGAAATAACTATCTAGAAATAACTATCTAGAAATAACTATCTAGAAATACCTACCAATGGATTTATTTATTTTTCATACCTATGCACTTATTTATTTTATTTACTATTATTTACATTATTATAATTTTTATTTTATTTTATATATTTTTATCATTATTATATTTTTTTCGCATCCGACCTAGTTATGGACCAAAAGGTCTCCTGTCGGCATGCTCCCCCTTTGTAATCCTTTGTAAAGAATATAACTGCTTTCCTCCACTGGAAATCGCATTAGGAAATCTTAGAAACAACATGGCACATACGACTTCCCAGAATTTCATTTTTTCCCCGATTTAATTAGACAATATCAACATATTAGACACACCTGCTGTTCCCTACTGCAGATATTAAACCTTTCCCCCAACGACAGGTTCCTCATAAACGTACATACGCAGTTCCTATATGGGAGGTGCTGAAGATGTTGTTGTTCTACGGTGATGTCTTTCTGAGGCGTTTGTTCTCGTGCTATCTCTCGGCGGGTCTTTGGGTCCACGGATCCTCTACGTTGGCAGCCAATCTTACCGATTTGTGGAACGATTTGTTTCATTTTGTCAACAACTTTCCTGACCAAAGCTGCCTTTATCCTTCTTCTCCTTCTTCTTCTCATTCTTCTTCTTCTCCTCATTCTTCTTCTTCTCCTCATTCTTCTTCTTCTCCTCATTCTTCTTCTTCTCCTCATTCTTCTTCTTCTCCTCATTCTTCTTCTTCTCCTCCTCCTCCTCCTTCTCCTCATTCTTCTTCTTTTTCTCCTCATTCTTCTTCTCCTCCTTCTTCTTCTCCTTCCCCTCCTCCTCCTCCTTCTCCTCATTCTTCTTCTTTTTCTCCTCATTCTTCTTCTTCTCCTCATTCTTCTTCTTCTCCTCATTCTTCTTCTTCTCCTCATTCTTCTTCTTCTCCTCATTCTTCTTCTTCTCCTCATTCTTCTTCTTCTCCTTATTCTTCTTCTCATTCCACTTCTCCTTCTTCTTAGTTTTCTCCTCCTCATTCTTCTTCTCCTTATCCTCTTTCTTCTACTCCTCCTCCTCCTCTTCCTCCTCCTTCTCTTCCTCCTCCTCAGTGAAAAGCACTTTCAAGAGACATACAGACAGACATAGACAAGATCGAGAATGAAAGAGAGAGAGAGAAAACTCCACCAACATTTTGCAAGGCAGACCTAGTTAATGATCAGGCAATTATCTGGTGCAGTACTAAAACGCTCTCCTGTTTTTATTAATTATTTACTATTTGCTAAAATAATCCCTGGGCCTACGATTGGACAAAGAACAATCTTCTTTCACAATCTCTGCGGTTTTTTTAATTGATAATGGAAAAGCAGTATTTATCCTCTTATATCACACAGTCATCTAATTTAGTATTCGAGCTCTAGAATTTTTCAAATTAATATTATTCTTCAACCAATTCAGCTTGTAAGATAAATTCTTTGCTGGATCGACTTAGTTTTCTCTCTTCCATTTTTTTTTTTTTTTATGAAATTTTCATTTTGCGGGATACGTTTCCTGTTTGTAATGGTAAGTTCCTTAACAAAACTAAAAATGTCTAAGCCTCATAACTCACTAAGTATGACGTGTAGTAAAATATATTTCTACCATCTACAATAATTACTGATGCAGTTTTACTATTTTTTTTTTTTTTTTTTTTTTTTTTTTTTTTTGACACCGGTAAAGTACAGTTCATTGCAACTCTTCCAGGTAAGGCAAAATTAACTTTTATGTAAAACTAACTTTGCAAATCTTTCAGAATTTTTTTTTCTTTTTTCTTTTTTTCTTTTAGCTAGAAGTGATTCACGATATTTTTAATCCTATCTTTTTATTTCTATTTTATATGAAAATCATTTTCGTTCCAAATATTAGAGGTTTAAAATATTTAGAGATTTCCAATATGGAGAGATGAAGGGGGGGGGTTAGTCTTTATGGCTTATAGTCTAAACCAGTGCTTCTGGACTGGAGACCATGCCACATAATATGTATTCGAAATGGCTACACCAAATCAACTGATCTTTTTAGTAATTTGTTGTATATATGGGTATATACAATCAGACCTCGCCCAACACGAGTGTTAGGTTTCTTAGCCCGTTGTTGAGGACGGAATTCGTGTTGGACGAATATAAAGTCTTATGGGTAAAAATAGGTTAGTTTCCCAGACCTTCTCCAGACACTGGAGTACAGCAAGACCCGGCGGGCTATTCAAATCGTACTATCGTGAATCATGGTCGTCTTCGGCAAATGCGGGGGTGGAAAAAGTTCGGAGATAGAGTTGATGAAAGAGTATTGGGATGGCTTAGAAACACGGAAAGAATGTGTGAAGAAATATTAGTAAAAGAAGTGTGGAAGGTATAAGTGGATTAGGTGAACACGAGAGGGCGACGGAGGATGAGATGGATGGATGGGGTAAAAGGGGACATTGAAAAAGAGGGGGATGTCTGTTGAGGAAGGAAGGGAGAAGACAGAAGATAGGGGTGAGTAGAGAATGGATGTGTATGGATGATGCTGGGATGAATGGAAGGGAGTGAGCAGGGGATGGGAAAGTGGTTATGTGTGAATGATATTTTGACGCAGCCTAAAATTTCTCCTCGTCTTCTCTTTATCTGCATGAAGGAAGGAAAAGGAGGGGCCTTTCTGTGGATATGCTGTGTCTTGCTGCATTGTTTATGATCCATGGCAGTGGTCGAGATGCAGGGATGACCCGTCATCCAGGAGCCAAGAAAATAGGGATGGAGGGACAAGTGGTGAATGTCAGTTGGATGAGGATGAGATGGGTGTGAGTGGAATTGTACTTTTTGACTGTGTCTACCTCCTTTGTAAGGGTGAAAAATCCTATGATATATACATGTGTGTATATATATATATATATATATATATATATATATATATATATATATATATAATATATATGAGGGGTCATCCCTGCATCTTGTCCACCGCCCTGGGTCAGAAG
This sequence comes from Oratosquilla oratoria, assembly GCF_046742065.1. NCBI lineage: Eukaryota > Metazoa > Arthropoda > Malacostraca > Stomatopoda > Squillidae > Oratosquilla > Oratosquilla oratoria. The sequence goes on along the minus strand of NC_134794.1, from coordinate 19,389,180 downwards.
CAGTGTCGCAAGACACAGCACATCTACAGCAATGCCGCTTCATTAAATCGGCGACCCCCCTCTCCGTCCCTTCACGCAGAAAAGGAGAAGACGAGGATAAATCCCTTCGGGCTGCGTCAATTTATTTCTCACACATACTCCCTCTGCCACCTCCAAAGCCCCTATTAGCTCCGTCAGCTACTAGAGCGTCCGCCGCCTCTCTAACAGCTGTAGCCTCTCTTTTCCACTGCCCCCCATGCTCCTCTGACTAGCTACACCATCCCACCTCCTCTCTACAACTCAACTTCACGGGCTCAAACAAAGCCCGTGGGAGTGACATTTCACTCCCCCCCCCAAAAAAAAAATACTCCCTCACCCCCATCCCCCACCCACTCGCCCTCATGCATCACGGCATCATCCATACACAACCATTCTCCATTCACCCCTATCTTCTGTCCTCTCCCGTCCTTCCTCAACAGACATTCCCCTCTTTCCCATTGCCCCTTTTACTCCATCCACCCATCTCATCCTAGGTCAACCCTTCATGTTCACTCCTTCCACCTGCCTTCCACACCTCTTTTACTAGTCTTTCTTCACTCATTCTTTCTGTGTGTCCAAACCATCCCAATACTCTTTCATCAACCCTATCTCCCAACTCCCTTTCCACCCCTGTTCTCCTCCTCACCTCCTCATTTCTCACTCTATCCAGGCTAGTAACCCCTATCATACTTCTGAGGCACCTCTTCTCAGACACATTCAATCTCCTTCTCTCTTCCTCCCTTATGTTCCATGTTTCTGCCCCGTACCTGTCGGCACAATCACTCCTTCATACAATCTCCTCTTAGCATCCATTCCCAAATGTCTATTTATCATTGCACTTTTTAATCCCCCAAGGCATTTACTCGTTTCTCTCAATCTACATTCTACCTCCACCCCGACTCCTCTTCTTGCCACATTCGCACCCAAGTATCTAAAACGATCCATTTCCTCCAGTCTCTCTCCCTTAATACTCACTTCCAGTCTGCTGCCACTTTCTCCCCTTGTACATCTCGTCACCTTATAAAAATCAATAAAAGTAAGTAAACAAGTCGTAAAATTTTGAATTACGTTTCAATGGGATCCGATGCGGAAGACTTTATCTCAAGCAACCTTTCGATGAAGCCAGCGTCTTGGCGGTTGAGCCTGAGTCGACTCCGTTGCGAGACTTTGGTTCCAATAGGGCCAATATCATATTGTATAAGGCAGCTGATAAAAAACAATATCATTTCTAACGGTTTGATATCTTTAATTTCATAGTTTCACGGTTTCTTCTCTTCTTACGTTCGTGCGTTTTAATTCAACTGATTCGATTTTGTTTTGCCTCTCAAAAGATGGACAGAAACCCAATTATGCATTTTGTGAATTAATTGAACTGTTTGTCATCCATTTACGAGAAAGTATTTTTAACTTGTACCAAATTATATTTGCTATACTTCAAAGAGTCTCGTAATTGAAGAGCCAAACAGATAATATTGGGTTAATTGATGATATTAATCTATGTCCTTATGATAACGAAGGACAATGACAGCCACCGTTATGCATATATTAGATTTGTTAAGTTCAATATGAGATTACATCACCTAGATAGGACATTTCACAACACGACCTGACTGTGTCAGTCGAGGGCAAGACGGAAGCTGTTGACAAGAGACTGATAAATGGTGGCTGACAGATGATGGCCAATCAGAGCAAGATCAAGTGATCAATATGGATACCATAAACGCATACAATGTACAGGACTTACAAATACATGCATTCATACATAAAGCTCGACTAGAAATACAAAGGTTTACAAAGTTTACAAAGGCGGAGCATGCCGACAGGAGACCTTTTGGTCCATACTAGGTCAAATGCGAAAGAAAACATCATAATAAATAGATACATAAATGAATAAATAAAACTGTAATAATGTGAATGATAGATAAAATACATAAATAAATGCCTAGGTATAGTTAAGTAATAAACAGGTAAATAGTGAATAATAATAAATTGACATATAACTAATAATAAATGAGAATCAGTCAAATAATAACAAACAAACAGACAAATGACAACAAAGCAAATAAACAAACAATATAGAATAAATTATATTACAGCATACAACCACAATTCCGGGTTCTCTAGGCATCATCGTCATCATGTCAAAACAGTCTGTCGACACCATAACAACACCATCAGCTACTTCTCCCTTTCTAAGCGAATTACGCTCAGGAAACATCAGCTTCTCTCTCTCTCTCTCTCTCTCTCTCTCTCTCTCTCTCTCTCTCTCTCTCTCTCTCTTTCTCTCTCTCTCTCTCTCTCTCTTTTTTTTTTTTTTTTTTACGCGAATTATGCTCGGGGATACTTCCGGCCAATGGGAGAAGGAGGCATCAACACCCAGATGCTCAGGATGATATCACACATATTCGGCACTTCACACGCAGCTGGTTTTGAAGCAAAACGTTTCTCCGATAGTAAACGTGCACTGGATCGAAGGCGATGGTGTTGAGATAGAGGGTAGCCCTCGATGCTACATCGACCGGAGGAGGGAGCCCACCAGACCTCGTAAAAACACACAAGGATTATTATTTTCTTATCTAACCATTTTCCTGCTCAGCAGGTTTCCTTGGGATGATTTAAATCGCCTGGAGACAGATAGAACAAAGGTATGAGAGTTCAGTATCAGGGAAATGGTTAGAAGGTAATAGGTTTTTTTAAGTGACCTGACGTCTTTTATGATGCTAGATTGTCTGTCTGCTGTACATTACCTTTTTTCTGACGCTGCTGCTATATATATATATATATATATATATATATATATATATATATATATATATATATATATATATATATATACATATATATATATTGTCAGTGTATTTGGGCAGGAGTTTTTCTCTAATGCATGTTTCATTAAAAGTGATGGCTAGTTGTGCATTAATAATTTTCTTAAAGGTATTTTCCATATATATATATATATAATATAATATCTATATTATTTTTTTTATTATTATAGTGGGATCCCTCGAATAAATCCTTCCTTACCGGATAGCACTTTTCCTTTTATTCTGCCTGCAGGATGAAATAGACGAAGCAAAAATTTTCTTGCCTAAGACGACCCTTTGTCCATGAGGTGCGAAAATGGGAGGAACGTCGACTGGGTTTTGGATAGATGGATGGATGGATGGATGGATGGATGGATGTGGGCGTAATGGGAATGCATGCTTCTAAGTGAAACCCTTCCTTCACTATATGCATTAAGTATGTATGTATGCATGCGTAGGTGTGTGCATGTGTGTATATAATATTTATATATATGCATGTATGTATGAATATACGTATGTGTATATATATATATATATATGTATATATGCATGTATGTATGAATATACGTATGTATATATATGTATATATATATATATATATATATATATATATATGTATACACACATACATATACCAAAAGCTTTGCCCCCTTTACGAGGGAGGTATGTATGTGTGTGTATGTATGTATGAATCCACGTACATTTTCATTTTTGTAAAAACTTAAAGGCATTTCTGTTTCTATTGATAACTCCAGTCACAGAAAAACAGGACTCGTGTGAAATAAAAAAAAGATTCTCGAAAATTTGGTTAGACATGCGATCATCACCATTCGGACCTACGTACATATATACATACATACATATATACATATATACATATATACATACATGCATACAAACATACGTACATACATAAATACATACATACATATACATGCATATAATACATAAATACATTCAACCACCACTTGAGAAAGGGGGATTTGCAAATGGTCCTAGCCAGAATAAAAGTATATGGAATGAGTCTCGCCAGTAGAACGTTATGCACCACGTCCTTAGTAGCTCGACAGATATATTCTTTGTTACTAACCACAAGAAAGGATTGAAAAAAGTGAATAAATGGATTTTTTTTTTTTTTTTTTTTATGTAAAAAACAATCTTTTCTTTTGAATACAATGTGAGAATTAGCAAGCAGTTGGATCTCACCATTCATAAGTTAGACCACCTGTTTGTCAAGTTCTCATATTAGTTCTGAGTACCTCTTCGAAAATGAAAAAAATTGAAAATACTATTGTTTGGGTTTGAAAAGTGTACAAGAAATGTCGTAATACGTTTGCTCAAGGAGAGAGCCCGTCAGTACCGTTCAAAACAAATGCGAGACAGAAACAATATTGCAAAAACATTGGGTCAGGTAGTCCTTCATTTC
>NC_134794.1:19362432-19379932 GCF_046742065.1 Oratosquilla oratoria | reverse complement strand
TATTGGTGTACCATAAATATTTCATAACTTTAAATGCATTAGAATATGTGAGCCGTTTTGAGAAACTAGTTTCCCCAAGCGAGTGTAAGCCGAGCGAAATCAAAGAGAAGTCTACGGATATTATTTGTATCCTTCCGTTTCCACAGGTAATCGAAGTTTACCAAATTTCAAAGGATTACAAAGGCGGAGCATACCGATAGGAGGCCTTTTGGTCCATAACTAGGTCGGATGTGAAAAAATTATAATAATAAATAGAAAATATAATAATATAAATAATAATAAATAAAATAAATGCATATAGTTAAATAAGAAGCAAACAGGTAAATAGTAAATAATGATAAATTGACATAACTAATAATAAATGTGAATCAAGCAAATAACATTAAACAGACAAATGATGATAAAATAAATAAATTATATAAAATAAATGAGTCATTACAGCATCTTGCTTAGGTGTTTATCTAAATGATTCTTAAAACTTCGAACTGAACTACATTTTCCATGTTGATTAGGAATTATAGACTTTTTTCTTCTACCGTCAGGTGATTTTATCTAAAATGTGTATGCATTACTTACGGAGTGTAATGGTTAATTTCATTTCGAATTATCTTTTTATTTCCAGTCACGACTGTCTACATAAGAACATAAGAACATAAGAAATAAAGGAGACTGCAAAAGACCATAAGGCCTACACTAGGCAGCTCCGTATCCATCACCTCCTGTCATCCCCATCCATAAAGTTGTCTAATCGTTTTTTAAAACAACTGATAGTTTCAGCGCTATTTCATTCGCGCCAGGGAACTGAATCCTCAAATAACATTAACAGTATTCCAGTCTTCCTAGAGTTTTCTTATATAAAAATGACATGTCTACATAAACACATTTTAACTAAAATTTGCTTCATGTGGTTGGAGAGTTTCAACATGCAAAAAATATTCCTAGTAGCACAATCGGAAGCGTGTTAGTCTCGCATTTGCTCATTTCTTGGTTCGAATCCCGCACTATTTCCGAGTACAAGCAGTGACCATTACCTGCCCCAACAGGCCGGACTTATAATAGGGCAAAATATTCTGGCCTCGATCGCACTAAGCGTCTCCTGTCGTAAGCTCCTCACTATTTATGATGTCAAAATCTAATGATACATAATGTATCACTTTTCATGACAGAGTTTCATGACTTTTGGTTTAGCAAAATGTTCAAACGTTTGCGCGTGAGGTCGGGAAGAAGGTAAAAAGTGTTTCCGCATTCGCTCCTTCGATTGGGATCGAGTCCCGCATACAAAAAGTACCTGAGGTTGTTCACCTTTTAACCTCTCGTGTGGTGCGATGGTTCTACAAGAAACTGGTCTCTTCTTCCAACCAACCCAGGGTTAATGACCCGGACGCAGAGGTGTTAATTTTTGTTAGCATGTAAGTCTTGAGCAAAAAATAAATAAACACCCGGAGTATTTCGTAATACAAAATTAGAATAATTTGCTTGACAATTTTTTTTTTTTTTTTTTACCTATCCAAAGAAAATTTCATTACTGTAAACTAAATACTAATTCACGTATAGTGATGATTATGAAGATAGTGGTGGTTGTGGTTGTGATTGTGGTTGTTGTGATGATGATTGTGAGGAGGAGGAGGATAACGACGGCGACGACGACGACAACCTTTTCGACAAAGGCAACGACGACGACGACAACGACGACCTTTTCGACAAAGGCAACGACGACGACGAAGACAACGACTTTTCGACAAAGGCAACGACAATAACGACGACGACGACATTTTCGACAAAGGCAACGACGACGACAACGACGACATTTTCGACAAAGGCAACGACGATAACGACGACGACGACCTTTTCGACAAAGGCAACGACGACGACGAGGAAACTTTTCGACAAAGGCAACGACGACGACGACGACGACGATCTAATCTTGTAAGCGATGAAATATGCTTCTCATTCAGAAACGGAAGCTCGGGTTGAACCATTAGTCATGCCGATCTTACTCTTAACTGTCTTTTACCTGAAGCACTTATTCTTCATATTTTTCCTCCACACTTTACCAACTCCAGATGACGCGACTCGTCTTCGCGAAAATAAAACTCAACCCGAGACTGCGATCTGGGATATGCAAATTCTTCACTGTCTTTTCAGAGTCGAATACTTCTTGTCATGGACCTAAGGTGGAGACCAGAGGAACCCCCGGCCCATTTTGGACCAAGAACAAGAATTCCCAACGACTTTCGAGTTCAAACGACGCACGTATTACTCCCAGTAGTTGTGTCGTTTCCGACTCGGCCCGGTCAGACATCTCAAGAAGGCCAGGAAGAAGGCTGCCCACTTCCTCAGTTCCCCTGACCTCCCTAAAGGAAAATCAGCACCTACGAGCCCAGTTGCGCTGACCTCAGCACTCACGCAACGTGGAAAATGGTCCTAGTTGAGTTTTCTTTGCTCAGCAGAGCCGAAAACTCTACCTGTGAGCTCGAGTCAGGTAACACACATAAGATAGCAATATCTCTTTGTGTTCCATTGCACTAAGGCGTCGTAGCCTTATATCACCGAGTCCCCAGGGGCGTTGATAACATTTCAACTTCCAGCAGAGGAAGAGAGAGAGAGAGAGAGAGAGAGAGAGAGAGAGAGAGAGAGAGAGAGAGAGAGAGTGGGAGCGAGCCAACCAAATGGAAACAGAAAGTGCAGTGTGTGCGAGTGCGTGTGTGTGTGTGTGTGTGTGTGTGTGTGTGTGTGTGTGTGTGTGTGTGTGTGTGTGTGTGTGTGTGTGTGTGTGTGTGTGTGTGTGTGTGTGTGTGTGTGTGTGTTTGTGTGTGTGCGTTTGTGCATGTGTGTGTAACTGCAAGTTTATTTGCGTGCTCCTTTTTGTTTTTTATTGTTACTGTTGTGCTTCCAATGTATTTCTCTTAGATTGCACATGTCGTTGTACTAAACCGTATTGTTTTTTATATCCTCTTATTCGTCTTATCTCATTCTGTCGTTTTCTGCTTGTCATCAAATCATCATATTTTTTCCTGTGGTTTAGTTGTTGTTTTTTCTATTATTATTATTATTATTATTACTTCACCTTGTAGATAATTCTAAATTTCTAATGCTCTATCTAGAGACTTTTTTTTTTTTTTTTTTTTTTTAGTTTACGTAATATTGTATTATCCACTAATACATGTAGAGCACCGTACACATTACCCCCTCTTCCTTCTCTCTTCTAGTATTAGATATCAATTCTATAGTCTACAATTTCCCTATACACTCGAAACTCTGTTTCCTCGTCCCAAGTTATTAATTGGTATTGTTGTTAAAGTATTACCAAAAATAACCATAGTGATTTGGATAAAGCTAGTAAAGACTAACTGGAGCTTGTTTGTCGAGGCTTCTTTGTGTATTTATTAGAAACCTGTCACGCACACACACACACACGCACACACACACACACACACACACACACACACACACATACACACAACTCGATGGTGCCGTTGGTAGAGTTCCCGGGTGCCACTACGGAGGTCCGGGATCGAATCCAGACCAGGGACAAAATAATTCCAGTATCGCTGCGCTGCGAGTCGTTTATACAACTCATTAGTGAGTGGGGAGTTTGGTGTGTGTATGGGTGTAAGGTCACAGCATTTACCCATAGATCGGTCATGTATGAGCTCTGAGCTCTCTTGCGGGAGGGAAATAGCTGTCGATCACGAGTCCAACACGTGATCCAAGACCATGGTGAATGACACACACACACACACACACACACACACACACACACACACACGCACGCACGCACGCAAAACCAGGCAAGAGATTATGAAGAAAAACAATAGAGAATGGCACATCCTTTGCAAGATTTTTTTTTTTTTTTTTTTTCATCTTGAAAAGGGAATGTTGAAGACCACCGAGAGAGAAGACCTTGATGGCACAGAGCTCTTGAAAGCGAATAATGGCCACAGGCTCTTCGAGCTGGACGCAGCAGGAACTCGAATCTAGTATAGCCAAAGAGGAAATAAAAATGCTATAGCCCGATATATATGGAACGGCGGGGAAGAAATTTAGGCAGGCACTGTGAATATTTGAAAGTGTTGTTGAACTTCTGCAGTTGTATTTGTGTTGGGACGAGGCCATTGTGGGTGATTAAGGAGATAATGGAAGTGATAGAGAAGGGGCTATTCAGGGAGTGTATAGAGTTTGAGGAGAATCTGCAAGATTACAAGCGAGAGAGCAGGCGAATGCCTATCCATCCGAATATGTGTGCATTATATATATATATATATATATATATATATTGTGTGTCTGTGTATATGTGCCTGTGTGTGTGTGTGTGTGTGTGTGTGTGTGTGTGTGTGTGTGTGTGTATAAACATATATATATTTATATATATATTTATATATATATATATATGTATGCATGTACAACACTGATAGCGTAGTTGGTAAGTTACTACGGCACTTGTCATGTGATTCCTGGGTTCGAGTCCTTGGCAGTACCGTATTTCGAATTCTGCATGTCTGCCTCCATTGAGTCTCCCGATGTTGATGGCTTAAAATTAAAGTGCATTGTGATTGTTATATATATATATATATATATGTATATATATATGTATATATATATAATGTGTGTGTGTGTATTTCGTAATGAATGTTGTTTTACTTAGTTTCATTACTTCCCTTCCTTACAGGATAGCACTTTTATTATTCTAGCAGTCGCCACCATGTAACTATCTTCTTTTTCTCCGCGGCAGTGGGACTTGGGACTGTTCTCAATGCCACAGAAGCCCAGATCGCGATAACTCCCGAGAAAGACTAACGCGAGGAGAACTCGGACCCTCCACATAAGACTCTACTCTTTTTGGAGAAGTGCTATTCCTCGCCGAAGTAGGAGACGTGATGTAGGCTTTTGGTGGTTCAAAATAGAACCCACGGCACCAGGTACCTGGCTGGGTTCGAGATCCCATGCCTTGCTGGCTCAGGTCAACTCAGGTCAGGTCTGGTATACCTGCTTGGTTACCTTCCAGCGGACGCACACACGCGCCTGCAGGTATACAGGTACACACACACACACACACACACACACACACACACACACACACACACACACACACACACACACACACACACACACACACACGAGTACATGAATTTTAGTCTAGGTATAATAAATTCGTGAGTAGGAGACGGAATCCAACAAGCGTTGCTCCCTTCTTGTATACTACAATTATAGTACAATTAATTAAATACACATACATACACACATAAAGAGACTGCATTACGCGTGGGAGGCTCCTTTCTTGTATACTTCAATTAGGGAAATACAATTAAGTAAATGCAATTAGGCCAATTCACTTTGACACCTTGTATCTACGGGACTGGTTGAATGGCGTTGACTAGACAGTAATTATAATCAATTTTCTCAAAATTAGAATACACAGCACTTTTTTCTTCACCCTTTGTAACTACGGCGTCTCGAGTCTCCCTGAGCATAAAACTAATGCCCTTCATTTATCTTCGCTTTTTTAATCAACATATTTCAAAGAACGCCAGGAATAAGAAATAAAATAAAGTAAATACCTGCAGGGTGGCCGCTCCAAAAGGAATGGAACAAAGAACACGTGAGACGAGAGCTTCTGTAGTCCGGAGGAGGAGGAGGAGGAGAGACGTGGGAAGTGTCTTGAAGCTCCATTTTCGAAAGAGTCTATGTGTCCCTCGATGGCCTTCCTGGCTTCCTCTGCAGGAAGCTCCTCTACCCAGAGGTCAGACCCTATGAAGGTTTCCTTCTACCTAAGAGGGTCACACACACCACAACCGGTTAACTTGGCAATAATGAGAATATACAGCTAAAGTCTACCTGGACTAGAAAGGAATTGAAGACAGAAATAGAATTATTTTCCCTCTTTTTTTTACGACATTTTCCTCAATTTCTCTGTACCTTTGAACTAATCTAAGCTCACCTAACCTAGCCTAACCTATGCTTACCTAACCTAATCTAGCATTCTTTGACATATATTAAAAATTGTATTGTGGTGCTTGAAATGTCACCAATCACAACTGTGGAAAGGGACGACCTGGAAACCGATTTATTTTACAATTTATGTCCTGTATGATGGGTACAAAAGAAAAGCATCTTGATAATTCATTCATTGTCACCATGGCATGTAGGATAGTGTTGCTCTTTCTATGGTTAATACTCAAAATAATCGTTAAGTTTTCTATTATTCCGAATAGTAGTTCATCTTTTTCTTCTTGTTTTTATTCTAATCCTTATTTTTATTCTTCTTATTCTTCTTGTTCTTGTTTTTACTCTCCTCCTCCTCCTCCTCCTCCTCCTCCTCCTCTTCCTCTTCTACCTCCTCTCCCTCATTCTCCTTCGGTCGACTCGGCCAATTAAAGATACGGAAAAGGCACCTCAGCTCCGGACTCTGGTCACGGAAATGTGGAAAGTAGCCGGAGTGCCACCCTGGAGAAGAGTTCCTCCGCGACCTCCGCATGAGGCGCCACTACCCAGAAGCCCACCCAACGCGTCCTCTGGAAGGGAAAAAAAAAAAAAACAAGACCCGGAGAACCTCACCCCCTAGGAGTCACGCCGCCAGAGGCTTCCGAGGAGCGGAAGGAGCAAAAGAGGAATACCTAGCGTCCGCTCCTGGATACGGTAAGCGAGGGCGGCGGAAACGGACCCACCTGCGCGTCCACGAAGTAGATGCGCGGCAGGAAGCGGCCTTCCCGGACCCTAGCAACGATGGTCGCTGTCTCCGAAACACCACCGTCAACTGCAGAGGCGGCAGCAACGACGATACCCCCGAAGCACCACTGGAGGCCAAAGAATGTGGACCTTCGTCCCTCACAGTTCTCGAGATAGAAAGAAAATAAAAGAAAAGAAACGAATAATGTAGTAAAAAGAAGAGAAAGAAAAAACATAAGATTAGACAAGTAAGATAAAAAGAAACAAATCTAAGGAAGTATTGAAAAAAAAGAGGATAGAAAATGATATTGAGAATAAAGAAGAGGAAAACGGATCTTTTTCAAAACATATTTTTGGAAAAGAAAGTAAGTTCGAGACAGGACTCGAAATTGTGCAATTGACCAATTTCGAGTCAGAAGGACCAAAATTGACCAGAAGCCTCTTGGGAGGAAAATGTTTCACTCAGCTGAATAAAATCGCATGACGACAGCCAAATTACACATGTTTTCACCATCAGAATGAGTCAACCGGAGCAGCTGTCCAGGAATCTCGAAAGTAAAAATTGTCCACATAAATTCACTTGGTGACGCTCTGAGTACTAGTGTACCAGTAATGGCAGGATCAGCCTGTGACGTCATGAGTGGGATGAGGCGGGATGGAGGTCTCCCTGATTAAAAAAGAAGAAAAAAAAAGAAAAAGCCTACATTCGTAATGCCAAATGAAATCACTTAGAGAAAGCATCCAAACGGTTGAAGAAAACCAGGACCTTATAGGGGTGCCCAGTAAAACACTGAATATGAATAAATTAATAATTGTAAAGTACTACATATACAAGCGTGCCTTCGCTTAGGAGCCAGAACCAAGACTGACTAACCCACGCCAAGCCAATGTTGGCGGTAAGAATGATACTCGAATGAGCAAGTATAGTGTATGGTTCTTGTTACATATGTACAATATACAATAACATCTATGATAAATATGCGATTGAACATAATACCCGTACAATGTTATGCGTAATTTTATCATACCATTACAGACCACCAAAGACCTCGTTACTATTGCTTTAGAGCATTGGTTCCCAAACTAGGGGTGAATTACCTTCTTGGGGTAATTTAACAAATTTTTGGGGGTAATGGACGGGTGACAAAAAAAAGTTAAGAATTCTGAATACCAAGAAGCCAAGAATTCCTCAATTAGCTTCAAGCATCCAACTCCATCCAACCCACTGATATTCTCGGCATCTTTGGCAATAGTCTTTAGAGGTGTACAATGTTCAAATACAATAAATAAACGGAAAAAATCTTTAGTGTTTTAATTTGGCCTTATATATCAATGTTGACAACATTTTGTGAAAGGGGTAACATGTTTCATGTGGCATTGTAAACTGGGTAACGAGCTCAAAAAGTTTGGGAACCGCTGTTTTAGAGTAATTTATTTCACCTGTATTCCATGATCACCCTTTTTATCCTGGTCACGTTGTTGGGGATAAGAATATGGCCACAATGCCCCCATCCTCCATGCGTCTAAAGCAGCGTTTCTCAACCTTTTTACCCTTGCGTAACCTTTAGAACAAATTGCATGTCTCAAGGAACCCCTGCGCAAAAAAAAACAAAAAAAAAACGCGTATACCATGTCTTTTTCATTTTATTTTCATTGTAATAATAGGTTAGATAGGATGATGTCTATATTACATTACAATAACCAAGAATATGTCGTGCGTGTTTGATTATATTACGTATATGAGATAAAGTAAAAAATCAAAAGTGCATTAGCTTATCTCACTTGTTCTCGCGGAACCCTTAGGGACCTTTTGCGGAACCTTAGGGTTCCGGGGAACCCTGGTTGAGAAACGCTGGTCCAATGGAAAGTTATTTTTGACGGACGAAGTAATTAGACTGGGGGTTACCGACCTGTATTTTTCTCCCGCGGAAAATACAGGATAGGCTACCCCTTCTCCTATTAATAAGGGGATGAAATACCTTTAGTTCTATGCCTCATACAATACAATGATTCCATAATTGATCGTTCTAATATATGCTCAACACCGTATTAGAATTGAAACACATGTGAATTGCCAGCGATGATAATCGAAACTTGGCTAGAAATTAACTTGAACAATGGACAGAATACGACATCGGTAATAGAGCATACAGTTTCAAAAGTTCTGTAACTGGTTCCGCATGTAACGATTCTAACATGGTTTTCAAAATATATTGTATTAAAGGCATTCCATTCATGAAAATCCTTTTCATTGTGAAACGGCCAATAGTTAGACAAATATATTACTTTTTCAGCAAGGGTGATTCTACATTGGCGTACAGTCTAAATTGACCCTTGATGCTCTGGGATAATGCATATGTATTCTCCTTGTTTAATATGCAATTCATTTCAACATACGGTAGTTCCCCAAAGTGATTTTACTATCAATCATAATTTAACAATGGAGCAACAATGATAAATGTATATTTATTTGCATATTTGTGGTTCTACGTGGGTCAGCTTTAGGTGTCCCCTGTATTGCATGGAGAAGGGAATAACTGAGTAACGAAAATAAAAGACCCTAAATAAAAAGTGAACTACGTGTGTCACATGAACTGATGAATTACATGACTTCGTGACCAAAGCACTGACTGAAGAGAAACATGAAGATCTATAAAATCATTTCACAGGTGATCACGAATTGAATATTCGTTCTAGTCGTCACAAAGCAATTTTATTAACCCGAGAGAGAGACATCCTATGTCTGCCACTGGGCGATGTTAACCAACCAACCAAGGGAAACGCCCTCAACAGAAAACGGGTTCGATTGGCTGGGAACGCTGTCTGGTGCCGAAGTGTGACGACGAAGCCGTCCCAGGATTCGCCAGATCCGGACTGGTCGACAACGTAAGCGGAGAGTTTGGATTTGTATGAAGAGTTCAGCTTCTGAAGTTTGCTATTCTCATGAATCTTAAATAAATATTTAGTGTTGGACAGTTTTTTTTTTTTCATTCTTAGCACGTGCTGAGCAGGGATTTTAATGAGAAACATATATAAATGTGCACTAAACGTTAAGATAGATATGAAACTTGGAGACATTGCATACATCCTCCGCCCAAAGATTAAAAAGTGATTAGAATTAAAGTCAACAAAGAAGCAGTGGACAGGAAAAATAGATAGGACTTTAATAAAGTAGCCCTATCCATACATGCATACACACACACACATACACACACACACACACACACACACACACACACACACACACACACACACACACATGCACGCGAAGACCGTAATCTTCCTTATAACGAAAGGCGGTATCTGAATAAAACACACACCCTCACTAATAGACCTTCTTGCACCACCCTTCCCACCCCGGCACCTCGGGGATAAAGGGTCACCTTGTGTGAGTCAATTGTAGTGCAGCGAGGCACAGCTTTTCTCCCAAGGGACCAACCAAAGGTGGTTTAACCCCACATTTTCATCGCCGCGAAAAAAAAAAAATGTATGTATATATATATATATATATATATATATATATATATATATAAGCTTCACTACTAAAGTTGTAAAGAATTTAGTTGTTTATATTCTTGATGAATTTTAAACCTTGAATCTGACCCATTGGACCGCACCTAGATTAAAGATGATTCTTTAATGACTCAAATGTTCTTTTATTTAACGATGCGCTACACACACACACACACACACACACACACACACACACACACACACACACACACACACACACACACACACACACACACACACACACACGCACAGACAATCGCACACACACACACACAAGGACACACACACACACACACAAACATACACACAAAGACGCACATACACATTTCGTGTGTGTGTGTGTATGTGTATGTTTGTCTGTGTGTCCCTTTTTTTGTTCTCCGCTTTGTTGAGTTTGCTTGGTGCACATAAAGTATCTATTTGATGCTGCGCTCCCTGGATTGGGCTGAGTGGGCTACGATTCAATGCTTTGTCTTGATTGGTTAGACTCTCTACACAGGCCTTTGGGTAATCCAGCTCCTTTGCTATCGAAAGAGCCTCACACAACTGAATAAAATCGTCTAACGATAGCCAGAATAAAAGGAACAGTGTTATAGGGTACGGAAAGAGTGAATCGAGATGATTCCCCTCTACCTTTGCTATCAATAGCGCCCAGCAATATCTATTTATATAATAATAGGCCTCTTTATCCTTATAAACGTGGTAGCAAGACAAAGTATGTACCTACTTTCATTCATCCCAATCTCATTCGTCGCCTATTTTCCTTTTATCTTGGCTCCTTGTGGATGAAGGTCTATTCTTGTGTTCCCACTGCCCGGCTCGGATGTAGCGCAAGACACAGCTCGGCCACAGCAGAGCTGGCCGCTTCATGTACATGGTGACCATCTCTCCTCGTCGCTTCATACGAAAATAGAGAATAAAAGTACAGCTTTCATCATTACTTCATGGACCATAGCATGCACGTGGTTGTTATTAAGAACAATAGGAACTATATGTGACTTCTCATGGGATAAACGTACAGAGAGCAAGATCCCAAGTCACATCACTTTGTCCACTTTGTCGCCTTTTACGACTCGCACGGGGAAAAACAATGGCAAATTATTTCCTGCCACTGTTACAGGGGACACAAAGGAAAAAATATATATATATACTCAGAGGAGTGGTGAAGGCCAGTTTCGAGGGACTACTATAAAGGAGGGATAGTTGTAGTACAAAGAAAGAAAGAAAAAAGCAATTAAGATAAAAGGGAAATGATTGACGGGCAGCAGTAGGAGTGGTATGAAAGGGTACATGCCTTGGCCAGCTACCTCGCTTACAAAGGGGAATCAACCTTTTGGTATATAGATAGATAGATAGGAACTACAACGTACCCAGACCAGGTGGAGACAGCCCCACTCCTACTCAACACAACAGAATATCGACTTCGTAAGACTGAAGGCGTGGGCGTGTCTAAATTCGATACTTGAATGTGCATGTGCCTGTGTGTGTGCGTGCCTGTGTGTGTGTGTGTGTGTGTGTGTGTGTGTGTGTGTGTGTGTGTGTATGTGTGTGTGTGTATGTGTGTGTGCCTGTATGTGTACTTAAACGTGAGGGATGACTAAGTGACATATGTATGGTATATGTGTTCACTTGTGAACTGTGTGTGTGTGCGCGTGTGTGTGTATTTGTGTGTGTGCCTGTATGTGTACTTAAGCGTGAGGGATGACTAAGTGACATATGTATGGTGTATGTGTTTACTTGTGAACTGTGTGTGTGTGCGCGTATGTGTGAGTTTGTGTGTGTGTGTGTGTGTGTGTGTGTGTGTGTGTGTGTGTGTGTGTGTGTGATTCACCATAGTGTTGTGTCATATGCCAGACTCGACATACAGTATATGACCTTCCCGAATGAGCGTTCATAGGTCATATAGTCCGAGCAATAAGAAAACTATGAACTTCCACACACCACATACCCTTTTCCTTGCGTAAGGGAGACAGTAACGGCTTATAACATTAAAGCCAAATTTCATGTAAGGGCCTGCGTTCGTATATGTGTGTATGTATGTATGTGTGTGCTTGTGTGTACATTTATATGTGTGCGTGTGTGTACATGTATATGTGCGTTTGTGTGTTCATGCCTACTTTCCTTTGTGCATGCCTACATGGGTGTACATACGTACATGACTATTCGTAGCCAGGTGTGCTGCCGACGAGATTACACCTGGAGTCACTCATGAGCTTCAGAAAGTCATCGTTTTCTAATGGGCTAGTCTAGTCAGGGCAAATGGCGATCACCCATCTAGGATCCACGTACAGGGCGAGTGCAAAATTCAATACGAGTAAAAAAAAAAAAAAAATACCCAATAAGTGCATGATTAATAAATGATATATATAAATAGATAAATTGAAGCTAACATAGATAAATAGATAAATAGATAAATAAATTGAAGCTTAGATTACTATCCTCCTTTATGTTCATTGCCTCCATAGGACAAAGAGTAATTCCCAGCCCTTCAAGACAAAAGCCAACCCTACGTTGTTCTCAAAGAAGAAATGTTACAAAGAAAGAAAAAAAGTAGGTGGGTGGAATTTATAACATTCTTTGTTTCAAAAAGGAATAAAATACCTCAAACACTTTGCCGAATTGAAAGTTAAATTGTTATTACTATCATCGTCGTCGTCATCGTCATCATCGTCACCATCATCATCGTCACCATCATCATCATCGTCACCATCATCATCATCGTCACCATCATCATCGTCACCATCATCATCGTCACCATCATCATCATCATCATCGTCACCATCATCATCGTCACCATCATCATCATCATCGTCACCATCATCATCGTCACCATCATCATCATCGTCACCATCATCATCATCGTCACCATCATCATCATCGTCACCATCATCATCATCGTCACCATCATCATCATCATCGTCACCATCATCATCATCGTCACCATCATCATCATCATCGTCACCATCATCATCATCATCGTCACCATCATCATCATCATCGTCACCATCATCATCATCATCATCGTCACCATCATCATCATCATCGTCACCATCATCATCATCATCGTCACCATCATCATCATCGTCACCATCATCATCATCGTCACCATCATCATCATCGTCACCATCATCATCATCGTCACCATCGTCACCATCATCATCGTCACCACGATCATCATCATCATCATCATCATCACCACGATCATCATCATCATCATCATCATCATCATCATCATCATCATCACCATTGTCACCATCATCATTGTCACCATCATCATCGTCACCATCATCATCGTCACCATCATCATCGTCACCATCATCATCGTCACCATCATCATCGTCACCATCATCATTGTCACCATCATCATTGTCACCATCATCATTGTCACCATCATCATTGTCACCATCATCATTGTCACCATCATCATTGTCACCATCATCATTGTCACCATCATCATTGTCACCATCATCATTGTCACCATCATCATTGTCACCATCATCATTGTCACCATCATCATTGTCACCATCATCATTGTCACCATCATCATTGTCACCATCATCATTGTCACCATCATCATCGTTACCATCATCGTCACCATCCTCACCATCATCATCGTCACCATCATCATCGCCATCACCATCATCATCGTCATCACCATCATCATCGTCATCACCATCATCATCATGACGATGATGATTATGATGACGATGATGATTATGATGACGATGATGATTATGATGACGATGATGATTATGATGACGATGATGATTATGATGGTTATTATGATAATGATTATTATGATGGCGATGATGATTATGACGGTGACAATGATGATTATGACGGTGACAATGATGATTATGACGGTGACAATGATGATTATGACGGTGACAATGATGATTATGACGGTGACAATGATGATTATGACGGTGACTGATGATTATGACAGTGATGATGATGATTATGACGGTGATGATGATTATGACGATGATGACTACTTCGGGTACTCCTTCGGAGCCTCATTCGGGAGACTTTTTAAGATGACTTCGGGAGACTTTGAAGACTCTTTAAGGAGGCTTTGAAGACTCCTTTGGTAGACTTTGAAGACTCGTATGGGAGGCTTTGCAGACTTTCGGGAGATTTTGGAGACTCCTTTGGTAGATATTGAAGACTCCTTTGGGAGACTTTGAAGACTTATTCAGGAGATATTGAAGACTCATTTGGGAGACTTTGAAGATTCCTTCGGGAGATTTTGAAGACTCCTTCGGAAGATATTGAAGACTACTTTGGGAGACTTTGAAGACTTATTCAGGAGACATTGAAAACCCCTTCCGGAGACTTTGAAGACTCCTTTACCATACTTTGAGGAATCCTTAGGGAGACTTTGAAGACTACTTTGCCAGACTTTGAGGACTCCTTAGGAAGACTTTGAAAACTCCTTCGGGAGACTTTCAAAAAGCCTTCGGGAGTCTTTTAAGACTCCTTTGTAATATTTCAAAATTTAATGATAATGGAATTTTCATGGGTCCAGCTAGTTATTATTTTCATTATCATAATTATTTGTTTTTATTGTTACTATCATTATCATTATCCATCTCATTTTTATGACATTGCCATCGCCGACAACTTACAGCAAAATCGGCGTTGAGCATAAATTAGGACGACCAATTAAGAGATTGCATTGTATTAAGCATGGAGCCAAAGGCATTTTCTTCCTTTTGAATAAGGGGATGCAGCCTATCCTGTATTTTGTCATGAGATAAAAAAAAATAAAAAAGGATAAAAAAAAGATTAAAAAAAGGAAAAAATAAAATAAAAAAATGATAAAAAAAATAAAAAAATTATAAAAGAATATATAAAAAAGGATAAATAAAACATAAAAAAGGATTAAAAAAAAAAAAAAAAAAAAAAAAAAAAAAAAAAAAAAAAAAAAAAAAAAAAAAAAAAAAAAACAGGACGGGACCCCCCTAGTCCATGCAAAGCCATCTATGTGCCTCGGGTTCTTGGAGGCACTCCTTCGGGTCTCTGGACTGACTTCCGAGGACGAACTCCAGAGGTGGTGCGTCGCCAGCTTCCCCGTGACGAGTTCGACGGCCCCCGAATGGTCCTCAGACTTCGACAAGAACCACCCTGTAGTTGGCCAGCCTGCGATGGAAGTCACGCCCGCATCGTAAACGTTCTGTTTTACTTAAATTTCAAGATAGTTATAGATGTTGAGAAGATTTCTTACATCAATTAAATCGTATATGTCTCCATAATGTTGTCTGTCCTTAGACGTTAACGATTTAGATATTCCGATACAGTATTATTACTTATGATAATATTCTTCATAGAAATATTAAATCCTTCGCGACCCATTCAAATGGCTTGACGACCCAACTTTGGGTCGGGACCCAGGGGTTAAGAACCACTGGTCTAGAAGGTCGTCTGCCTCGTGGATTCTGAGGGGCGGAGGTCCACCCGCTTCGGCCTCCTGTGTTTCGGCGCATCGCCGTCGCTGCAGCCTCTGCAGATGTAACGACCATCGTTGTTCAGCTCCGGGATGGACGCCTCCTGCAGCGCATCTGCCTCATGGATGCGCAGGTGGCTCCGTTTCCGCCGCCTTCGCTTTCCGTATCCACGAGCGGTCGCTAGGTATTCCTCTTTTGCTCCTTTCGATCTTCGGAAGCCTTTGGCAGCGTGTCTCCTCGGGGAAAGTGAGGTTCCTCGGCTCTTGTTTCCCCCAAGGACGCGTTGGGTTGGCTTCTGGGCAGTGGCGCCTCAGGCCAAGGTCACGGAGGCACTCTTCTCCAGAGTGGCACTTCGGCTGCCTTTCTCCAGGAGAGGGCGTCGAAGTTTATTTCCGTGACGAGAACAGGAGGCTCCCCTCGCCGGCGTTGTCCAGAGTTGAGTAGCCTTTTCCGCATCCTAGTTTGGACCCAACCGACCGGGCGTTTACAACAATAACAATAACCATAATGATAGTAATAATGATATTGATGATAATAATGATGATAATAATAATGATAATAATGGAGTAATATCAGCAATAATGATAATAGAAGTAAAAGTAATATTAATGAGAACAATAGTAGTAATAGTAATAATAAAAGTGACCATAATTTTTTTTTTTTTACTTTTCAGAATAGTAATAAAAGATGTAGTTCTAAAAGTCGTTTTAAAGGTCCAGATCTACATAGTACTCTGAAATGTTTTTTTTACACTTAAGTTTGATAATTTATTCTCTCAACACCGATAATTTCACCTCCCAGCAAGATAGTGGAGGCCAAACATCGCAGAAATTGATCCAACGTCACCATCCACCAAAACGCTGGATTAAAAACAAAATGGCGAGATTGTAACTTACTCTCTCATGATCCAATAAAGGTTTGTCCGTGGTTGTAACTTATACTCCCTCGTGACATCACGCTGACGTCAACGGTTGTGAAGTGACGTCAGAGCACGTAACACAATCACGTGACATCAGAGCACATAACGTGTCGTCATTGTTTATAATCACCTGCAGCGGCGATGGTCGATGAAGACAACGCCTTGTTTGTACTCGCTAGTAATGAGCGTCAGAGAAAGCGTCTGAGTTCGTGGTCCTGATGAGTTCTCAGTCCCAATGATTACATGATCCTTTGGGAAATCCGCACTGTTCATCTCCGTACAGTAAACTCCGACAATGTGGTGTTTTTTTCATTTTTTTCACAGTGTATTCCTTCTGTAACCTCAGCTTGAGTTTCATCATCAAATTGCAAGAAAATGAGCTAGATGGACACGATATAGATTGGATTTTTATACTCTATCTGGTTTAAATACTAAGCCATTTTTAGAATGTTAGTTTGAGGTTTATCGTCATATTGGCCAGAAAAATTATAAGCCAGATGAACATAATATATATTGAAGGTCTATACAGTGTCTGTTTGGAAGCAATACTCAGCCTCTGTAATTAAGCAAATAACTTGTATGGCAACGATTAATTTTCTATCTTTTTTAACCACTTCAACAGTTCCGATTCTTTTTTCTTTTATATGGGTCATGAAAAATTAGTCACGAATATGTAGTTTATGAGGGTTATTGTAACGTGAAACTACCTTCTTTATTATGTTCGTCAGCTTGATAGTAAACAGAGTACAAAGACTTTGTACCTTGGTATTTCATAATTTACCCATTTATATTGCAAGTACGCCCCAAGCGAATCCATGTCATATGAGGTCGTCGTTTCTACAGTAGAATGGAAACAAAAGATAAACTCAACATTATTAATTATATTACTAACTCCATGAACCTTGTGATGTGTGGATATTGAACCCTATTGTATATAAACTTTGTAACAAAATCA
>NC_134794.1:19344932-19359932 GCF_046742065.1 Oratosquilla oratoria | reverse complement strand
TGATAGACTTAATTTCTTTGTTACTGTTTATATATTCTGTATTTTGTATTTTGTAAAGACAGTGAAAACAGAACTTCCTCAAAGTTGAATGTTGGTAACGAAATATCAGTCTCCATCGCTTAGTAACATGTAGTAAGCGCTGAAACTATCAGTTGTTTTAAGAAACGATTAGACAATTTTATGGATGGAGATGACAGGTGGTGATGGATACGGAGCTGCCTAGTATAGGCCTTATGGTCTCTTGCAGTCTCCTTCATTCTTATGTTCTTATAAGATTATGTAACTATCAACAACTCTCTCCACGGGATTCCATTTACTTCTTTCTCTAATCCAAGGAGTCGCCCACATTTTGTCTTCAATGCGTCCTTTTTCCCATTTTCTATGATAGACTTTTATTGGGTAGTATACCATATGCTTTCCTGAGGTCTAGGAATACATCCCGTCTCTATGTTTCTATCCTGAACTATGTTTTGGAGTTGTGGATATACGCAGAGTAAGAGAGAAGAGAGTAAGTGATAGGAATGTGAAGATTATAATGTGCTTTTGCAAAGTTTAGGAATACACTTCGTCCACATATTTCTCTCCTACATCATGTTTTAGAGTTGTGGATGGAGCAGTAAAGCAGGAAAGAGAGAAGAGAGCAAATTATGGGGAATGTGGAGATGTGATGGTAAATCAGCGGAGGCTAAACCAATTTCTTCTGCAGGTCTTGATGTGGATGGGCTGTGCCTCGCTGCACTGCATATAACCCAAGGAATGTGTCAGGGAGTGTGGGGGGAGGGTCTTTGACTGATACACCACTCCTATAAGAGAAGAAATAGCTTCAATACATATATATATATATATATATATATATATATATATATATGTATATATATATATATATATATATATATATGTACATACTTACATATGATTTACTATTTGGCAGGACAATGCTATTAAATTCTACATATATAAACACAACTATGAAATGGACAAAACTCGTCGGTACAAATCTAAACTACCAACTTGCTATCAACGCCTAACTCCTTTCTCGTTATCCCACAAATGTACAAAAGTCTTAAAGTGTAAAAGGATGAACATTGCTGTCCGCAAGGAACTTCACCACACTTGTTCCCACTGTGTACCCCAGTACTGTGATTCTCCAACCAATCCCCTAACGAATTTGAACAACATAACCACATTCACAAGGACAAAAAACAGACCACGTTATTTTAAAGTCAATTAAATTACCTCAAATTTATCATACAACTTCTTTCAACACGACATTTTTGGAGAGTTAAATGATTAATAACCCCCACGCCCACCCCCAAACCAGTGAAGAGAAATCCTATGACCCCAATTAAGCGTGCTTGAATATAAGCCGTCATTTACAAATCCCTTGATTACCTCATTACTTCCACTGAGGTACAGCTTTTATTGTTTTGTCAACATCTTGCGCGGATGCCCATTATAACGTCGAACATGTGTTCATTACATAAAATGGGAGTATATTGCTATTACCCACGACATATTGCTATGTCCTCATATTACGAGAGATTTCCAGACAAACCAACGTTCCCCAGGTTCTTCACCTTACCACCGTTTATATATATATATATATATATATTATATATATATATATGTATATATATATATATATATATATATGTATATATATATGTATATATATATATATATATAATGTATATATATATATAATGTGTATATATATATGTGTATATATATATATATATATGTATATATATATATGTATATACAGTATATATATATATGTATATATATATAATATATATAAATGAATATAATTATATATATATATATATCATGTATATATATATATATATATATATATGTATATATATAAAGATAATATGTATATGTAACATATATGTATATATAAATATAATTATATATATAAATATATATATATATATATATATATATAGATATGTATATATAAAGTGTATATATATATATATATATGTAATATATAATATATATGTATAATTATATATATATATATATATATATATATATATATATATACAGTATATATATATACTCTTGTTTCTCCTAATAGACGAAAGCGCTCGGTCTATAAACTATCACTTTCCCTGGTGGTGTTCTGCTTATATGTACATGTTTATGTATGTGTATAATATATATATATATATATATATATATATATATATATATATATATATATATATCACAACAAAGATATGTCGTAGCACATTTGTAAGATAATACTGATGACCCACTTTCGGAGAAGAATAAGCGAAGATATAGAGATCTGTATATTTCGATCACTTACTGTGATCCTCTTCGGCAGATATGAGTTACAAAGTACAGAACAATGTGTATTTATAGTAAAGCAGTGAGGTAACAAGAGGGGACGGGGCTCAGGTCAACACGCCCGGCACGCATGCTCGCATCTTGGTGGCTCAGGTCACATGACCGGCGTTGCATGGGCCTTGGTGATTTTTGTCCACCGCTAATGTTGATGGTAACATTTTATTTATGGCAAAAGAAGAAATACAGTCTGGTGACCATTGACCATGGGAAATGTTGTAATTTGGGAAATTATTTATTAAGGAGGATTCTACTTAATAATCCCAAATTACAACATTTCCCATGGTCAATGGTCACCAGACTGTATTTCTTCTTTTGCCATAAATAAAATGTTACCATCAACATTAGCGGTGGACAAAAATCACCAAGGCCCATGCAACGCCGGTCATGTGACCTGAGCCACCAAGATGCGAGCATGCGTGCCGGGCGTGTTGACCTGAGCCTCGTCCCCTCTTGCTACCTCACTGCTTTACTATAAATACACATTGTTCTGTACTTTGTAACTCATATCTGCCGAAGAGGATCACAGTAAGTGATCGAAATATACAGATCTCTATATCTTCGCTTATTCTTCTCCGAAAGTGGGTCATCAGTATTATATATATATATATATATATATATATATATATATATATATATATATATACATATATATGTATACCCCGTCTGGGGTATTGGCTGCATGTAATTGTGACAAAGTAGCATGCATTTGACACTTTAGGGTCTACGTGGGGCGCCCCTACGGACCAGAGGCACACATAATTTTGTCTGTGATAGAGGAAAACTCTGTTCATAGAGAAATTATGACAATTTTATACTACGACTATCCCTGCGTTATACTGTCCCCCAACTCCTTGTTACTGTCCTGTACAATTTCTCTGAGTATTCATGTCCTTTTTTCGCCTGCCCTGTGGTGGGGGAAGAGAATGCTACCACCAAGTCTTTCCACATGAGTCGTAAAAGGCGACAAAAAACGGGACAGGGGATGGGAGTAGGAGTCCTGCTACCTGTAGACCCAAAAGGGGACATTCCTAAAAACAAAAAAATATAAAGAATAAATAAAAGATAATAAAATAAAATAAAAGTAAAGGTATAAGAGGGTCTGGGAGTTTTCCAACCAGAACCCTAAAGTTTGGGTCTTTTAATGTGCGTGGATGTGGTACAGATGAGAGTAAAAGGTAAGAGCTAGGCAGTATGTTTGTGAGAAGAAAGATGTATGTGCTGGCTTTGAGTGAAACTAAAATGAAAGGAAAGGGCAACTGTGAGTTTGGGAGTGTAGCTGTGAGGTACTCAGGAGTGAAGAGGGGACGAGGGAGAGAAGGGGTGAAGAGATAAGTAAGCGTGTAGTGGAGTGGAAGGAGGTTTCATCAAGGTTGATGTGGATGAAGGTGAAGCTGGGAAGGGAGATGTGGGTTTTTGTAAGTGCGTATGGGCCTGGTAGTGAGAAGAGCATAGAGGAAAGGGACGCTTTTTGGGTAGATAAAAATGAGTACATAGAGGTATTAGGAAGAAATATCAATGTAGTTGTATCGGGAGACCTTAATGCTAGGGTAGGAAATGAACGAATAGACGGAGTGATTGGAAAGTATGGAGTTCCAGGTAAAAATTACAGTGGAGAATTGATGATGGAGATGTGTCTTGAAAGAGTTGATAGCAAATACAATGTCTAGGAAGAAAGTCAAGCATAAGTACACATGGGAGAGGGTGGTGGATGGAAGGGTGGCAGATGGAGTCTTATTGGACTATATAGTGGTGACCAGGATTATGATAGGAAGAGTTAAGGATCTACATGTTCTAAGGGGAGAGAGTGGAGGAATATCAGATCATTTTCTGGTGGAAGGTAAACTGAGAGTTTGAGAATAGGTGGAGAAAGAGGAAAAGGGCAGAAGGTAGGGAAGTACTTAGTGAACCGCTTAAATGAGAAAAAAATAGAATGAGTGAAAAGCTGAGAGGAGTGGGAGGGAGTAAAGGATAGAGTAGAACTAGGAGTGGAGGAGGAATGGGGATGGTTCAAGGAGGGAGTCATAAGGTGTACAAAGATGGTGTGTGCAACAAGAAGGGCAGGAGGAATAGAGGGAAGGGTAGTGAGTGGTGGGATGAGGAAGCAAAAAATGTGTA
Source organism: Oratosquilla oratoria (assembly GCF_046742065.1). Classification (NCBI taxonomy): domain Eukaryota; kingdom Metazoa; phylum Arthropoda; class Malacostraca; order Stomatopoda; family Squillidae; genus Oratosquilla; species Oratosquilla oratoria. The sequence continues at coordinate 19,355,456 of NC_134794.1, read as the reverse complement.
GAAGAGAAGAAGCAGGCATTCATAGATTGGCTACAAATTAGGACAAGGGAATTGTATGAGAGGTACAAAGTATAGAGAAAGGAAGTTAAGCATAAGATAAAGGAAGCAAAGAGGAGAGCAGATGTGAAATGGGGTAAGAGTATGACAGAAAATTTTGAATGTAATAAAAAGATTTTTGGAAGGAAATTAAAAGAGAAAGAGAGAGAGGCGAATCAAGTAGAGAAGAAAAGGTAAAAGGTACAGATGGAGAGATGATAATGGAATAGAAGGCAGTGAGAGGAAGGTGGGCAGAGTATTTTAGGGAGTTGCTAAATGTGAAGGAGGATAGGGAGGGAAAGGTAGTTGCAGTGGGAAGCGCTAAGAAAATGAGAGTGAGGAAAATGGAGGAGAAATAGGGAAGGATGAAGTGAAAGCAGCTGTTAAGATGATGAGAGCAGGTAAGGCACCTGGGTTAGATGGATGCCATGCAGAATGTCTGAAGAAAGGAGGTACAGTTATGGTGGACTGGCTGGTGAGGTTATTTAATGTTTGTTTAAGAGATGGTAGAGTGGCGGAGGACTGGAGGAGTGCCTGTATAGTTCTGCTTCACAAGAGAAAGGGGGACAAGTGTGAGTGTAGTAGTTTCAGAGGGATCAGCTCGTTGGGTGTAGTTGGAAAAGCTTATGGGAGGGTCTTGTTTGAGAGGATTAGGAGAGGAACAGAGGGAGTAATTGGTGAGGAACAGTGTGGGCTTAGGACAGGCAGGGGTTGTGTAGATCAGATTTTTGTCGTAAGACAGATACGCGAGAAAGCTATAGGAAAAGGTAAGGATGTTTTTAGGGCTTTTATGGATCTGGAAAAGGCTTATGACAGGGTAGACAGGAAGGCACTGTGGGAGGTTATGCAGATATATGGGATAGGAGGAAAGCTGTTAAGAGCAGTCAAGAGTTTTTACGAGAGTAGTAGAGCTTGTGTGAGGATTAGAAATGGAGAGAGTGAATGGTTTGAGGTAAAGGTGGGACTTCGTCAGGGGTGTGTTATGTCGCCCGGGCTGTTCAATCTTTACATGGATGGGGTGGTGCGAGAGGTGAATGCAAGGGTAGTGGGTCAGGGGTTAGAGATGATTAAAGAAAATGGAGAAAAGTGGGAGGTGAGCCAGTTGTTGTTTGCTGACGACACTGCGCTTGTAGCAGGAGAAGGATCAGAGGAGGGATTGAGGAAGTTAGTGATAGTTTGAGAAGGTGTGTGAAAGAAGGAAGCTGAAGATAAATATGGGCAAAAGTAAGGTGATGAGATGTACAAGGGGAGAGAGTGACAGCAGGCTGGAAGTGAGCATTAAGGGTGTAAGACTGGAGGAAGTGGATAGTTTTACATACTTGGGTGCTAATGTGGCAGGAAAGGGAGGAGTAGGGGTGGAGGTAGAATGTAGATTGAGAGAAGCGAGTAAATGCCTTGGTGTATTAAAAATTGTGATGAGAAATAGACATCTAGGAATGGATGCTAAGAGGAGGTTATATGAAGGAGTGATTGTGCCAACAGCACTGTACGGGGCAGAAATATGGAACATGAGAGAGAAAGAGAGAAGGAGTTTGAATGTGTTTGAGATGAAATGTCTGAGAAGTATGATAGGGGTTACTAGGCTAGATAAAGTGAGAAATGAGGAGGTGAGGAGGAGAACAGGGGTGGAAAGGGAACTGGGAGATAGGGTTCATGAAAGAGTATTAGGATGGTTTGGATACATGGAAAGAATGAGTGAAGAAAGATTAGTAAAAGAAGTGTGGAAGGAGTGAATATGAGGGGGCGTCCAAGGATGAGATGGATGGATGGGGTAAAAGGGGCATTTCAAAAGAGAGGAATGTCTGTGGAGGAAGGACGGGAGAGGACAGAACACAGGGGTGAATGGAGAAGGGTTGTGTATAGATGATGCTGTGGTGCATGAGGGGGAGTGGGTGGGGGATGGGGGTGAGGAAGTATGTATGAGAAAAAAATTGACGCCGAATTTATGAGGCGGCCTTGCTGTGGATGTGCTGTGTCTTGCGACACTGCTTCTGACCCAGGGTAGTGGACAGGATGCAGGCATGACCCGTCATCCAGGAGGTGACGTGAAAGCTTTTGATACCGTCCCACACGAAAGACTACTTACTAAATTAGCTTTGCATGGAATAAGTGGTAGCCTATTGGGTTGGACTAGTAATTGGTTGAATGGTCGAAAACAGAGAGTTGTTTTAAATGGAAAAACTTCTGGATGGAAAAGTGTTGCAAGTGGAGTTCCTCAGGGTTCCGTTCTTGGGCCACTTCTATTCATAGTATATATAAATGATATAGACCATGGACTAAAATCTACTGTTTCCAAATTTGCTGATGATACAAAACTGTGCGGAGTGGCAAATGATCACTCAAACCAATTAGATATTCAAGTAGATTTAGATAAATTACAGCAATGGTCTGAAAAGTGGCTAATGAAATTTAACACAAGTAAATGCAAGGTAATGCACATAGGTAAAAATAACAGTAAGTACGATTACAAGTTATTTGGTAATTCGTTAACAAAAGTGGATAGTGAAAAAGATCTCGGCGTAATTATCAGTAACGACCTCAAATCATCCAAACAGTGTATTTCAGCCTCTGAGAAAGCAAATAAGATTCTGGGACTGATTGCGCGATCTTTTGATTTCAAAAGTCCATCACTCATTAACAAGCTATATAAATCAGTTCGTCCACATTTGGAATATGCTGTTTCTGTATGGTCACCGAATCTCATTAAAGACATTGACAGACTGGAATAAGTACAACGGCGAGCCACAAAACTGATTCCAAATATCAAAAATAAATCATACGAAAATCGACTAAAACACATGAATCTGTTTTCCCTAAAAAAGCGTAGACTCAGAGGTGACTTGATACAGGTCTTTAAGATTTTAAAGGGAATTGACAACATCAAAAGTGACAAAATTTTCACATTGAATGAGAATCAGACAAGAAACAATGGTCTCAAACTGTCCGGAAATAGATTCAATTTGGAAGTAGGTAGAAACAACTTTGCCAACCGTGTAGTAAATGAATGGAATAAACTTCCTGCACAGGTAGTTCAATGTAGTTCAGTTCGAAGCTTTAAGAATCAGTTAGATAAATACCTAAGTAAGATGCTGTAATGATTATAAATTATCTTATATTATTTGTTTTTGTTTTGTTATCATTTGTCTGTCTGATTTTCATTTATTATTAGTTATATGTCAATTTATTATTATTTACTATTTACCTGTTTGTTTATTATTTAACTATACCTGTGCATTTATTTATGTATTTTATTTGTTATTTACATTATTATAGTTTTTATTTATTGTTTTATTATTAATATGATTTTTTTTTCGCATCCGACCTAGATATGGATCAAAAGGTCTCCTGTCGGCATGCTCCGCCTTTGTAATCCTTTGAGTGGAATATATAGGAAATGGAATGGGTGGGAGTGGTTTCTATGCCTTTTTATTTTTGGCTACCCCCCGTGTAAGGGGAAAAAGCCTTTGGTATATGTATGTGTGTAATATATATATATATATATATATATATATATATATATATATATATATATATATATATATATATGTTTCATTAAAAGTGTTAGCCAATTCAGCAGGCTGAATTTTCTTATGGATATTCTCCTTATTACGCAAGATAGACTTATTCTCTCTTGCAAGATGTGAGATGATTTCTCCATAGGTGGTCATCTGGGCTGCCATATCGCGATTTCGAGTTACATTGACTCTTCTTCAGAGGCGTGGAAGTGGATCTTGTCTTCACGGTGGGAGAGATTGGAATGTTGGCTTGTGGTGATCAGGCCGGATTTTAAGGCGTGATTGTGTCGTGTGTCTCGTTTCTCCTAGTCTCAGATTGGCTGGTACTAGTGGCTGTGTTCCTTCTAATGCTTGGTAGTGCTTGCAGGTCTGATGATTGTATGTTGAGATTAGGTTCTATTTCTTTAATATGTAAGGCTTCAAGTATGGGGAGGCGGCGTGTGTCTGGGCATGTTGTGATGATCTCTGTGTTCTGTATGAGCATTTGTCTCGTTATGTTCTCGTGATGTTCCTGGCGTAAGTGGATTTTTTGGGGGCTCCAGACGAAAGGTGGTAACTAAGACGTCTTCTCAACTTCATAGTCGTCATGCCAACATAGGTGGATGGGAGGGTTGCACAGTTCCCTCGTTTGCAAGTGAACCTATAGATGACATGCGATAGTTAAGTTGGCTCTTTAATTATGTTTGGGCTATTTCGTAGTAACAGGTGGCTGGTTTTCTGTCTTTTATAATATATTACTACGATTATTCTCCTATCGGGATTTGTGGGTTTGACATTTCTTTTTATTATTTGTTTTAATATTCTTTCATCTTCTTTGTATGCCGTGGAGAAAAAGGCTCGATAGTATATTTTAATGTCTTCTTTTTTTCTCTGTAGTGTCCTGCTGGGAATGATACCATCGGTCAATATTTTTTTCAGTGATAGTCTCCATATCTTTTTTGTTGAAGCCGTTGTTAAGTACTTGTGTGGATCTTACTATTTTTGTGTGAACTTTTGTCCATGTGCTGCAGTAAGAGCTCTGCGTATATAGGTACTGATGGTGGAATTTATGTACCTTTGTGGGCATTCACTTTTCCGTTCATGCATTGGCCTGTGTTTCTAGGTTTAACATAGGCGTCTGTATCGAATTTTTCTTGTTGTTTAACGAGAATGTCAAGGAATAGCATTGATCCTTCTACGCTATTTTCTATTGTGAAGGTTAAACCGGAGGCACCTTGGAGGTACTTCTTAAGTAATAATATATTTTCATTGTGTGTAGTCTTTATGAAGATGTCGTCAATGTAACGGCAATAAATTTCAGGTTTCTCAAATTTGCTGAACACTTCTTCTTCAATGCAACCCATAAAGAAATTTGCAAACAAGACTCCAAGTGGGGAACCCACAGCGACGCCGTCTATTTGTTGATATTTCACACCGCGGGGACAGACGAAGAGTGCTTCTGTAGTGCAGCAATGGAGAAGGCTACGGAGTGTGGATGGACTCGGGCATTGGAAGCTTTGGAGTATTAGTGTTGTGGTAAACACGATCAATGTTATAGTTGATGGTACGCTGAACTGGAATTGAAGTAAATAATGATTCTACGTCAAGAGAAGCTATGGTTCCTGTTGCATTGTTTGTTTTAAGGATGTCCAAGAAGTCAGTAGCTGAATGCAGGCTGTAGGTTGCAGGAACGTATGGAGTTAGAATGGTAAACAATTGCTTCTCTCCCACCGTGAAGACAAGATTCACTTCCACGCCACTGAAGAAGAGTCAATGTGCCTCGAAATCGCGATATGGCAGCCCAGATGACCTCCTATGGAGAAATCATCTCACATCTTGCAAGAGAGAATAAGTCTATCTTGTGTAATAAGGAGAATATCCTTAAGAAAATTCAGCATGCTGAATTGGTTACCACTTTTAATGAAACATGTTTGAGAGAAGACCTCCTGCCCATATATACCCTTAATATATATATATATATATATATATATATATGTATATATATATATATGTATATATATATATATGTATATATATACATATATATATATATATATATATATTTACATATATATATACCTTTTGGGCAAAGTCTTTCTCTTAAGCAATTACTTTACAGCAGCCTACATTAAACGTCCAGAAGTCATCGGACCATGTCCTCCCTTCCAATAGGAAAAACAGACCCGCACACCGTGACATTTGCCCACTGGAAGTTCCAAGACGACAAGACGTGACATTAGCTCCCCGTAGGTCTCGGCGAGAGGGTGCATCTAGACATTTGCTCACCGGGAGTGACAACCCGACAAGACGTGACATAAGCCCATCGTTGGACTAGGGCCCCCTTCCTGGCCCCGCCCACCCGCATATTCCCACCAATCATATTCCACCATTTTTATTTCTTCTCTGTTGTTTGTACGGCCCACGGGCCGTTATATTATAATGTTTTTCACACTTGTAATCAGTTTTACCCTGAAGACGACCATGTGAAATGGTTGAAACAGCTGTCGGTATAAAATGGAAAACCACTCTGACGACTTTCGTACTTTCCTCCAGAGTTTAAACCATGAAGAGAAAATGATACTTAGAAAGTTAGAGAAATGTTCTCTAAAAATTATTGATGCCACTTGTGCTTTAGCATTCAACAGTAATATATATATATATATATATATATATATATATATAATTATACACATATATAATATATATACACACACACACATATATATATATATATATATATATATCTATATATATGTATAAATATATATATATATATATATATATATACACACACAGTTCATCAGTGGCAAACTACACAGACAAGACCACAACATATCTGAGAGGGATGACAATTGGTTTTTTCTAAAGCTTTGACGTCATATCATACAATGACACTAAAATCTACGCGTTCATCTGAGGTTTCCTTTTTACCTTCGTCGCCAGTGACACACCTCGTTTTTGCCATATCATGGTCCCTTTACTTCAGGGCTTTCTCGACCCGTTTGTTTGTGTTGCTGTTCAGTTCTGAAGACAATCGTCATACATTCACTTACTAATGTTTCGTGTTTCATTGGCGGCCCCTCTTGTGAAACATTGTGGCCCTCCCTTGGAGACCGTGACCCACAGAGAACAATTGGCTTGTATGGTACAGCCCTCCTCAAGTAATTAGCTTCAGTCTCACTTCTCTGGGCTCTTTGTATATCACAGTTTCCAACTTCTGTGAGCAGTTCACACAGTTCGGGTCCTAGTTCGATGGAGTGGTTTGATAATAAGTTGAATTTGCTTTTTCTGATAATATTCTGATCCATTATTTGACTTGCTAACTTTTATCTTAAATGGTTTTGAGTAGTATTTTTTTTCAATTGTACTTTCCTGTGTGTAAATGTTTGTTCATTTGTTTGTTTTATTCGAAGTGATCTTACTTCAGAAATTAATTCAGCTCCTCATTTTTCTGAAGCATTTTTTTTTTTTCTTGGGGGATGGGGAAGTTTCTTTCCTGGATGCTCGGAGTGTTCCAAAATTCTTTAGCAGTTCGAAAGTTTTCTTCAGGTAAATAAAATCGTCTGACGGCAGACATAATTAAATTTCTGAAACACCATTGGTAAAATAAGAGTAGCTATTATCTTATATTATGTGTTATTATTTGTCTATTTGTTTATTATTATTTGCTTGATTTTCATTTATTATTAGCTGCCAATTTATTATTTACTGTTTACCTGTTTTTTTATTATTCAACTATACCTATGCATTTATTTATTTCATTATTTACATTATTATCATTTTTATTTATTTATTTATTTATCATTATTATGTTTTTTCGCATCCAGCCTAGTTATGGACCAAAAGGTCTCCTATCAGCATGCTCCGCCTTTGTAATCCTTTGTAATCACTACTTGTTGGAAATGAATCTGTACGTACTGTATGTCTGCCCGTTATTCTGACCTTTTCTAGAAACAATCAAAAGTTTGAGGATCATTAAATAAAGCTAGGGCGTGTTTCTGGCTGTAGAGAGAGAGGAAAAAGATGACAGGAGAGATCTATGTGAGTTAATTAACCCAGTTACTGTGGCCCAAACCACAAATTACACAGTTGGGTCGGCTTCCAGAAACTTCGGTCGACTTTCAGTCCTACGTCGCCATTATGTTCACAAATTTTCGTTTTCCTCTCGGTTTACCTGAAACTAGAAAGTGAATAGAAAAGGAAATTATTACAGGACGATTTCAGTCATTCATGAGTAATCTTCCATTCTGAAACCTGATTCGTCTTCCATAATTGTTCGGAGTATAGTGAGATTAATACGAGATTTTGGTACAAGCCTTATGCGTGTGTGTGTGGTGTATGTGTGTGTATGTGTGTGTGTTTTTAAGTGTGATACACCATGGTCTTGGATCACGTGTTGGACTTGTGATTGACAGCTAATCCCCTCCCGGAAGAGAGCTCAGAGCTCATATATGACCGATCTATGGGTAATACTGTGACCTTACACGCACGCACACACCCAACTCTCTGCCCATGAGTGTGTGTGTGTGTGTGTGTGTGTGTGTGTGTGTGTGTGTGTGTGTGTGTTTGTTTGTGTGCATAGGTGAGGTTGTGATCTCAAAGACGGGCTGACGTAAAAACACTTTTGGCGTTTGATGAGTTGGGTTTAAATGTAAGACCTTGTAATGCTAGCCACTTGCTCGGCAATAACTATACTTCTGCGAACTACTACTGAATTACTCTTCCATTGTAAGGATCATAATTATGATACCCTAATTATCGTCTGCTATGTTGACAGTAGTCACCATCCATCTACAACTGTTTTGGGATATGATTGATTCGAATTAACGTCGCGAACTGTCCCTATCAGGTGGCTGAGGCTGAGGATTTTGTATCATGAAATCTAATGAACCATGCCTTTGGTCCAACTCGCTTGTGGTAGGGTTCGAACCGCAACACCTCAACCTCCGTCGCAAGCAGCGACGCACTAACCCGTTCAGACCCTTAGATATCTGTCACCTTGAATTCAATGTATCAAGATCACTTAAACCAAGTGACCTTTATGCCTGGCGAAAGTCCATATGCGACATCTTAGAGCCTGATAGTGGTAAATAACTATTTATCTACAACCGCTTTCGAATTAATATCCTCTAGGAATGTGTGACCTTGAATTTGACCTTTCGAAATCAATTAAGGTCCTATTGATTTTTTACCGTTGTGACGTATAGTACTATAAGTAGAGTAAAACTTAATTTGTTCTTCGTTTGATTTTTTCTTTTCTTTTTTTTTTAGCATGTTGGACATTTTAAGGAGTTTTTTTTTTCACTTTGACCCAGTCAATTCCAAAATCGAATGAAGTCGTGTAATGATCATTGTCCACCGTTTCTGAAAGTTTCTCACTAATTCACTCAACCATTTCACCGTAATGTAGAAGACGAACTAAGAATTAAAAGAAAGAAATAAAGGGAAAGACAACACTCTCTACAGACTCCAATGTAAAAAAAAAAAAAAAAAAAAAAAAAAAAAAAAAAAAAAAAAAAAAAAAAAAAAAAAAAAAAAAATCGGCTAAAATCAATACTTTGCCCCTCGGACCTCGTCCATGCGAGTTAATTATGTAACTAGCTATTGTGATCATTCTAATCCCGCCACCGGGGCTGATGCCTCAGCGCATCTTCCGATTGTATGGCACGTGCACACCAGGGAAATACACTAGCGCGCGAGATAACCCGTCCGGCGCGTGGCGATGTAGCGAGATTAATTAACGTTGGCATTGCGACGGCGTTGTAATGCCATCAGCTGGGTGTGTTTTGGTGTAATGGTCTGGTTTATATGTCGGGTTAATGGAAATGTATGAGGCTTGTTGGTATGTTAGCATGAGCTCGCTGCTGATGGGAGCTGAGGATTGCGCGCTTTGAATAGTAACTATTCGGTCAGATAAATGATGATGATGGGTTGGTTTGTGTCCCTGGTGTGTCGCGTATGTTTTGTGTACTTTTGTTGGTATGTTGTGTACTTCCTGTTTGACTACCATTCCCATGACGAGACGCAGCCGTCATGATTCTGTGTATATGTAGATACCAAACTTTCCCTCTAAGCTGTGCGCATTTGCGCCCACACATGTTTTACAAGTAGCGTATATAAAGAAAAAATGTGTACACACAAGGTTTTCAAATTATATTAAAATCCATTCAATAAACAAGTTCCACCCAAACATAAACTTATAAATTTTCTGAAAATATGGTAACTTGCCAACCGTCAAACCAATAATTGCTTTGTTCTCTTTTTTACCTCTTCTGACTTTAGCGCTTCCATTGCAAACGAAATTACTTTGCCGCTGTGGGTACGCACATACTTTTCAGAGAAGGTAAAGTTTGTACACAAGCAAATTTCTGCTCACGCTCCCAGCAAAAAATTAGAGGGAACATTGGTAGATATACCCTGGTTTTACAAGAAAAAAAAAAAATAATGTCACCTGAATTCTGTCGCCAGCAATTTACCGGGGCTTTTGTACTAAAGGGAGACACAACTGCATACGATAAGGGTACGTTGGTTTGCGTTGTGGTGAAGTTGAACGAGTGGTTGAAGACAACAATGAGAGTAGTTGTGGCTGTGGCGCCGTTGGCGGTTGTGATGGGGGTTGGGGTGGGGGGGGGTGCAACATGCCCGTGGTCTACCGGTTCTTCCCCCCACACCCCACACCCACACCCCACCCCCACACCCCGTGTTCCACGTGCAGTTCAATAGGATTACCTGATTGCCCAAACTCGACCACATCCTTGATGCGGCTGTGGACATTTTCTCATTTGCCGGCGGGTCGGTGTTCCTGTTGCACCCGCGTTGACGTAACATGGTGAGTGTTGCGGCACTCCATTTGTTCATCTCCTTAATGCATAAGCTGGAGTTTGGGGGGAGGAGGTTTACAAGCGAGGTTTAATCAAATTCGTACCGGGTGGTAGGTACCCTTTGGCCGGGCTATTTTATTCATGTTCGTGAAACTCGTTTATCCAACTTGTAG
>NC_134794.1:19334932-19337432 GCF_046742065.1 Oratosquilla oratoria | reverse complement strand
TGAATTTTAGAAACGTGCGATTTTATTGCACCATTCTGCATATGAAAAGTAAGCCTTTGAGACAAAGTTTGAGTTGTGTGTCTAATGTACTCGTCATTGCAAAGCGCACCGTCTTTGTTGAAAGGGCATGAGTATTTGTACACAACGTAACTTTGTTTTGAAATATCTTTTTCTCCTGATAAGTTGTTTTTCATGTTAATTGATGCAGTTCTGGGGTTTCGTTAGTATATAAACAGTTGTAAGGAGACCTCTTGCTTCTTGGGATAACAAATTATATGAATGATATTTTTAATGACTAATTCATCTGTTTTATATGCGGATGTCATCGTACTCTGGTAGTAAATATTTATAGTACTCTTCGAATTTTCTGTATTACCAAGTACAGAATTAAATTTCTCCATTTTATTTCTAATTTCTTTGTCGATATCACACATCGAGAACCCATTGTTTGTCAATATTTGTTTGATTCTGTTCAATTCTTGGTGGAGGAGGTACCAGTTCGAACATATTTTAAAAGCTCTCGTAATGTACGCGCGTATAACGCTGATTTTATATTTTGATGGGCATTCACTTAGGCCATTTAAGCATCTACCGGAGTTAGTTGGTTTCCTGTAAACACTTGTAGTAAATGCACCCTCTGCTCCGTCTACCCAAACATCTAGGAAGGGGATCTTATTACCGATACTTTCCTCCACGGTAAAATGCAGGCAAGATTTTGCTTCCATCATTTCCTTAAGTGTATCGAGCTGTTCTTTACCTTCTATGTCTACGAAAATGTCATCTATATACCTAACATACAAAAAAGGTTTAGGATTCACAGCATCAAGGATGGAGTTCTCAATATGGCACATGTATGCCTGTGCAAATAAAACCCCTAGGGGGCTGCCCATAGCTACACCGTCAATTTGGAAATACATACGGCCTGAAGGGCATCTGAAGGGTGCTTCCTTAGTGCAAACCCGGAGCATTTTCTCAAGGGTATCACGTGGTAATTTTGGTGGAGGTAAGCTATTGTGGTTAAAAACATTCTGCAGGATTATCTGAATAGTTTCTTCTACGGGAAGATTCGAAAAAAGACTTTCAACGTCCAGAGAAGCTAACATTCCTTGAGGGGCTGTATTCCTAAGAATATCCACAAATTCATCCGTGGAACGTAGTGAGTGGAGAGTAGGAATATACGGGGTTATTAAATCATTAAGCTGCTTAGCTAATTGGTATGTAGGTGTAGGTATCTGCGAAATAATTGGTCTTAATTTGCATCCAGGTTTGTGGGTTTTGACGTTACCATAAAAGTAACCTGGCTCATAATGTCCTTGTAAATTATGAAATTTGACACCGTCGATAACGGCATTTGCGTTATTAATTAGATCAGTCACTTTTTTCCGAATTCTATCTACAGGGTTCCTTCTAATTTGTAAGAATTTGGACGAATCCTGCAATAAACTGTCAACTTTGTCGAAATAGTCCGAACGGTTGAGAATAACGAATAGGTCCGATTTATCCGCTCTGCGTATCACTATATCCTTGTTCTCGCGAAGTTCTTTAGCAGCCTGCCGTAACTCAGCCGTAAGAAGGGAACCACCTCCAACACCTCTATGCTTGGTGCTTTCAGCCTGCAATTGTTCCTTCACATCAGGGTTCATATTAATTTTACCATCCTTATGAAGTTCACACAAGTTCCTATAAAGTAGCTCTAGTTCAGCAGTTTTTTCAATTTTCCTAAACTTAGGCATGTAGTTGCACTTTAATCCCAAGTTAAGGAATTCCTTTTGAATATCCGATAGAATGTAGTTCGAAAGGTTGAGGTAACCGTCTGTACTTTTCGGAAGTAAGATCTTTCTTCCGTAAATACAGCTAAGTTTCTTCTGCACACGAGTGTCTGTGGCGATGATGCACATAGAAAGGCTACAAACCTGGATGCAAATTAAGACCAATTATTTCGCAGATACCTACACCTACATACCAATTAGCTAAGCAGCTTAATGATTTAATAACCCCGTATATTCCTACTCTCCACTCACTACGTTCCACGGATGAATTTGTGGATATTCTTAGGAATACAGCCCCTCAAGGAATGTTAGCTTCTCTGGACGTTGAAAGTCTTTTTTCGAATCTTCCCGTAGAAGAAACTATTCAGATAATCCTGCAGAATGTTTTTAACCACAATAGCTTACCTCCACCAAAATTACCACGTGATACCCTTGAGAAAATGCTCCGGGTTTGCACTAAGGAAGCACCCTTCAGATGCCCTTCAGGCCGTATGTATTTCCAAATTGACGGTGTAGCTATGGGCAGCCCCCTAGGGGTTTTATTTGCACAGGCATACATGTGCCATATTGAGAACTCCATCCTTGATGCTGTGAATCCTAAACCTTTTTTGTATGTTAGGTATATAGATGACATTTTCGTAGACATAGAAGGTAAAGAACAGCTCGATACACTTAAGGAAATGATGGAAGCAAAATCTTGCCTGCATTTTACCGTGGAGGAAAGTATCGGT
>NC_134794.1:19279932-19324932 GCF_046742065.1 Oratosquilla oratoria | reverse complement strand
CTTATTGCTAAATGCGTTGTTAACGAGAGCCTGCGAAGATCTTTCCAACTCTAGGTGCACATTTTTCCAGCTACTACAATGGCTAAGGGATCTTCGTACATATGCACTAATTGTTGAGTTCTTATACCCTTGAGGGCATTCACTTAGTCCTTTAAGGCAATGTCCCAAGGTGCTGGTTTTGGTGAAAACTGAGGTATGGAAAGATCTTACTTGTTTCACTAGGATATCAAGGAAAGGGAGAGATCCATTTTCACTGTTTTCGGTGGCGAAATTGAGACCTGAGTCTTCGACGAGTCGCTGTTGTAGTTCTACACTTTGGTCGTCATTTTCTTTTACAAAAATATCGTCTATATATCGACAGTATATCTGCGGCCTTTGTACTTCGCCGAAGACCTCTTCTATACTGCCCATGAAGACGCTAGCAAAGAGTATTCCCAAAGGAGATCCCATTGCAACTCTATCTATCTGGCAGTATTTGGTACATGTCGGGCAGGAGAATGGGGCTTCTTTAGTGCAACATTCTAATCGTTTCTTCATCCTTTCTTCCGGGATGTCACAGTTTGGGATGACAACGTTCTGGTAGACTCTATTGGTTATGCAGTAACCGAGGCCATAATCCCCAGACAATTTGGGGAGCTTAGTACCATCATTGGTAGCATTGATAGTATCTATAAACATATTCAGTTTTTTTTTTTTTTTAAGGTTTTCCGTGGGGTCTCTGGTAATCTTTTTGAACTTGCTAGTGTCTCCCAGGATCTAATCTAATTTTTCCTGGTATTCTTCTGTGTCTATTAGGACAAAGGTAGCAGTTTTGTCCGCTCTTCTGATGGTAATGCTGGGGCCGGCACGGAATTCCTTAGCAACCTCAATCTGCTTCCTCTTCAGCACTTGGCTTTTAAAATTACCTCTGTTTTTTTAGGCTTCACTGATGAATTTTATATTGAATGGAGTTTGCCATTTACTTCAATGAAGTATGCGTGAGGAAAACCTCCTGCCCATACACACTATGAATATTTCCGTCAACAGAACAGATCATAATGGAAAAAGAGGTAAGAAGAGCCCCTCACCAAAAGAAAGAAGAGGCCTTATGCGAACAAGAATTGACCAAACAACTGGAAGAAGATGCCAAAGAAGCCTTAACACTATTGAACAGCTATGACATAGACGAGGAAGTCAAGAAAAAAGCTGATATTGTTTATAGGGCATTGATGGACTCTTATGAACGAGTCATCATTAGCAGTTACCAAGAATAACTGGTGAATATCAATGGAGGACAACTGAAATATCCACGTCCCTTAAAAGGCTACACAAACCTCACTGATAAGACTTTGACTGCCGATCAAGAACTTCTCAATTTTGGGCTAAACTACCACATCATGAAGCCCACCCAGAAAAGATGAAAAGCGTCTTGAATGTGAGATCATCATTGATAACCTCGAAAAACTGGCTTAACAGAAGAAAGTTTCGGTTGAACCTCCTTTCAAAGAAACATAAGTCCATAGTACTCGAAAGGCATATGGAAAATACATTTAAGAAAATAAATATACAATTAGTCATCACTTTTAATGAAATATGTATGAGAAAATATTCTGCCCATGTATACTATTGATATATATATATATATATATATATATATATATATATATACATATATATATAAATATATATATAATGTGGTGTGTGTGTGTGTGTGTGTGTGCAAAGAAATCACAAACAGCACGTGATTCACAAAACATGCAAATAACAACTAGGAAATTGAAAAACTTGGTCACCAAACGTTTACGTCTATTTAAGACATCTTCAAAGGTTACCAAATGTTCATTTTCCCAGTAGTTACTTGCATATGTATATATATATATATATATATATATATATATATATATATATATATATATATATATATATATATATATATATATAATATGAATGTAACATGCGTCCTTGTTAGGGCGTTAGTGAGAACGACACCTAATGACGTCATTCACTGACTACCGGGATTCGAACCACTTACCTCTGGCTTTTCGCCACAAGTATGACATGGGAATTACTGATAAATGAAATGATCATCTGACACCGTATGACTGAATGTGAAAAAAGAAAAGTTATCGGGTCTCAGATGAAAAGAGAAATATATTCAAGAGGTAAAAGTTATGAAACACTACGAGATGTCAATTATCAAAAATGGTGTAAATTTTTAGAAATGAAAGTAATTCCATAAAAATTGACCTTCCCCACACCCATCAGTCACAAATAGGATTATTATGGGCGAATGAAAATTACCAAACAATATTCCTACTGTAGTGGTACAATTAGGAAAGCTAAATTGAATTTGTAAAGCTAATTGCCAGGGTTATCAGAAACGCGTTTCTAAACCACGTGAAAAAATATGCCCAATTAGAGGTCATTTCTGACTGCTATCTCTTTTTTTATGTTAAAACGTTCCCTACTGATTTATATGGTAATATATGTTTTAGATAATGATACAATTACCTGCTGCATATGGATAACATTTATCTAGAAAAATATTTCATTTCCCCCATAAATAGTATTTTTTTTTTTTTTTTTAGAGAGAGAGAGAAGGGGGGGGGTCACCCTCACAGAAAATATTTTGCTTCACTACATGTAATGCAAGCATATATGTCTTTCTTGTCATTTTTGTAATTCGGGTTGAGCCTCATGTTTCATACTTAGGTAACAGGCACTAATAGGAAATGACAACCTAAGCAGTAACCAGTCAAATAATGCGGTTTTAAAATCCATACCGAGAAAAACATAAATCATATTTGTGTGCAGTGATGCATGTTTAGCCCTGCTGACTGCTTATCATTTTATTTTCGTTTTGTATCTATGTACTCTATATATTTATTATATTTTTGTTCGTCTATCTCTTCATTCATATGTCTATCATTTCTTTTAGTCGTTGAAATATTCTGACAGGTTCGTAAGTGGAGTAGGAAACACAGGAGTCTTAGTCTAAGATTAAAACTCCTGTGTTTTATACTCCACTTATGTTGTTTTAGTCGTACTATCTGTTTATATATCTATTTCTTTCAGCCATCCAATTTATATTCTGAATCCATCATTATCAAAAAGGTTACCAAAGGATTTATTATTATTATTATTATTATTATCATTATTATCATTATTATCATTATTATTATTATTATTATTGTTATTGTTATTATTGTTGTTAATGTTATTGGTAGTAATATTATTGTTGTTGTTATATTGTTGTTATTATTATTATTTTTCTTCTTGCAGATCTATAGAACTGCATCCAAAAAGAAAAGAAAACAAAGGTTTTCAGAAAGAATTATTGTCACTCGAACTTACGCTGGATGATGTGTTTTTAATCAAGTGTGCCTACTAAGTATTTCAGCGGCTTTGACCCATCGTTTTTCGTTCATATTTCCGAAATAACTATTCACCTCAGCATAATATATTAGCACAACTTAATTCACACCTGCCCTAATATTTTGACGTTATAGTGCATTCACAAGTTAATTCATTTACGGCGTTTACTCTTGACATCAAATGTCTCGCAGCCGACACCCGTGAAGTAAATCGAACAAGTGAAGTGACGTCATCACAAACTACCTCGTGTATCCCATCCTCCTCCCCTTCCCTCCTTCCTCCCCATTTCCTCCCTCCTCCTCCTCTCTCTCTCTCAAAAAAAAAAAAAAAAAAATAATGTAATGATAATTGAATACCATGCACCCGGAAAGGGAATTCAATAACAAGTTTATACATATGATGGATAGGGAAATTATGATAATAACTGGACATGCATTTTATTTCATTCCATACCACTATGTATAAACAGTTTATCCTCGTCATCGCTGTCCACGGTGATGATGACGGGTTCCACACTTTCATGTATGTTGTCCGATGACCAGTACTCTTCTTCGAATGATCTGTACCTTCTCACAGCACCCGCCCACACCTCCTTGGTTGCGATAAGCGAGGCAGTTTGTGATGACATCACAACTTCACTTGTTCGATTTACTTCGCGGGTGTCGGCTACGACACACTTAATATCAAGAGTAAACTCCGTAATTAGATACCCTTGTGAATGCACTATAACGTCAAAAATTAGGGCAGGATGTGAATTAGTCTGTGCTAATATATCATGCTGATGTGATTGGTTATTTCGGAAATATGAGCGAAAAACGATGGGTCAAAGCTGCTGAAATACTTAGTAGCCTCTTAAACCCTCTAACCAATCTCTAGAAGTCTCTAATCAAAGATCAATAAACCTCAGCCTTTCTAAGTTTCCAAAACCAATCACTATATCTCTAATCACAGACTTATTCAATCGAGTTGGGGCTGGATGATGTTTTTTTGGTCAAGCAAGTCCAGCCTTTCTAATTATCTAGAACCAATTACTCTGTGTCTCTAATCAGACATTCTTGAATCTGAGCTCATGTTGGATTTCAGTTCAGCGGAAATTGGAGTAGGCGTTATTGACGAAAGTTAAACGATTTCCTTGCATTTCTGGAAGCTGAATTAAAGACAAATCAGTTAACAATCTCTTCATGGGATCTTGAGTTCTTTGTGCTTGTAGTGATAGATTAAGTTTGAACTTAAACTATGACCCATGATCATTTTCTACAAATTCTAAATAACAATTAAAGACAAATCAGTGAACAATCACTTCATGAGATCTTGAGTCTTTTGTTCATGTAATGATAGATTAAGTTTAAACCTAAACTATGACCCAAGATAATAGTCCATGATCATTTTTTATCAATTTCTAAATAACTATTAAAGGCATATTCATGATAATTCATATGATAGTTCAGTACAATATTCCTGGTTTTTTATGGAATTTATACTCAGTAACTTTCTTAGTTTTTATATAAACATGTTTTTTTCAGCTGAACAGAATTTTCAGTCAAAATATTAGTTTGAAGAGATGGGGCATGGAAAAGATCTCACAGAATGCGAAAGGAACAAAATTATAAAAGAAATAGGTAAAGCCAAGTCTGCAGATGAAGTATCCATGAAACTAGGCCGTCATGTGAAGACAATTCTAAGATATTTACAAAATCCCAAATATCGGAATGTGCGCAGTGATTAAGACATGACCCGGCCCAACATGGCGCGAGACGTTTTCTATCTCAAGAGATGCGTACTGAAAAACCCTAATCTACTATTAAAACTTTATTCACAGATGCTGGAATTCAAAAGGTTTCCAAAACAACCCGAAATAAAGTAACTGGTTCCTTTGCGAAACAGAAAAAAAAGCTACCTGCAGACCTCCGTTGACTCCAAAACTCAAAGATGCTCGGTTAGAAAGTGCTAACATATGACGACCGATGTCAAGGGAATTTATTCACTGACGACTGTCGAGCCACGCTAGATGGGCCTGATGGTTGGAGCAAAGTATGGGTGTTTCAGGACAACCCCGCTCACATGTGTTTGCGCCGTCTGGCATCATGGGAGACAGGATGATTGGTCCAGTTAAAGTGGCAGAAGGTGTGAATATTGAAGCTATCACATACTGTGACTCTATCAGGGACATCCTATCCGACTGACTGACTGGAGATGAACCCCCATTATCTGAGCTTAACAAGCTAATTTTTTATGCCCGATAATGCCTCAGCAAATGCTGCTATGAGACCACAGAATTGCTATCCTCGGTAGGATTCAAAGGAGACTTTTTGATGAAGTGACCAGCCTGTTCTCCGGATTTGCATTCCATCGAGAACTTATGGATCATTATAGAAAAGGAACTCTACCAGAAGGCCAAGCATTGCACATCTAAGGAAACATTCTGGGAGACAATACAACTCTCTCCTAGGGCAGTCCGAACCTCAGCCATCAAAACACCAGCTGGTTCCGCTAACAACCACATCTTTGAGGTCATCAAACAAAATGGTTCCTACACCAAACACAAATCATAGGTTTAAGGGTTTTGTAGACATTGTATTCATGTATGTTGTTGTTACATGGTGTATTTATGTCATATGAGTTATTTAGAATAGTTGTTTTCAAACTTATTGGTTTATTGATCAGAACTGTAAATTCTTATTCCAGGAATATTATCGCGGTTCACCTGAAGAGCAAGTATAGTAATTTATATAAAAAACTAATCTACAAACTATAAAATTCGTAAACAAATAAGGAATAGTTTACAGTACTAGCAATTTAGATTATCATGAAAAATCCTTTGATAGATATTGTACAAGCCACGATAACCACGGGACATGGAACGCGCGTTAGGTCGCCCATGCGGCTAGACCTGATGCGCCTATGACAGTGCGACCCTGCTGACCTGACCTAACCTAATCCAGTGCAATTATGTAATTACGCACCACGGGTGACTAACCACACGGTATGTGTATATCGGCTCCTGGCCGCATGTAAAATCAATTCAGTTATACCTTGATAATAAAGGAGACGAACTCGCCAAACCTCTCACAGTAGCAACGTTGCTACAGTATTTGGAAATTTAGAAAATTGATCATGGACTATTAGCTCGGGTTACAGTACAATTACCTGCAACATGTTCTTTTTGATACTAAGAATGCGTTGGTCGTTCATATATAGGAAGGGTATAGATGCCATTTAGGACATTGAACTCTGACCTATGGTTTACCAGAATCATGGAAATTCTTTTTTCAGAAACAATTTTGTTCACAAAAATCTAATAGAACTAACGTCATTAGTTTGTTGGATTAAAACAATGTTGTTTTCAGGTAATAACTATCATTATGATAAAGTTATACTGTAATTTTCACTAATATAGAATACAGCACTCAAACACGAAAGATATATGTCCTCAGATATGTATCGTGGGTGTTTATGTGTCAATTAGTTCACTTCATTAAGATCGTCTGCTAAGTTTCCCCGTAACCCAGGAAAAATATACATTGGAACATGGTCGTCGTTATTGTCATCATCGTCATCATCATCATCATCATCACCATAGTCATCATCATCGTTAGCAGCATCGCCGTCATCATCGTCATCATTATCATCACCATTATCATCATTATCATCACCATTATCATCACCATCATTATCATTATCATTATCATCATTATCATCACCGTTATCATCACCATTAGCATCATTATCGTCATCATTATCATCATTATCATCATTATCATCATTATCATCATTATCATTATTATCATTATTATCATTATTATCATCATTATCATCATTATCATTATCATCGTCATCCATCATCATCATTATCATCACCATTATCATCATTATCATCACCATTATCATCATTATCATCACCATTATCATCATAATAATCACCATCATCATAATAATCACCATCATTATCATCATCATGGCCATCATCATCATAGCCATCATCATCATTACCATCACCATCATCACCATCGTCGTCGTCGTCTTTGTCATAGGAAAGATATTTAAAACATTGTCAATAAATGTTTATTTTATAGTTTTCCCTTAACGATGTAGTCTTAGCGTGTGGCGGTCGTTCTGGGAGCTGTAGCTCGCTCTCGCTCTCTCGAGGGAGTACAGGATTACAATGCGCTGTTCTGTCAAGGGCTCATTGTAAAGTTCGATGTGCCATTGGTTGTTGAGGTTGTATTATGTTCCGTTGTGCTGAGGTGTGTTGTGCTGTGTTTTATTGTGTTATATTGAACTGTGTTGTGCTGTGATTGTTATGTTGTGTTGTAGTCTCTTGTGTTATATTGTGATGTATTGTGTTGTCTTCTGTTGTTGTGGTTGTGTTGCTGTGATGCGTTATGTTGAGTTCTGTTATACTGTCTTGTGCTGTGTTGTTGTATTGTGTTGCAATGTGCTGTGCTGTGTTGCCCTGTGTTATTTTGTGTTGTGTTCTCACTACTGTGTTGTCTTTTTTCTATTTGTTGCAATATATTGAGGCTTTGTGCTGTTTCATGCTGTATTATGGTGTCCTATGTTGTACTGCGTTATAGTGCGTTGTGTTCTGTTGTGTTGTGTTGTTTTACGGTGTCGTTATTTCACGCGTACAGAGTCCGGAAAAGAGGTAGTGCATTTGGTCAAAATAATTTTCTTTCCATGCTAGGAGAAATACAGAAAAATGGCTGGATTAATTGACATCAAATTTTCAAGAGAAAAGGAAAATTATTTTCATATTAACCTTATAAGATTTCAAGGTTTTGGAAACAGTTGGTTTAAGATTTAAGCCAAGGTCGCTTATTATTTTTCTAACTTTTTTGAAAAAGTGGCCTATTTACATTAAAGACAAAATTAATTTTATCCTATTTTTCAGTTCATTCATAATTCTGAAATGTCAAATTAAAGGTATAATGTGAAATCCGTTGCCTCTTTTTTTTTTTTTTTTTTTGAAACATACAGAAATTGAAATGTGGCTTTTCGTTTGACCTTGAGACCTTTTGGCATGAAGTGACATTTAGCCAAAATTAAAATCACAAGGTCTGTTAATAAAACGAAGGTTTTGAGAAATAAGGTCATGACCCGTTGCAAAGTGTGTCAGTGAAGGACTTGGTAAGCCGAGTGATGGAACGTTGTCGTATCCGTTACACATCCCTCAGCGAGTATCCCGTATCACAGTGTCCCGTTACAGACTCGATGTGATCCACCACAGCCCTGGACAACGTGCTAAACTCATGATCGACAGCTGTTACCCTCCCGGATGAGAGCTGTCGTCCGATTTATGGGTAAAGTTGTAACCTTACAAACACACACCACATAACCATCCCTTGCTCAAGGGTGGGATAGTAACGGCTTGCAGTAGGTTCCTCACTCTGAGCAGGACACGAACTCGGTACCTCGGCGTGACAGCCCGTGACGCTAACCGCTAGCACCGGCAAGCCGGAGTTCGGGGGCATGAATAGTTTAGTTCGTCGACGTGACGTCATCGAGTGATCGCTCGAAACTGCAACGAATCTTTTCAGTTTAAAGTGGATGAGATTTGCAACCTTAGGGCGTTTAGGCAAACGGGTGATATTACTTTGCGCCATTCATACATAAAACATGGCTTCCTTCCCTCGTGGCAGCATTGCAGGCTAGCCTCAAGCGTCAAGATTTAATATGTGATCTACTTCAGTGTGCATGAGGTCTATGCTATATTATGATAAGCGCTAGGAAACATTAGAGAGAATATTATCTATTGTCACCGTAAGAATATATATAAAAATGTATATCAGTAGGTCTGAGTGACGTATCAGGATGTTGCCCACAGATCTTTTTTTTTCTTTTTTTTTATCAATGTTATTAGCTTCTTTGTAAATGTGTTGTGAAATGTGATGTAGTAAGTGCAACAACTGTTATTTCCTTGGTGGGTTGCATTTGTGATTAGTCTGTTCTGTAAATTTGCGCTGCTGTTCTTGTCTAATGTCATATCAGTGTGTGGTCTTGGATCACGTGTTGGATTTGTGATCGACAGTTATTAACCTCCCGGATGAGAGCTCCCCACCCACGAGAGTTAGAGTGTGTGTGTGTGTGTGTGTGTGTGTGTGTGTGTGTGTGTGTGTGTGTGTGTGTGTGTATGAGAGAGAGAGAGAGAGAGAGAGAGAGAGAGGGGGGGCGGAGATGTAAAGAGAGATGTAGTGAGAGAGAGTTTTCAGGCTACAGAATCCACTACAGGACCCCCTGCCTATCCCTAGGAAGACGATACAGCCCTTGTACTTCAGTCCTGTTTGTTAAACCGGCTGAACAATTTTGTGTATCAAACAACAGTTCAATTTGCGCCCGGGGAACAACACTTTATAGTGTGACTGTACGTGTCCCCCCCTTGTTGTCGTAATATCCGTGGTAATTGTGAGCATATGTGTCCCATAAGCTTTGTTATTCTTTGGGAAATTGTTCAGAAGAATCTTCCTCCTCCGTATCGCCCGGACCACTCAGGGTTGATTGTTCTCCTGGGTAGTGAAGTAGGAGTTGTCTGTCTGTCCAAAACTTTCCTCAAATTAACGGTCATGTTATCGTCTTCATCGCGCATTTTGATGCGGCCATCCATGCCTCCACGCCCTCTCTCTCTCTCTCTCTCTCTCTCTCTCTCTCTCTCTCTCTCTCTCTCTCTCTCTCTCTCTCTCTCTCTCTCTCTCTCTCTCTCTCTCGATCCTTTCCTTTCGAAAAAAGAATTTCCTTATCCTCTGAACTAGACTTCTTCTTCTTCTTCTTTTTCTTTTTCTGTTTTTCTTTTTCTTCTTTTTTCTTATTTTTTTCTTCATTTTTTTTTCTTTCTTCTTTTCTTCTTTCTTCTTTTTTATTCTTTTTTCTTCTTTCTCTTTCTCTTTTCTTTGTTTTTCTTTTTTTCTCTTTTTCTTTTTCTCTTTTTTTCTTTTTTTCTTTTTTGGAGTGGAAGAATTGCAGAGCCATACTTGAAGTGGCTGGAACAAATAATTCTACAACCTATCGTGTTTCCATTTTTACATATTTTTTATGTTGTTCGTGTTTTTGTTTCGTTGCAAAATTGCTTTTATTCATAACTATTGTAACTACATGTTTATATTTGTTCACAGAAAAAAAAAGTAAAACAAACTGGTGACAACAGTCCTATTGCTACTGGTCGTGAATCTCTACATAACTAACTTTGCATTGCAACCTCCTCCTAATGCAACAATATATATATATATATATATATATATATATATATATATATATATATTTTTTTTTTTTTATCTTTTCTTTTTCTTTTTCAATGTGCCCTTTGGTAATGACTACGTAACTTTCACGCTGCCCTTGTGACACCATCCCTTACGGACCAGAATCACGCAGCAATGTCTATAACAGCAGACTGACCTCCACTCAATACCTTGTTCTTTTGATGCAATTTTTTTTATAAGAATTCAATTTAATTTCATGATATGTGGTGTATATGAAAATACATCGTCTCGATACATCACGGGTCACCTTTGAGTGTGTGCAATGGTACATTATAGTACTATGCTCTATGTCCTTGCTCCTCTGATGTATTCCAGTGGACTGGTGCATTTCATTGTGAGTTATGAATCAGGTGTGATTTGTGCGCGTTCTTGGAGAGTTAGGCAATTCAATATAATATTACACAATGGCACTGTGGCACAAAAGGGTGTCACATACCAACCGTGCGAGGCACTTCAGTGTAAGAAGGTACTCCAGTTATGTGATTCACCATGGTCTTGTATCACGTGTTGGACTCGTGAATGACAGTTATTAACCTCCCGGATGAGAGCTCAGAGTTCGTATTAGCGATCTATGGGTAATACTGTGACTTTACACGCACGCGCGCGCACACACGCACACACACGCACACACACACACACACACACACACACACACACACACACACACACACACGCACACACACACACACACACACACACACACACACACACACACACACACACAACTCGTAGTGCAACGATACTGAAATTATTTCAGCCCTGGGCGAGATTCGAATCCGGATCGCCGTAGCGGTGGGCGAGAACTCTAACCATTGCGCCACGAGTGTGTGTGTGTGTGTGGGTGGGTGGGTGAGGTTGCAAAAAGAAAACATTCCTCTTTTTTTATTTATCTATTTATTTATCTTTATTTATTTATTTTTATTTATTTATTTATTCATTTATTTTAAGTCAGGCGGGTGTGTCATGGACTACAAGATCTACAGCTTTGTATTTATGTTGTATTCCGTTATTAGATGTGACCACGGGTAAACTATCCAAATCTATATTAGTACGAAGATTCAATGATGTGTAGAGTGAGAGAAATCAGACCGAACGGGAATCACTGTACTCTACTCTCTACCTGAGGTTTCCTAACCACCTGTGGTTTCTAAACCACCTGAGGTTTCTAAACCACCTGAGGTTTCTAAATTACCTGAGGTTCGCAGGAAGTTCCCAGTGAGTACTTAGATCTTCCAACGTTAGATGTTAGTAAACTAACTGCAATTTCATTCTTATATGTGTAGTGGCATTGTAAAATGGTTTGATGTTCATGCTTCTGCTTGATAAAGTCATTATGATTTTAGTAATATTATAATGTTCATTACATTGCCAATTAGTCGGGTTATATTGAAATTCTATATTTGGTGTCAAGTAAATGGGACCAAGAGGAGATAGTCCCACAACACAGGAAAAAGATCAAGACATCTTGTTCTGATGTTTCGAAGTTTTGGTCTTGTTAACAAAGACTAGAGAATTTGGTTATTCCTCTCCTTTTTATCCACCATTCCTTCCATAGTTTTGTGTATCAATCTTTGAAGAACCTTAGAGGCACGTGGGGAAGGGATTCAGTTTGGCTATGTACTCTCTCTCTCTCTCTCTCTCTCTCTCTCTCTTTTTTTTTTTTTTTTTTTTTGCAAATTTTCAAAAGTTTGACAGTTAACAGACGGAGCCTGATTCACTACAGTCTTCCTGCGTCTCAATTATTATTGATAATTAAAATAGAATCAATATATCTTAAAAATAATCTAATCTCTTGTGATGGTATATCTTACCATATACAGATCGCACATGACTGACTTCACACTTTGAAATCCGGATATAAATTAGCAAACTAAAATCCTGACCCTCTCTGTTTCTTCCCTGTACAAATATTTTGTTCACAAATATTCGGTATTTTTCCATGAAATACGCATACCTTCCCTCTGGTGTAAAATAAATATTGCATCAGAAAATATACATTGTACAACGTACGATTTGGTTACAAAGGAGAAAGAACGATGGATGGTCTACTATTGCAAACACACTCAGAGGCGGACGGTGATATATTTGATCTATGTAAATATATCTTTCGTTGTTGAGTATTTATTGTATCATAATATACAGTGCTTCCCTTATAGATAAAATTAGATTTTGTAAGCAAAATATCATTAATACAACAACAAGGAAAAATGTATTTGCATAGTTTTGGTAAAATGTGGGTCAGATTTGGGTGTCCTCAATGATACTCGTATTCATTGTGATAAATTATTCCTATATAGTTAGGCTCTCTGGTGTGGTTGGATGTCCCTGAAATGGGATTATATTTTACTACTGGAGGGAAATAATTCAGATGGAATAGCATTGAGGGTAGGAGACAGCAGTCCCGCATGCCATTGTAATCTGGTTTTTATTCATTATTTACGTAATATCCCTACTTAATGCAGTGATGTGTGTGGAGTGTACGAAACAGGAACGATACTATGAAGTTCTGTTTGATGAATCTGTGTGGGAGGCGATACACATCACAATGCCGTGAGCTGGTGATAAAAATTCAGAGTTTTCTGTTTTCTACTTAAATCTAATCAAATATGACTCCACTACATCCTCACTCTCCTTCCTCTCCACCCCCTACCACACCCTACCTCTGATGACGTAGAACCGGGAGCCTGCCGTGATTGGTTACGGAAATCACGATAACCAATCACAGTGGCTTTTGGCTATTCGTCTTCGTCGAGCGGAGGGGAGTGAGGGAGGGGCTTGGCTGACTAAGTAAATTAATACGTCTATATAGGTGCGATGTGGTTGATAACATGGCCAAACGTGATTACTCAGTATGACTCAATATCGAGGTAAAATCTGGTGTTTTGGCAATGAAAATAACTGGAGTATATAATGCCAACTTATGGTATTATTTATCATGTACAGTTCATATGTACACATTGAAAATGAATGTTAAGGTGTAGATCTGTCATGTGATTCCATGTAGCAGCTATTACGCTGTACGTGCAATGCATTAGGTAATCCAGGAAGATAATGGAGTATTGTATAACTTATAGAATGATGCATTTAGCAATACGTCATCGTGATTTGACTTTGTAACCTAGGGCCATATGGCATAGTATATAACCACAGTGCTGTGTTGTGATATGATTGGTGTGTGATATTATAACACACTCAAAGCGAACCTAACACTATGACTCGTACATTTTATTTACAAATTTTGAATTTGAAGCTTTTAGATATGGTAAACGTTCCGATTCCAAAATTCATCGTTGGAATTGATAATGTCATAGAGCGTTGAAGCATCACTGTAACAGTTGGTAATAGAATTATGAATTATGTATTGATCTAGGACGAAATATAGCGGGCAACCAACCCCATCTATAGTATAGCGGATCTATACTATTATACCTCTCGTTTTTTTTTTTTATAATATTCTATATATTTGTAATTACCGTATGAACTAAGTTATTTTTATAAACAAATTTGTATTACTGTAACTCCAACAAAAGGTGTATATTTACATAAACCTGGTAAAAAAAAGTGACTCTGATTTGAATGTCCGTAATATAACACAGTAAGGGAATGGTAGAGGCATACAAGACTCACGACAACAGATCCTTTTCTCTCCCGTTCTCTGCTGTTCTTTGCCCTGTTCTGTTGGCTCTACCCTGTTTTGTTTGCCTTTCCGAATTGCCTTGCGTACGCTTTGGATATTGGGAACACTAATTCTGACGCAAAAACAACAAAAACGAATTCATGTTCACACATTTCAATAAGGCTTTTGGATGAGCAAATATTACCCCCCCACTACCACCACCACCACATGCATATGAAGGCAAGCGTAAACAGAGAGTGAATGTGCGCGCGGAGGCGAAAAAATAGTAAAGAGTGGGTGGCTCACGCTTGGGTAGTCAAGTAGATAGACACACACACACAGATAGATAGATAGATAGGTAGACAGTCAGATAGGTAGAGATGCAGACAGATAAATAGTCAGATGAGTAGATACGGACATACATAACATACATATATACATAGACAGACACAGACAGACAGGTAGGTAGATATATAGACATAGTCAGGTAGATGAGTAGATACGTACATACATACATACGTACATACATACGTACATACATACATACCATACATACATAGACAAATAGGCAGACAGATAGATAGACAGGCATATAGGTAGACAGATAGACAGACAGAGAGATAGAGAAGTAGATATACAGAAAATTGGATAAATAGACAAATAGGGAGACATTTAGGCAATGATGTTGGTAGGTAAATGGATGAAGATATGAGAGAGCATATTAACTGTAGATATAGATATCATGGAAGCCAGTCATAGATTGGAATACGTAGAAGGGAGACTGAATTATAGAGAGACGGAGGAGCCAGAGAGAGAGAAGAGAGAGAGAGAGAAAGAGAGAGGAAAGAGAGATCCCAAACCTGTTGTCGATAAAAGTCCAGCCGAGTGTTGATACCACAACCTTAATCCCAAGATGAGATCAGCGTCCCATAAGAGTGATTGTACCTCGCCTTTCACCTCCACGACTGCCACCTTAAGTATGTCGAGTGGCGGGTTGATTTCGACCATGTGCAGTGCCGCCTTCGAGCCACCGGTGATTTTCACTTGCCCTCGAAGTCCGAGTACATAGGGCTAAGGTGACGACCTCGGTTGCAGTTTCTGGAAGGGTCTTGAAGGGTCTGGAAGGGTCTTGCCTAAAGATTTTCTTCAGAAGGTCCCGAGATCATCAGCCACCGCGCGAAAGCAAGCGACAGTAAGCGACAACACACGACAGCTCACGACAGTAAGTTACAGCACACGACAGCTCTCTACAGCACGCGACAGCTGGCGACAACTCGCCATAGTACGCAAAAACAAGCGATAACAAGCGACAGCAGGCGACAAATCGCGACAGGAAGCGACAAATCGCGAGAGGAAGCGACAGGGCGACAAGACTCCAGTCTGCTTCCCTCTAGAGCAAGTTCACTTCGACTGTGGAAGTCTGAACAGACCTCCTCCTCCTCCCCCTCCTCCTCATCTTCCTTCCCCCTCTTCTTCCCCCTCTTGCTTCTCCTCCAATTCCTTATCTTCCTCCACTTCCTCTTCTTCTTCCCCCTCATTCTCCTCCTCCTCTTTCCCTTTCTCCTTCTCCTCTTCTTCCTCTTCCTTGTCTTCCTATTTGTCCTCCTCCTCCTCCTCCTCCTCTTTGTCTTCCTCCTCTTCCTCCTCTTCTTCCTCCTCCTTAACGATGTTTGCTGTAAGGTAAGTTTCAAGACAGACAATTTCATAAAGAAAGAAAATTGAAGTAAAATCGTATAAAGGCATATGTCAGCACTATACAATATCCACCCAGATTTTTTTTATGTTCAAATAAAAAAGACAGAAAGAAAGGGAGATACGGAAGGAGAGAGAGAAAAAGAGAAGGGAGAAAGAGAGAAAAATAGAAAGTGAGAGAATCTGGGATTAAAAGAAAACCAAACATAAAGACAAAGAAACGAAAAGGACACAAACAGGAAGGCATCGACAAACAAACTTGTAGATAAAATACACAGAAACTATTAAAATAAAGGGGGAGAAGTAACGAGAGGGAAAAGAATGCGACGAAAAACTTAAACACAGGAAGGTAGACAAAAAGAGAGATATGTAGACTAACAAAGAGAAATACAAACAGATGTATTAGCGGACACAGTCAATCAAATACGCGGAGGGAGGGAAAGAGAATAATAAAAGAGAAAGAACGAAAGGAAAGGGTAGAGAGAGAGAGAGAGAGACAGAGACAGACAGAGAGACAGATAGAGAGACAGACACAGAATGAGAGAGACGGACACAGAGAGATAGAGAAAGAGAAGGGAAAGAAGGAAAGGAGAGAGAGATATATAGATGGAGAGAGAGAGAAGGGAAAGAAGGGAAGGAGAGAGAGAAATAGATAGAGATAGAAAAAAGAGAGAGAGAAGGGAAAGAAGGGAAGGAGAGAGAGAGGGCGAAGGGAGAGAGAGAGAAAAAGAGAGAAGGGAAAGAAGAGAAGGAGAGAGAGAAAGAGTGAAGGGAAAGAAGAGAGTGAAGGGAAGGAGAGAGAGAGAGAGAAGGGAAAGAAGACAGAGAGAGAGAAAGAGAGAAGGGAAAGAAGAGAGTGAAGGGAAGGAGAGAGAGAGAGAGAAGGGAAAGAAGACAGAGAAAGAGAAGGGAAAGAAGGGAAGAAGAGAGAGAGAGGAGGTAGGTGGTAAAGAGAGAGAGAGAGAGAGAGAGGGAGGGAGGGAGAGAGAGGGAGGATGGGGGTTTCAGGGAAAGAGACGGGCTGAGTTATTGAAAATCGCAAAGCTTTGCCCAGGTACTTCCTATCCAAGACGCCCATAATATCTTTGATGGGCGATAGGATATTGTTGTAAAGGATCCTGATCCCATACTTCGTTCCCAATAAAGAGAGAAAAAGGAATAATAAGGGCGAGAAAAGAAGAGAGAGAGAGAGAGAAAGAGTGAGAGAGTCTCAACACCGTTCAGTTGGCCCAACCTCACCTTCGGGCTTCACTGGATCCAAATGAAGAAGAGAGAAACGGGGCGGAAAGAAAATTTCGTGAAGAGTAAGAACGGCGAGGACCTTTTTTTTTTTTTTTTCTCTCTTTTTTTTTTCTTTCTTCTTCTTCTTCGGCGGAAAATATTGGAGGCCAAAGTTTTCCGCTTAGTCTGGTAGAAAAGAGGTGAACATGTCATCGTTCTCCAACGCTTCGGGTCTAATTAGGCATAATAACAACCCTGCAAACACGCGCCTCGTCCAAACGCACAAGGTCAGAGCTGAGTTTTGTTTCTCTCTCGCTCGCGCGCTCTCTTTCTTACTCTCTCTTGCTCTCTCTCTCTTTCCATCTCGTTATCTCACTCGCTCCCCTACTCGCCCTCTGGCTCTCTCTATCTCTTTCTATCTATTTATTATTATTCTATCCACCAAAAGTTGGAATTCTTTCCTTCTTCAGGTTCGTATTGCGGTGTGTATTTCTTTCATTTCCCTTTCTTTCGAAGGCATCATGGTGATGTCTTCTTGGTCAGCAAATCTTGAGGGTCTTAGTCTTAGGGATGACGTTAATCCTCCACAGTTGATCGAGTTTGTCGACTACGCTGGGTGTGTCTGCGAGATTTTATTTTACTCATAGACACACACACACACACAAATGAAAATGACAGAATTGGTGATATTATTAATTGTTGTTGTTATTGTTATTATTATTATTGTTGTTGTTTATCGTTATTTTATTATTATCATTAGTAGTAGTAGTAGTAGAATGTTATTTATTTCTATATTTATTTATTTATTTATTTATCATCAATGAGTTGCCACTTCACATTTCCAGAGGAACATGTGAAGTTAACGGGAATCTGTGGAGCTTCAGAATGCTCTCAGCAGGCCACACCAATTTAAGTGATAATTTTTGCAAGTTGGTACAAATATTCTGATTTTATTATAATACAGGTCCGACAAATATGTATTCTGAAATAAGTATAAAAATTAGAATATATATATATATATATATATATATATATATATACACTGTGTGTGTGTGTGTGTGTGTGTGTGTGTGTGTGTGTGTGTGTGTGTGTGTGTGTGTGTGTGTGTGTGTGTGAAATGATGACCAATACCAATGGAGTATGAACGTTCAGTCCAGTATCTCCCAACCCGTGTGTGTGTGTGTGTGTGTGTGTATGTGTGTGTGTGTGTGTGTGTGTATGTGTGTATTTGTGTGTGTGTGTGTGTGTGTGTATTTGTGTGTGTATGAAATGATGACTATGAGAGGGCTATAGAGGCAGAGTAAAAGGCAGAACGGACCAGTGACAAAAATAAGTAATAAATAAAGAATAGATATAAATATATATAAATGAATGAGCAGCCAAACCAATGAATAAACAAATAGATGAAAAGAAGGCTGACAACGTGAATTACATTACGAACGAGAAAGCTAACATGGACATAGGAGGGTCTCCAAGGCGATCGAAGAGCAAGAAGCCAAAATCATTCAAAGAAGCGAGTGTCGTTGCCAGAGGCGCCCGGAGGAAGGAATCGTCTTTAATTGCATACCAAAGATGGCCCCCAGCAAGTCCTGACCAGGGATTGATTCGACAAAAGATGTTGAGGTTGGCGAAGAAGATTAAAAGCAGCTCAGGTATAAAGAACCAGGGAACGAATTCGTAGAAGAATAGATAGATAAAACAGTAACAACGAAAAGAAAAAAGAATAAGAAGAAGATTTTTTTTAGAAGAGAATAAGGGGACAAATACATAATGTAAATCAATAAAACAGTAACTAAGAAGAAGGAAAATTAAGAAGGTTATCAGGATCAAAAATTAAAAGGAACTAAACACGTACTATACTATTCTAAGAAATAAAGTAAATAATAAACGAGTAAGTTTGCCATTTTTCACGACGTCATTCTTCAACGGACCTTTACCAAGCTTGGCACGAAGGTCCACATGCACCCCAGAACAAAGCTCGAGCAACGAAGCTACGCTGTCAACATCGGAATTCTTTCTGACTAATGTCCATTTTGTAACAGAATTGAAGCGTCCAGAAACAGAAGGGCATCCCTGCCAATTCTATTGGTTTAGAGTACCCTTTCTCAGCCTTTTTACCCTTGCGTAACCTTTAAAATAAATGTCATGTTTCCAGGAACCCCTGCGAAAAAAAAAACATATACCATATCTTTCTCATTTTATTTTCATCGTAATAATAGGTTAGATAGGATGATGTCTATATTACATCATTACAAGAACCAAGAATATGTCGTGCGTGTTTAATTATATTATGAAATTAAATAAAAAATCAAAAGTATATTAGCTTATCTCACTTGTTCTCGCGGAACCCTTAGGGACCTTCTGCGGAACCCTGGCTGAGAAACGCTGGTTTAGGGTTAAGCAGGAATAATAAAAGTCTTGAGCCTCCTTTCTATATACCCGTGATTAACTCTAAACCATTAAAAGTGGCGATAATTCCTATCTGTTTCTCAATTATATACCTTTTTGCCCCAGCAGATTTTTTTTTATTTTTTTTTTGCCAGATTTGGCACCAAGGTCCACATGCACCCCAGAACACTGCATGAACAAAGAAAACTCAGGCACGGGCTCCTGTCCAGGTAATATATAAAGTTTTCTTCTGGAAGCGCTGAGTAACTGAGGCCGAAGACGTCACCTTTGTTTAAAGGACTGTTGGAGCAGGTAACAATCACTGCTAGGATTCGGAGTGGAGTGCGCAGGATTCGAACTG
The DNA here is from genome assembly GCF_046742065.1 of Oratosquilla oratoria. Lineage (NCBI taxonomy): Eukaryota > Metazoa > Arthropoda > Malacostraca > Stomatopoda > Squillidae > Oratosquilla > Oratosquilla oratoria. The sequence continues at coordinate 19,305,050 of NC_134794.1, read as the reverse complement.
ATCACACCACCAGTGAGAGAGTATTAATGGATTGTGTGGTGGTGTCCAGCAGTGTGAGTGGAAGGCCGATAGACGTGAATGCGAAATAGCAGTGTAATGCATGACCATCATCTAGTAGAGGGAAGGTAGAAAGTAGAGAAATAAGTGAGGGAAACGGAGAAGTACAGAAAGTGGGCGAGGTGAGTGAAATAAATGAAAGACGACGAAGATCAGGCGAAATCGAGAGATGCATGGAATGTACTTAAAAAGAAGGGAGGAATAGTATAAAAAGAATGAATGTTCTTCAGCGAGAAAGTGTTCAGAATACGGTGTGTGGCATGAAGCGAGCGGGTGGAGACAGAAGGAAGAGCTGCTAGTGTTGAGTGACGTGGTGACGGGAAAATGCGTGTGAACGAGGAATGGTTGTAAACAAGCGATGAATCACACCAACTATATTCAGATTGTAAAAGTATCGTTTTCCACACCCTCACGCAGACTTGGTAACAATGTAATGAACGCTGAAACTATTGTTTTTTAAGAGAAGGATAGATAACTTTATGGATAGGGATGAAAGGTGGTCTCCCCTATTCTTATGTTCTTCTGTTCTTATAACACTCTGCAGATAGTTTTAGTCGTTCTTTGTTGCTCTTTTGTTTGTTTGCATGGATCAATTGTGACCCTGCAGATAGTTTTAGTCGTTCTTTGTTGCTCTTTCGTTTGTTTGGACAGGTCAATTATGACACTGCAGATAGTTTTGGCCGTTCTTTGTTGCTCATTTGTTTGTTTGCACGGATCAGTTATGACACTAGATAGTTTTAGTCGTTCTTTGTTGCCCATTCGTTTGTTTGCACGGATCAATTATAACACTGCAGATAGTTTTAGTCGTTCTTTATTGCTCTTTCATTTGTTTGCACGGGTCACTTATGATACTGCAGACAGTTTTAGTCGTTCTTTGTTGCTCTTTCTTTTGTTTGCACGGATCATAGTTTTAGTCGTTCTTTGTTGCTCTTTCGTTTGTTTGCATGGATCAATTATGACACTGCAGATAGTTTTAGCCGTTCTTTTTTTGCTCTTTCGTTTGTTTGCACGGATCAATCATAATTGACCCGTGCAAGCAAGCAAAAGAGCAGCAAAGAACTTCTAAAACTATCTGCAGAGTCTGTTATTGTTCGTCGTCTTTTGTCTCGTGTAGAAGAGGTCACAGTTACCGAAAGCTCAGAATAGAATCGATCATAAAAGAAACGAGACTGGGGAGCGCGGAGGAGTTTGAGGTTGTGCAGAGCTGGAAATAGTATGGAAGGTCGTTCAACCTTTCCTGTCCAAAGGCTCATCTGAGTTGAGTACAATCGTGTGGTGCTCGGCAGAAGAAAACGTTGCTTGTCCCAGTTGGTATACTTAAACCACAAAAGGTTAACAGGAATGGCTTACTCGAGATATATGTAGTTTGCTAACCCTTTTGTAGTCCTGATTTTTTTCTTTGTTTCTTTCGATTTTTATTAATTTGACCTTGATACAGGTCAAAAGGTCTTCTGCCGTTGTCCTATATCATTACAATTCACACAGTCGTTTGGCATTACTTAAAACAAAATAGAAGAAAGCATTCGGTAACCGTATTTTTCATTTCACAGTGGTTTCTGCAAAAATTGTTTATCACGTGTTTTTTGTGATTTCTTTGCAAAATATTTCAAATACCTCGGGATATATTGCCCTGGACATGACAATTACCTTTAGATTCGACCTTGCATTATGTAACGTGGCGGAGTGCAAACCCCCTTTTCGCATGGAAAGAATTGACCACGTAGAGGAAGACCTTCACCAACGTGGTACGTGGTAACGGAAGGTGATGAGGAACCTCCGCCAGGAGGCGCTGATCTACTGCCAAAACCGTCATCTCTCCCCCAGCCATGAATTCCTTAGGCGTCTCTTCCGTCTTTTCCATCGAGGGTTGTCTCTTGTGGAGAAATCTGTAAATATCTTATAATGTTGATATCTTAGGGACCTCAATGGTTCCCCTAAGAACTAGAGACATACAGCATTATTTTACGAGTGAGGACTAATCTCGAGAAATAAATTGACGCAGCCCGAAGGGATTTCTTCCCATCTTCTCCTTTTCTGCATAAGGGGACGGAGAAAGGGAGTCGCCGATTTAATGAAGCGGCATTGCTGTGGATGTGCTTTGTCTTGCGACACTGCTTCTGACCCAGGGCAGTGGACAAGATGCAGGGAGGACCCGTCATTCAGGAGGTGCTAAGATAAGAGGGAGGGGAAAAGGTAGAGGGGAGTGGAGTATGTAGGGGAATGGAACGGGTGGGAGTTGTTTCTATGTTTTTTTTTTTTTTTTTTTTAAGAAAGTTGATTGTTTTCAACTTGTATTCCTCCTTTCTATCTCCTTTGTCACATCTGCGACAGCATAACCCCAAGGACAGAAGCGCTGGTTACCAATGACGAGATAACCAATGACCTTACATCCTACCCATCCCCTCCAGTCTTCCCTCGGTCTTGCAGTAAATCTTTGACCAAATAATCCCATTGTCTGGAAGTAACTTTTTCCAATGTTCTTCACCGTCCCCCACGACTTCTACAAAGTAGTCGACTACGCTCTGTTATCTCGTATTACTTTTCCCAATTCCCAGAAATATTTATTTCCAGTCTGCGTTTCTGATTATAATCGAGTCCCTTTTTTTTTTTTTTTTTTTGTCTTCAGAACCACTTTCCAGATCCTATTAGACCACAGTTCCTAGTCCCTGCCACAAGTTACATGACTTTGGTGTATAGAGAGATTCAAACTCTCGTCTTCTGTGACCATTACTCTGACGTGACCTAGCATGGCTTAGAACCCTAGATTCTAGGGACACTTCTAACCTGAATGAAATCGTCACACGTTAGCTAGAATGAAATATTTAAAGATACTAAATCATATCAACTCGTAGTTCGCGAAGATGATTTTTTCATTAGGGTGAGGCGGCGTGGTGGTTCTTCTCAACTCGGTTGAATAGTCCTCTCAATTCGGTTGAATAGTCCTCTCAATTCGGTTGAATATTCCTCTCAATTCGGTTGAATATTCCTCTCAAATCGGTTGCATATTCCTCTCAACTCGGTTGAGTATTCCTCTCAACTCGGTTGAATATTCCTCTCAACTCGGTTGAATATTCCTCTCAACTCGGTTGAATATTCCTCTCAACTCGGTTGAATATTCCTCTCAACTCTGTTGAATATTCCTCTCAACTCGGTTGAATATTCCCTTCAACTCTGTTGAATATTCCTCTCAACTCTGTTGAATAGTCCTCTCAACTCGGTTGAATAGTCCTCTCAACTCGGTTGAATAGTCCTCTCAACTCGGTTGAATAGTCCTCTCAACTCGGTTGAATAGTCCTCTCAACTCGGTTGAATAGTCCTCTCAACTCGGTTGAATAGTCCTCTCAACTCGGTTGAATAGTCCTCTCAACTCGGTTGAATAGTCCTCTCAACTCGGTTGAATAGTCCTCTCAACTCGGTTGAGTAGTCCTCTCAACTCGGTTGAGTAGTCCTCTGAACTCGTTGAATATTCCTCTCAATTCGTTTGAATATTCCTCTCAACTCGATTGAATAGTCCTCTCAACTCGGTTGAATAGTCCTCTTAACTCGATTGAAAATTCCTCTCAACTCAGTTAAATATTCCTCTCAACCCAGTTGAATATTCCTCTCAACCCGGTTGAAAATTCCTCTCAATTCGGTTGAAAATTCCTCTCAACTCGATTGAATATTCCTCTCAACTCGGTTGAATATTCCTCTCAATTCGGTTGAATATTCCTCTCAACTCTGTTGGATATTCCTCTCAACTCGGTTGAATAGTCCTCTCAACTCGGTTGAAAATTCCTCTCAACTCAGTTGAATATTCCTCTCAACTCGGTTGAAAATTCCTCTCAATTCGGTTGAAAATTCCTCTCAACTCGGTTAGATATTCCTCTCAACTCGGTTGAATATTCCTCTCAATTCGGTTGAATATTGCTCTCCACTCTGTTGAATATTCCTCTCAGCTCTGTTGGATATTCCTCTCAACTCGGTTGGATATTCCTCTCAACTCGGTTGAATATTCCTCTCAACTCAGTTGAATCGTCATATGCTCCACAGAACGAAATCATGATCCCAAATTCAGTGAAAATTTTTATGCCTGGTTAATCGAGGTTAATCAATATTAATAGTTGTTTAATTATATTTAGTCTACAATGTGCTCAAAGGCAAATAACATTGATTTGCTTTGGTCATAAAAAGATATATCAACTTGTTAAATTCAGAGAGGAAAATCTCAATGAGATGCCCGTCTTAACATGGTCTTCCAAAGTGAAGAGAATTGTTCTGTGACAGAAAGGACCAAATCATTAAACAAAACAACTTTGACGTGAAATACATTTTTCAAATGTATATTGGTGTCCTTTTAGGAATGTCCCCTGTGGGGCTACAAGGAGAAGGATGCCTAGTCCCAATCCCCGTCTCTTTCTTCTCGCCTCTTACGATCCAAGTGGGAATACTTGGTGGCAGTATTCTTTTCCCCCACCACAGGGATAAGAATAGGATAGGGAGGGGTGTGGAGTGTATTCAGGGATGGAATGGGTGGGAATGATTTTATGCCTTTTCCTTTTTGGCTACCTCCCTTGTAAGGGGGAAAAAGCCTTGGTATATGTATGTATGTATATAGGTGTCCTCACGGCGCCTTTCACAAACGATTACAAGTTTTCGCTAACAACATTTGCTACTTTCACGCAACGTTTTGTCGTAAATGATAAGCAATACTAACTATTTACATTCACATTTATTATCTGTTCGTTTACTTTCATTCATTCATCTATTTTTATTTCATTTATCTTTGACAGAATTTATGACAAACGGCGTGAAAGTAAGAAACGCCGTTGGCGGAAACTCTTGAACGTTTTATTTATTTTACTTTATTTTATTTGTTTGTTTATTATTATTCTATTCATTTATTTGTTTATTTATTTTTATATTTATTATTTTTATTTATTTACTTATTTTTATTATTGTTATTCTTATTTATTTATCTATTTTGTTTATTTAATTATCTTTTTTTTTTCTCTTTTTTTTTTTTTTTAGAGGGGCGCCTCATAATCACGTTCACTCTCTTCTGGCGTTGGCGCCACGCTCAATTCATGGGACCAACCTAACTCATCTTATTCTGGCTAATATCAAAGGAATAGTCCCCATCATCTCCTTTGGCATAGTAACGTACAATTACCTTATTCTGTCTGCCTCCACATAGTTTTATTCAGGTGAAAGGGGAAAGGAGGCTACTGAAGTATTTTTTTTTTCTTTTTTTTCCTCCGACACTCTCCCCACCCCATCCACAACGTTCCTCAGGGTAGTTTGTACTTGTAATTTGTCCATTGATCGCCAAACTAATATCTTTTGTCGTTTCCTCGAGAATACTTGATAAGCTTTCTGCTTATCTGGTGTTTTCTATAATTATATTCACGTTATCAACAAAGCCAAGACCAATTAGTACATTCTCCTCAATCTCCCCCCCCCCTACAACCCATTCCGTATGTCATTGTCCCCCTAACGTTTTAATTATCAAATTAAACAAAGAACTTGGAAATACGTGTTTGTTTAAGGCCCCAAGGAATGAAGGTGGCTGAGTACGACTAAATACCACCTTAAGGCCCCTTTCACACTAGGCAACTAGTGACCGTCACTAGTGGCGGTCACTAGTTGCCTAGTGTGAAAGTCTCGGGCAACTGCAAGCAACCAGTGACTGTCACCGAGTTGTGGAATCTTTTCTCATCGTCTCATTAGTCGAAAGAATGGTATCAATGGAGGAGGTGCTTCTGTTAGCTTTGCTGGTCAAGAAAAAGGGACGGTCGGTAACGGCAACTGCCAGTGACGGTCACTTGTTACCGGAGCGGGCAACAGCCATAGCCTGTTGCGCAACTGGGCAACCGCAGTGACGTAGTGTGAAAGGCTCAATTTAAAATAATGGTAGGCAACTAGTGACCGTCACTAGTTGTCTAGTGTGAAAGGGGCCTTAGAGTTGACCTGCCAATTGAAAGTGGGTTTGAATCCCATTGATTGCGTGGCAACAGGCTTAGATCCTAAACCTTTGTCTCCTTTATAATAACATAGCATTTGGTGCTACAGATTGATATCCACGTGTGTGTGTGAGTTTGCTATTAATATACCTTGGTCGATGTAGGCATGTCGATAGTGTATCATGAAATAGTTTGCATTGGGATATCAGCCTGGGTATATTAATTAATTCGTCAGGTATTTGTAGGTCTCTATAAGCCCTGTGATGAATGTAGGTGAATATACTCCCGTATACTTATTTCGAAAGAGAGAATAGACGAGTATTCACCATTATGCCATTATGTCTCAATTACTTGCTTGATCGTAAACAGCAGGCCCGTGATAGGTCTCCCCTTCGTGAACAGGACTTAATAACCTCTAATAATACTTTTAGCAAGTCGTTCTCAATTCTCTCACGCACTTCATTTCGTAAAAGAAATTAATCCCTTGATAATGACCGCATATTAGGTATTTTCATGTTGTGGCAAAAAGACTCCTTCTTTCTCGTATTCTTTCTCAGTACCGTTTTAATCAAATCGTGTACTTTTTTAGTTAAGGTTTCGTCTTCACGAATCTGTGTCCGTGTTTCGTCATTGGGAGGGGTCTTGCTATTCTTGGATGTTTGGTCGCTTCTCTGACCTCCTTCTTAAAAATAGTTGGGTCATCAGCTACTGTTTCCAGCACGCAAAGTAGGATGTCTTCATGGCTGTTTTTCTTCTTTCTTCTTCTTCTTCAGCTTCTGCTTCTTCTGCTTCTGCTTCTGCTTCTTCTTCTGCTTCTTCTTCTTCATCATCTTCCTCTTCTTCTGCTTCTTCTTCCTCATCATCTTCCTCTTCTTCTGCTTCTTCTTCTTAATCATCTTCCTCTTCTTCTGCTTCTTCTTCTTAATCATCTTCCTCTTATTCTGCTTCTTCATCTTCCTCTTCTGCTTCTTCTTCCTCTTTTCTGCTTCTTCTTTTCCTTTTCTTCTTCTTCTTCTTTTCCTTTTCTTTTCCTTTTTCTTCTGTTTCTTTTCCTTTTTCTTCTGTTTCTTTTCCTTTTTCTTCTGTTTCTTTTCCTTTTCTCCGTTTTCTATTTCTTTTTCTTTTCCTTTTTCTTTTCTTCTTTTTCTTTTCTTTTCCTTTTCTTCTTTTCCATTTCTTCTTTTTCTTTTCTTTTCCTTTTCTTCTTTTTTCTTTTCCATTTCTTGTTTTTCTTCTTTTTCTTTTCCTTTCCTTTTCTTTTTCTTTTTCTTCTTTTTATTTTCCATTTCTTCTTTTTCTTTTCTTTTTCTTTTTCTTTTCTTCTTTTTCTTCCCCTTTTCTTTTCCTTTTCTTCTTTTTCTTCCCCTTTTCTTTTTCTTTTCTTCTTTTTCTTCTTCTTTTCCTTTTCCTTTTCTTCTTTTTTCCTTTTCTTTTTTTCTTTTTTCTTTTCCTTTTCTTTTTCTTTCATTTTTTAAGGTGTATCTTTTCATGACTAGACTTCATCGTCTGGAGCGATGAGGACACTTTATATTTCTTTTTCTGTCTAATACCAGAGAGTTTTATCCAGCTGAGGGGGTTGGTGCCGAAGGTACTAAGATAACCTCTGTTATTCATCCTTCCAGTTTCATTATCGTTTCTTTGTTTCTTGCCGTCCTTGGCTCTGTTTTCTTATTCTCTGCCTTTCTGTTCCCATCAATTGCTCCCTGCGTTTCATCTAGTCCACTCCATTTCTTCTCTTCATAGGCCTCTTTCTTTCCCTCACTGTTCTTTTGTCTTTACATTTCGTCTACGAAGTTCTCATCACAATAGATATGTAAAGAGTTCGGTATGTATCTTCCTTCCCTCTTCAGTCGCTGTCCAGCATTCATACCCATGCCCTGAACTCTGTCTCTCTCCTGCACAGGTAGTGCAATGTAGTACAGTTCGAAGCTTTAAGAATCAATTAGATAAATACCTAAGTAAGATGCTGTAATGATTATAATTGATCTTATATTATTTGTTTTTGTTTTGTTATTATTTGTCTGTCTGATTTTCATTTATTTTGTTTTTGTTTTATCATGTCTGTCTGATTTTCATTTATTATTAGTTATATGTCAATTTATCATTATTTACTATTTACCTGTTTGTTTTATTATCAACATGATATTTTTTTCGCATCCGACCTAAATATGGATCAAAAGGCCTCCTGTCGGCATGCTCCGCCTTTGTAAATCCTTTGTAATTTAAATATTCTAGTTTTACTTCTTCTAATGCTCTTTTGGCTGTCTTCTTGTTTATTCGGCTTTCCGTTTCCATTCCTGTCACCCGGATTATCTAGAAAGATGACGAAACATAAATGTCGAGGTCTGAGTCAATTTGCGATATGACTTCACGATTTTTCTACAGTGACTCTTTTAGCCTCCTCTTTCGGTGACTATATTTTCCATTCTATTTTATTTATCTATTCCTTTTTACCGCTTGTGCTGCTGTTTCAACACAAGTCAAATTGTGATTCAGATCACATTCTGCTTTTCTATATTTCTTATATTTCGTACATACATATACATACATATACCAAAGGCTTTTTCCCCCTTACAAGGGATGTAGCCAAAAAACAAAGGCATAGAAACCACTCCCACCCATTCCATCCCCTACATACTCCACTTCCCTCTACCCTCTTCCCTCACTCTTATCTTGGCACCTCCTGGATGACGGGTCATCCCTGCATCTTGTCCACTGCCCTGGGTCAAAAGCAGTGTCGCAAGAACCGTTTTACGATTCCTCATAATAAGAACAGCGTCTCTCTGACTGTAGTGTCTTTTCCCCGGGTTTCTCCACTTCCAAGTATACTTGTGAAGATGACCGCATGGGGGAAGGTCCACCAGAGGTCCCACTACTACTGAATTCTATGTCCCAATGTCGCCCCTTAATCTGAATGGAGTCGCCTCACGATAACCATATGTAGATTACACCAAATAAAAAAAGCTCCTGTCCTCAGATGAATAGAATTGCCTGACTTTATAATAAAAAAAAGTCTTCAAAGGGTATCACTGTAGCGACGGCGTTAAAGATGAAAAGATGCTGACCTCAGTCCACTATCATTCGACGTCACGGGATGAAAGAGAAAAAGGAAAGGATTTGTTTGTCGCTGATCTTTCCGCTCTAATTTTTCTCACTCTTTTGAGATGGACCCTTTGCTGCAGGCTCTTCAGCAACAGCAGCACATAAGCACAAGAATATACTCGGGGTGGTGTACCTATTGCAGGAGCCAATGGCACTATAACCAACTGACACCACGGGATAAATAACACCACCCCCACTAGCAACAACAACTACAACAGTAGCAACAACATCAACAACAACAACTACAAATCTTACTCTTGCAATCTCACCATCCCGTTCCCAATAAATGGGAAGTGAAAAACCACTGGCCCTTCTGGCCAGGGCTGTCGGAAACCAACGCGAAAAACACCCGCAGCGGCTCCCGGGAATCGAACCCACGACCACGTGCTCATGAGTTTGACACGATATCCACTGGGCTAACGCTCTGTTCAGACGATTTCATTGAGAACGAGATGGGTCACCGTATCGAGTGGACTAGTTGCACTTAGTTACCGTCAACTCAAATCCACCATCTCTTCTATCCATCAGTGAATCTTTACGGTACGACAAAGCTCTTTACAGATTTTATTCTGGCTCACACCAAGCGGTTTTATTCGGTTTAGTAATATCACTATAACGATGAAGATAAAATCCCTGGAAAAGAAGATAAAGCGATGGATGAGAGTGAGGTCCACTGACTGCTGGGGTATCACAGAAGTCCTCTTTGCTATCCTTTATCTTTCATTTTTGCAGTGCGCTGATGAAGCAATCAGAAGCGTGCTGGTCTCGCATTCGCTTAGTCATGGGTTCGAATCCCGCGTTTCTCTCCAATTCCCAGCAGTGATTGTCACCTGCCCAACAGTCCAAGAATCTTATAGAGCAAAGAAGACCTCAGCTGCTGCTACTCGCCTCCTGACGTATACTTCTCATTTTTCATCTTAATTTCATTTTACCTGTGCATAAGCTGTCATGAAGGTGGATCTAAACTAGAATCTAACCCCGATAGCCGTAGAGGTTTCATTTACTAAGTAATTTTCTTCTTTTTCAAAAACCGGAAGAATTCTGCCTCCTAAGCACGAATCCTCACACTGTTTTTGACCAAGTACCTGTAGATTATATAGTCCCCAGCCTCCTCACCTCCTATAGGAAGGTAATGGACCTCCACCACAAAGCATTGGGCGCGACCAGTCCTCTGTAGTCTTTGTACCTTCCGTGAAAACAACTTGTGAAAGAGTTTCCAGCTCCATCTAGATCCTCTTCGTATTTTTCGCCCGAATTCTCGCGACTGGAGATTTTGCACAACAGTGAGCTGTCGAACCGTCACTTGCTTTGGGGTTCTCCTTTGCTGAATAGAATCGCTGGATTAAAACAAAAGTCCTGAAAGATTTTTTTTTTTTTTTCTCGGACCTCAGTCTTCTGTCTTTGATTCTTTATCGACGTAATTCGAAAAGTCGCAATTTCTTATACGCCTCGATCGGAAACAGGAAACTGCAGAGTCTGTTGTTCTGATGCTGCTGAGCTGCGGGATTCGAACATCTCCTTCCAGGAGGAGATGGAAAGGGGGAGGCTGTCTGGAATCGCCAGTCAGCAGAAAAGAGAGAGAAAGAGTCTCGTTTGCGAACAAAAGAAAATATATTAGGTGACACGGCAGACCTTTGTGGAACTTTACCAAGTATGTATGTACGTATTATGTATGTATGTATGTATGTATGTGTGTATGTATGTACGTATGTGTCATCATCATCAATTTGGGGCACACACCAAGGAGCGTGTAGTTTCACTCGCACACGTGTGTGTGTGTGTGTGTGTGTGTGTGTGTGTGTGTGTGTGTGTGTGTGTGTGTGTGCGTGTGTGTGTAATTCACCATGGTCTTTGGTCACGTGTTGGAATCGTGATCGACAGCTATTTCCCTCCTGGAAGAGAGCTCAGAGCTCATATATGACCGATGTATGGGTAATGCTGTGACCTTACATTCACACATACACCCAGCTCCCCGCCCAAAAGATGTTGGAGTAACGACTAGCAGCGCAGTGATACTGAAATTATTTCACCCCTGGGCGGGATTCGAACCCGGACCACCGTAGTGGCGGCCACAGATTCTACCACTAAGCCATGCGAGTCGTGTGTTTGTGTGTGTGTGTGTGTGTGTGTGTGTGTGTGTGTGTGTGTGTGTGTGTGCGCTCGCGTGTGTGTATGTATGTATGTATGTATGTATGTATGTACATATGTATGTAGCTCTGTAGGTATTCATGTGTATTTGTATATATGTACGCATGGAAGTAGATAGGTAGATGAGTAGAGAAATAGATTGAGATGTGTAAGTTTGTGTGCATGCATATGCATGTATGCACATGTACGCATGCACATAATCTCACATGTATGCACGCATAATACATTTACGTTCAAATAAAATTAATTTCCCTTTGTCGTAAGCAGTGTATGTGGGAATCGGCGCATTCGGAGAGAAGAGATGAGCGCGATTAAGTCTGTCGAATCTGTCGAAGCTTACTCAGGGAGAGCTTTGTCTACAAGAAACCAAATTGCCTCGCTCTTGCGCCTCTCCTCTTCGGACACCCTTGCTCCTGCATAGACTACAATGTAAACAAAATTGTACCACAACAACGACAACAACAGCAACAACAACAACAACAGCAAGAACAACGGCAACAACAACAACGACAAGAACAACAATAATGACAGCGACAACAATGACAACAACAATAACAATAATGACAGCGACAACAATGACAACAACAATAACAACAACAATAACAATAATGACAACGACAACAATGACAACGACAACAACAACAATGACAACAACAACGACGACAATGACAACAGCAATGACATCAACAATAACAACAACGACGACGATAACAACAGTGACAACAACAACTACAATGACAACAACAACGACGATGACAACAACAACAATGACAACAACAACAATGACAACAACAACAATGGCAACAACAACAACGATGACAATGACAACAACAACGACGACGAAGGCGACAACGAACATAGGAGTGTATTACAGATTTTTTTATACAAACACTTCTAAGAGGTTGAGGCTCCTATTCTAATGAAAGGGCGTTTAAAATATCTCGATTAAACTCGTTGCCATAGCGAAGAGGTTTAACCTGACCTGCTAAGTTGTTGTTTTTTTCGGCTAAGGGAACATCCCTGCACGTGAGTTGTTGGTGTAATCAATATCTCTTGATAGCGAATACCTGCAAGAGCTTATCTTCCTCCCTCTCCAAGCCCAATGGGGCACAATCACATCTGCGTATAGAGATCTATCCACCCGTTCATGAACACAGATTTGCGGCGCTCGCTTGGACGCACGCGCGGACTCATGCGCAAAAGCAACCGCACATCCTCAGCCACACACAATCCCTCTCTCTCTCTCTCTCACACACACACATACACGCACACACACACGTACACACACGCGCACATCTATTAATGACCCATTTCCCTATTAGATTTCCAGAGTAATCTACGACCTTAGGTATCAGATTTCACTTAATAATAATCCAGGAACTAGTTATGGGAGGCATCACTGCAACGCTCGCTTGGTTACACTGGTGTCGGTTCTGTTCTCTACCCAGACCTTTCGTTAGCCCCCGCAGCCTATCTGTTGGCCCTCGGCGTACGAAGTGGCATTGTTCCTTTTTTGTTGACGTCTGCCAGACTCTTCCATTCAGCTCTAGGGCATTCCTTTGCTAGGAAATGATTATTCTTTTTCGTCTTCGTCTTCCTCTTCTACTCCTTCTTCTCCTCTTGGTGTTGTTCTCATGGATGAATAAACCTTGGTATCAGAGATTTAATGTATATATATATATATATATATATATGTATATATGTATATATATATATACACACACACACACACACACACACACACACACACACACACACATACCAATAGGCCTTTTCCCCCTTACAAGAGAGGTAGCCAGCCAAGGTATGTACCCCCCCCCCCCGCCCCGTTTATTGATTCCCTTTTATCATGGCTCCTTTCGGATTTACTTCACCCCTCATACGTTGGGTTTACGTCTGTGTGTTACCATCACTGAGCAATCTATAAAGGTGCCCCTGGGACAGATTGAAAAATAGGGGGTGTATATGTCGTCTGTTGTGTTGCTTGTGCCAATGTGTACCACATAGTACGTGGTGCTTGAAGAGGAATTCGTATATTAATGTCGTTCTTGCTTGATAACCAACGTTTCTTTACGTGAAGACTGTGACTAATAGAAACGATCTAATGAAAGTATTCGAATGGGTCAATGGATTGAACAAGGCAGATACAGGCCAAGGGCATCATATTCAGAAAGCAGGGCAGGACTTGTAGTAATGAACTTAGATTAGATCAATTTGTCTTCAAGAAGGAAATGAACAAGCCCTGGTTTACTAATAGAGTTGTTAATGAATGGAATAGACTTAATAATGATGTCGTGAGCGCTGGAACTATCTGGGACTATCGGTTGTTTTTAAAAGAATATTAGATAACCTTATGGATAGGGATGAATGGTGGTGAAGGGATATGGAACTGCCTAGTGGAGGCCTTATGGTCTTTCGTAGAAGTGGCAAAACTTATCATCTGATGATTTTACTCAGCAGCCTAACCCTAGGATATGTAACAAGTATGGACGACTAGGTCCAAAAAAAGGACTTTTTCAGCCAAAACTTGCGCCAAACTTTGGCTGCTCGTTGAGTAACAGACTTACGTATTTTCACGGGCTTGATAAGCCTCAAGTTACAGACAATCTGTGTTTGCTTTTTCAATATTGATTTTTTTCCCGTAGGTGATTTCCAGCGCCTGTCTCTCAGCAGGGCAATATTGCGCCAAATTTGGGCCTTACAGGTGATAGATAAAAGATTTAAAGATGGCAATAGAAAACAAAAGTACTAAAAATTAAGTGTGACTAACAGTTTTCTTTAAGCGGTATGAATGTGAGTTTTTCGTCTTCGCCAAAACCGTGATTATTATGTTGAAGAAGATGACCACGAAGTCTCCTTGTAGGGCGAAGGAGTGCCACCAAAGTGCCTGTCAGTACCATGCCCGAAGGTTCTCTCTCTCTCTGTCTCTCTCTCTCTCTCTCTCTCTCTCTCTCTCTCTCTCTCTCTCTCTCTCTCTCTCTCTCTCTCTATCTCTACCTATCTCTATCTCTACCTATCTCTATCTCTACCTATCTCTATCTCTACCTATCTCTATCTCTACCTATCTCTATCTCTTCATCTCTCTCCCTCTCTTCCTCTCTTCATCTCTCTTCCTCTCCCTCTCTCCCTCTCTCTCCCTCTCTCTCCTTCTGTCTCCCTCTCCCCTCTCTCCCTCACTTCCTTCTGTCTCCCTCTCTCTCTTTCTGTCTTCCTCTCTATCTTTCTTCCTCTCTCCATCTCTCTCCCTCTCTCACTTTCTCTCTCTCTTCCTCTTTCTTTTTCCCTGTCTCTTTCTCCCTCTCTCTCTCGTCTTGTCTTGTCTTGTATTGTCTTGTCCTCTTTTCTCTTCTCCTCTCCTCTCCTCTCCTGAAATTTGTTTAGGCCAGGGGTTCTCAAAGTGGGCGATATCGACCCCCAGGCGTGTCAGTGTCTGTTTACTACCGGGGTCGAGGGGACCGCTGAAGCCTCCAATAGGAAATTCTCGATAATATTTTCTAAAAAAAAATCTTAAGAATATCAGACTGTGTACTACACAGGCAACACCTTGTAGCCAAGAAACTCGGTGGTGAACTGCATGATGCCTTGAAAGTGTGCATCAGGGAAATTAACAAAATCAAGGTGCATCCACTTGACTCACGATTTTATGAATTGCTGTTCGAAGAGAATGATGAGATGTTTAACCAATTACTCCTGCAGACTTGTATAAGGTGGTTGTCTAAGAGCCACAGCTAGGAAAGACTTGTTGAATTCAGCTGTTCAGTTCCTGATAGACGTGGACTAGTTTCTGTGTGAAGGTTTGAAAACAATGGAAAAATGTCCTGTGCGATTTGGTAGACCTCTATTTTAAAGTTAACGAGACAAAAACGTCTGCAGGGTAAAGTGTTACCATCATTCAGACCAGGACAGTTCTAATTGGATTCCAAGACAAACTAAGCTTGTTTTTTAGAGCTTCACTGGCACGTAGAGATTGTCATGTTCCAAACTTACAACAGATACAAAGTGAAAACATTTCTGATAGTGACCTAGAAATATAAATTACTCATCTGGAGAATTTAATTGAAGACTTTAAAGTGCGCTTTGAAGACCTGGCGAAAATGCAAGTGCCTGCATGAATCCTAACACTGTTCGATGTTGAAATAGGGAATACAGGCATTGCCTTACATCTGGAGGAAGAATTCATTGACATGACTATGGACCTGGAAGTTGCTGCCTTCTTCAGAAGAAAAGTCCTCCGTGAATTTTGGAGCAGTTGGAGCAACGTTGTTCAATATCCTCAGCTTTGCGCTGGGTTGAGGCATTTTTACTTGCTTTTCCCCAAGTTTATACATAGCTGAGTCTGGTTTCAGCCATGCAAACACAGTCTTAATAAAACAGAGGAGCAGACTGAGCTTGGAAGAACGACGCGACTTGCGTCTGAAGCTCACCAACCTGCGACCTAATATCAACATTCTTGTTGAAGCTCTTCAGGCACAACCTTAACATTAATGATGTCAATAGTGAAAGAAGAAAAGGTATTGCATTACATGTACTTGTACACCTCAACATATTTTCTTACTGTGTAATACCTTTTTATTATACTACATGTCAACTGCTACTACTACTCATAATGACTTTGCCATAGTTTTTTTTCTTTTCTTTTTTTTCTTTTTTTTTTTAAGCTAGGGGGTCGACAGACAACTCGAAACTTCATTGAGGGGTCGACAAGATGAAAAGTTTGAGAACTCCTGGTTTAAGCAGTAAGGCTAAAAGACCTGGCTAGCGTCGACCCTTCCTACAAGTTCATATCCGAAAGAGATTATTTTGAGCGGATAAGGCGGAGGCAGCGCCGCGCAGTGGATGACTCGATTAAGTAGATGATATCTACCCTGAGGAAGCTTCTGGTGTCTTTCAAGGTCCCACTGAGCATCCTTCTATTCTTCTAAAGTTTAGATTTAATGATTTGTTATTTATATATTTCCGTTTAAATACCCATATTTGTCCATTGGGACATTCCAAAATAGAAAATAAAAATTAAATAAATAAAAAAATCGAAAAATTTATCATTCTAAATACCAGAAGGTTCTTCTAGTATTCTAAGGCATATTTCCGAAAAAGTTTTTGTTTTGAATATTGGAAGAATTCCGACTTTGGGAGATTCCCAACAGAGAGAGTGGTATGTCATTACTGATCACCAGTGCTTCTGTTCTCGAGGACAAAATCGAACCGAAGAGATGCATTCACAAAGAAAGTAAAGGGAAGATCTAAGGAAGAAAAACAGAAGTTAGAAATTATCAAGATTCTTCTTAAAGCGAAGATTATTTTACCAATCGTAGAGGGATCCTGTGTGACTCTTCCGTAGGGGTACCACTAAAGCCCCTAAAGCATTGACTTTATAAAATCTATGGGGGATAATATCCGAATAGAAAGAGTTGTGTAAGTGATGCAGAATGTTGTAAGAATGTTGAGCTTTCTCATAGTTCAAATGGAAGATGTTTTTCTTATCCACAGCTAACAAATTGCTATTAGCTTAGATTTTTGTGTTTTTTTATCATGTACAAATTCCTTTATCTACATGTCTATCTAATCTCTTGTTTATTATCAATATATACACCTGTTTATTATTTATTCATTTATTTGTTTTATTTATTATTTATCTATTTACCTGTTTATCTTGTCATTTATTTATTCATTTATTTCCGAACTATTGACTTATCATTGCTCCTTCGTTCCTTTCCAAGTGATACTTTTCCTTTTGTCCTGATTGGCGCCAGGCTATTTCATTCACCTCCCAACCAACCCCGTCTGGTTGCCGTTCAAGTTTGTTTATTGGTCTCCGAGGCATCGAAGAATTTCAAATGATTTGCTTAATTATACGATCCTTCGCCAAATCATATTTCATTTCATGCTAATGTGTGTGTGTGTGTGTGTGTGTGTGTGTGTGTGTGTGTGTGTGTGTGTGTGTGTGTGTGTGTGTGTGTGTGTGTGTGTTTCAGTGAGAATGTTTTCCTCTCATGGAGTCCGATTTTGTGTCGAAGGTAAGTCTGGTTGGATATAAGGTGAAGAGAAAATAGAATAGATAATGTGAAGAACTACGAGTAAATCAAATTCATCTCCATTAATCTTCTGGGATACGGCAAATAGGTCTTTCGAAAATTACCAGGTCTGCATGGACCAGTCGATAGTGGATTGAATAAGGAAATAAGTAGTGGAAAGCTGCAATGAGTTTTATTGTCTTTGTAATAGTGTACTTAATAACATGAATTCTGCACTCCGGATTTGGCCGCCTTCTTGAACAAAATTGTGACCAAAAACAGTGTTTTGTAATTATCGTTGTAAGAGGCTGGTAGATAAAGGTAGACAAGTAAGATAGAGAGGTAGGTGGCGAGAATTTAATTTTTATGAGTTGGATGTTTGGTAAACAACAGTCAAGGCGAACGCTTTCGATAATCTCGCTCCTCGTCTAAAGCTTATAAACAACCGCTAGGGACCCGATTTCATTGCTGTATTATGCTAATGTAACAGTATGTAAACTAAGCCAGTGATGCATTGATTTCGAGATTGTTTGAGTAAGCAGTATTGCTTAAGGCGTTTGTAACAGTCTTTCTGATTGGAGAAAGGGTGGAGGAGAAAATTCAATTGGTTCATGGGAAGAAAGTCACGCCCTTAGGGGAGGCACTTAGATGTAAGAGTAAAGAGCATTTGACTAAAGAAATCATGACGTCAATGCGAACATACCTAGTGAATTAAATTGAGGAAGTCCTCTGGTGTACCTAAGACAGTAATGTTGTAGAAGAATTCGTGAAGAAAACCAAGAAAATTTTTAATTCAATTCAATTCCCCCATCTTATACAGCGTAATAGAACTTGACTAATTCAGATGATAGGAAGCAAAGGGTCTTATTAAAGAAAAATATTGTGAGTGGCTAAGCTACATAAATACAGTGATGAAAAGAAAGTTGAAAGTGAAAGGGGACCATAAAAGGGAACAATAGACGGAGTAGTAAACAGTAATAACAACGGAGGTAACAGGGGCAACGATCTCACTTAGGACTTACTTTAGAGGAATGTGTGCCGATACATAAGATAATCTGCGAATAAATCACAAAAACATGTGATTCACAAAATGTGTAATAAAACCACTTGGAGGATAAAATGAAAGGTGACCGAACGTTTTCGTCTATTTAAGACATTTTCAAAAGTACAGAGTAAGGTAGCACTGACATTATATATACATTAGGGGGGAATTAGGACAGGTCTAATAGTGACTTCACTCTCTCAGCACTGCCGGACGTCTGACCCGGCTACTGTCTTTAATAGACGAAAACGTTCGGTCACCTTTCATTTTATTTTCCAATTGGTTTTATTACACAAAATAATCTACATAAAATTATCTACTAAAAATGTTCTATACATTTTCTAGTGTCATGAGCGGTTTTGTCGCTAGAAATGTAAGAATGTTTGCATGTTTTTGAGTCGTGCCGCCAGTTACATAACAAGACAGAAAATTATCTTGTATGTTTTATTAAAGAATGTTTTAAACTCTTAATTGTAGTTTTTTGTTTTATTTCAGTGTGCATTAATAAGGACAGTTAAAGAGCCATTTAATTCTTATTTCGTGGAAAAAAATATCTTCATCAGGGAAATGTTTCATTTCTGGGGGGAATTTTTCATCTTTCTGAGGGGTAACTCTTGAAAGAGAAAGGTGAGAAAACACAAACTGCATCAGTAAATGGAAAGATGGAAAACGTTCTCAGCTAAAAGGATTGAAAAAAGTGACAGTGCATGAAAAATGGAGAAAAATGTATACCAAAGAAAGTGCTCAAGCTTTTCAAACAAGACTGCAAACCTTTACGGAACCTACAACGGAGCGTAGTACTGAATTTTTATTTCTTCATGACTGTCTTTTTCTGTGGAGAAGGTGCATCAGACAAGTTTTTTGGAAAAAATAATATATGTGTGTCTGTGTGTGTGTGTCTGTGTGTATATATATATATAATATATATATATATATATATATATATATATATAATATATTGTATATGATAAAATAGAATAAAAACTTCTAAGTGCGCGTGAAACTGCACTTTGTGAAGACTATTCATATTAGGGTCCTTATTTTGAAAGCAGGCGAGAAGAGAAATGATGACTGGGCCAAAACAGTTAATACCCGTATTTGTAATAGGGTTGCCTTAGTTGCTGCAGAGGCATGGCACCATTCAACATGCATGAAGAAATTCTACCAAACATCTTCTGGAATAAAACGTGGTCGTCCCAAAAGTGCTATAGTTTCAGTAACAATTATTCATGTTTTTAACTACCTTGAGAAAAATCGACAAGTGTGCCAATTTTAATTTTCTTTCAGCGACATTTTTGAGTGATCTACCATTTGAGAAAGCAATTAAATCTGAACTAAGACAAACATATTGAGAAGACATCGTTGTATCTGTAAACAAAAATAGAAAGCCTGTAGTCTCTTTTCGTGACACAGGTAACAACATTCTGACTGATGATTGGTACGAAAAGCAAGGAAGTATCGATGAGAAAGCAAAGTGGCTTTGGATAGTTATCACAGCTGCAAAAATAATTTTTGAAGATACGAGGTCACAGATATATAAGACGGACCAGTATCCACCTGACTAATCTGGAATCTCTGGTACCAGATACCCTACATTGATTGCCTTGTTAAAAATGTGATACTGAAGAACAAGAAACAAGAAGTATTTAGCTATCTCGCATGTTATCTTAACAGCATCCAGACTAAATTCTTTTAGATCACCATCACAGATAGGTCTTGCTGTTCATCTTAGTCAAGAATATGGTTCTAAGCGTTTACTGAATGTTCTCTCTACCTTAGGATTATGTGCTTCTTGTGATAAGGCAACAGTCTTTCAAGTATCAGATTTGCAGCATCTAAACAGAGAGGCTCAAACTCGTTTATTTACACAATTTGTATTCGACAATACTAGTGTAAATGCTTATGCTACTGATGGGTTCAACACTCTCCACAGTATGGGAGGGATTCAGTGTGTCATTTCTCCTATTGATCCTACAACAGACGAGCCTATCGTAAGATTATAAAATATCCCCTCTTCAGCCACTGTTGGACACTTTGGTCATGTTCCCATCAAAGCCTTTACAAGTAAAAATAAAAGAGGAGTCTTGGGTTTTGACAGCCAGAGATTTAGCAATAAACAAGCCAATATCCACCAATGTCTCGGTGTCAACAAAGGAGCTCCAGTAGCTATATGGAAAATGGTAAATGAAGACTGGCTGTCCAGGGTGGAATGTTAACATGGAGAAATGTGCTGCAGACCTGGAATATGATGTGCCCCGTATTTCATACCTTTCATTTACAAATACTCCGAATACTGGCTATGACACCATAAAGACAGTACTTAACCAAGCTGTGGAGAACTGCAAAGAGCTGAAACAACAAACGGTGGTGTTCTTAAAAAAAAAAATCTTCCCTATATATAAATCTTATATACGAGTAAATCCCTGGAAGGGAAAGATTTGTATAAGGAAAGATTTTTACGGTGGTATTCTTAAAAAAATCCTTCCTTGTATAAATCTTTCCCTTCCAAGGATTTATGTGATATATATGGAAATATTTTTTTTAAGAATAGCTGCGAAATTTGCTTTGAAACATTTAACTAACTTTTGTAAATCAAAGCTCGTGACATTGTTGCAAAATGTGGACTGACTCGGTGCTGACTCAATGGACTCCCATAATGCATACCACTTTAAGGATTACAGAAAAAAAACACAGGAATATTGTGATGTTGCTTATAGTGCAGGAGAGCAGCATGTAGGTGCCAGGAAAGTTCGTTTATCAAGATATAATAAAGATTTTTAGCGTTTTGTGAAGCAGTTTTCGTCGCATCCAATATTTCCAGTTTCTAATGACATTATGTCAGTCAGTACAGGATTAACAGGAAATATAAGCGCTAATTCCCATAATGCTTATGATGTTGGACTTAGTTCAATGTCAAACATTGTTGGCAACAAATTTGCAAAATCACATTTGAGAGAAAGAAAAGTGTCAAGCCCCTAGGAGTCGCTATGACAGAATAAGAATAGGAGATGTTGCATGTTCATTTTATCCTGAAATGTTATTTAGAAGAATTTCATTAACCAAGAATTCACAAGAAGTATTTAAACAGAACTTTGAGTATAAACTAGTTCCTCATCCCATGTCACTTTCTGATGAATCAAGAATGCGTTAGACCTAGAAGTTTATTTTGTATGATGTATTTTTACTTCTCAGTGACAACGGAATGAAGGGAAGCACAGTTTACGTTGTTGATGGAAGATTTCTTGTTCATCGAATTGTTTAGCATCAGGAAGAGATATTTTCAAAAATCTTGAACAGGTATGTTTGATATGTAAAGAAGCATTACAAGGAAAATGTTAACATTAGTCTTTGATGAATATCCAGAAAATCTTTCGCTTCAGAAGTCACTTCCTAAGAAAGATTCCCTCCACAAATTAAACGTTTCTCTGTTGAAGACATTTTATCCACGAAATAAGAATTAATGGATCTTTAACTGTCCTTATTCATGAACTCTGAAAAAAACGAAAACTCTGTTGAAGACATTTTATCCACGAAATAAGAATTAATGGTTCTTTAACTGTCCTTATTCATACACTCTGAAAAAAAAAACACGAAAAACTACAGTTAATGTAAGAGTTTAAAACATTCTTCAGTAAAATATACAAGATAATTTTTCAAGTCATGTTACGTAACTGATGGGTACGATTAAAAAACAGCAAATTTTCTAGCGCTTCTAATGACAAAACCGCTCACGGCTCAAGAAAAATGTATAGCACATTTTAATAGATAATCTTATGTAAGTGATTTTATATGTCGACACATTTTCCTCTAAAGTGAGATAATTATAAAACACTGTTTTTGGTCGCTATTTTTTCAAGATGGCGGCTAAATCCAGAGCGTTAGAGGGATGCAAATCTCATATGATATTAAATACTTTTTAACAAAGATAATAAAACTTATTGCAGCTTTCCATGATTTATTACCTTATTCGCCTTTTTTCACCTCTGTCGACTAGTTTAGTATGCAAAATAATTTCATAGATTTGCCAAAAATATCACAATTGCAAAAGAAAGGAAATATATGTTGAGAGGAAATAAGTGTGTGTACGTGTATGTATGTTTGTATATGTCACCTTGGATCACGTGATCGATTTGTGATTGACAGTTGTTACCCTTCCGAATGAGAGATGAGTATACATATATTGTTTGATCTAGTGGTAATGCTGTGAACTTATACACGCCACGCACTTAGTGATGCATTGTGATGTAGAACTTTCACACTTTCACCAGGGCGCGATCTCGGTACCTCGGAATGACAGGCCACAACGCTAACCACTAGACCAGTAAACCGTGTGTGCGTATGCGTACATACATACAAACATACAATAGCAAATGCATACATACGTTCGTGCATACGTATATGTATGTGTACACGCATACATACACACGTATTTGCCTTCATATGTACATGCTTGCTCACATACATACATACTTACATACACACATATACACTGCACATGCATACATGTGTACATACATGCATACACACATAATGAAATGTAAATACATGAAAGCGCTTTGCTTCGTTAAGTTTTCTTCCCCAATGGTCAACTCTTGCATAACTGAACACAAGTTACCTATTTTTATTATTAACATACATGCATATACACATATATACATATATACATGCACACACATCCATACATACACATATACATACATACATACATACATACATACATATATACATGCATATATGCATACATACATACGAACATGAATACTGTACATGCATACACACATAAATACATACACACATACATATATACATACATACACATTTACATAACATATGCTCGTGCAGACAATTTAACATATAAGATAGCAATACAGACAGTCAATCAGTTTTACAGACCCGCATAAAAGGGAGAAAGGTATAGAATACAAGAAAGGAAAGGTGTGTGTGTGTGTGTGTGTGTGTGTGTGTGTGTATGTGTGTGTGTGTGTATGTGTGTGTGTGTGTGCGAGAGAGAGAGGGAGAGAGAGAGAGGAAGAGAGACAGAAAAGTGACGAACTCCTCTCTGACCACACATCTTCATTTTTTTTCTGTTTTCTTTTTTTGTTTTTTGTTTTTTTTCTTGGGGGGGGAAGGAGAGGGGCTGTTTTCCGGTTCGACCCGGGCTGTCAATATAAATGGAAAAATTATTCATCTTTGAGTCCAAAGGTAAAAGGTTTCCTTTCTTGGCGTTGGCACCCTCCTCCTCCACCTCCTCCTCCTCCTCCTCCTCCATCTCCTCCTCCTCCACCTCCCTGATTGCCCGCCTCGCCGTCGGCACTCCCAGAACAGGTGAAAAGGATGAAAAAGAAATGAAAGTGAGAGAATGAAATATGTGCAAAGACAGTTCTAGAATGTACTCTTAAAGGCACTCAAAATTGTCCAGATATGTATTTAGTTGTTGAAACTTGCATATTTCCATATACATACATAAAATGTATGCATATGTATGTAATGTATATGCTATGTAATTATATTTACATGCGTGTATATATATATATATATTATACGATATATATGTGTGTGTGTGTGTGTGTGTGTGTGTGTGTGTGTGTGTGTGTGTGTGTGTGTGTGTATATATATATATATATATATATATATATATATATATATATTTAAAATATAACAAATGTAACTGAAGGCGGAGAAAATATAAGAGAAATAATGGAAGAATGACTGCCTTAACGTTTCGACCCTTATTATGGCAGTAATTCTTCCATTATTCCTCGTATACTTCCTCCGCCTTCAGTTACATATGTACATATATATATATATAATATATTATATATTAATACATGTATATGTATATGTATATATATATATATATATATATATATATATATATATATATATACATATTAATAGTATATATGGACAAAAGATTTTCTCTTATGCATACAACATTAAAAGTGATGGCTAATTCTGCATTCGTTATTTTCTTAAAGGTATTTTCCATATGCTTTACTATGGACTTTTGTTCCTTTGAAAGGAGGTTTATGACTTCACTGTAGATGGTAATGTTTGCTTTACCATGATTTCGGGTTCAAGACTCTTCTTCAGTAGCTTTAGGAATATTCTATTTGTTCAGGATAAGAACTGTTCCGGTGAATTATGTAATGATATTACTTTATATACCTAAAATTTCATACTTGTTCTTCTCTGTGGGAGGTTACTGGTCATCTGGAAGAGGTTACCTGGCAACTCAGGTAGTGGTGAAATGTCACAAGCTACGGGAAGCCTCCGGCTTCGTGTTGTGACGAAATGTCGTATGCTTAGGTTTGTGGCGTTTTGTCTCATACTTGGATTTGTGGTGTTATGTCTCATGCTTGGGTTTGTGGCGATTTGTCTAATGCTTGGGAGGGCCCTAAGGTCATCTGCTTGTATATGTATATCTGGGCTCAACTCTTTAATGTATAATGCTTCTAAGATTGGGAGGCGTCGATCATCTGTACATATTTCCAAAATCTCCCTGTTTTCTTCTAGGATATTTCTTGTAAGCGATATGCCATGGACTTCTCTTAAGTGGTTTTTAGGGGCTCCTGATGTCAGGTGGTATGAAAGGTGACGGGATAACCTCATTTTCGTCATGTCAATATAGGTGGAGGGGAGGGCTTCACAGTTCCCTCGTGCACATGTAAACCTATGGATGACATGATATTTCTGAAGTTCCTTTCTTGGTGGGGGCTGTTTTTAAGTAGGAGATGGCTGGTCTTCCTTGTCTTATAATAAATTACTAAATTAATTATTTTCTCTGGGTTGACTGGTTTAATGTTCCTTTATACT
>NC_134794.1:19267432-19269932 GCF_046742065.1 Oratosquilla oratoria | reverse complement strand
ATAATTTTTACTATTATAATTCTTATTGTTCTAATTGTTACTACTATTATTATTATCAATACTATCATCATCATTAGCATCATCACCATCGTTATAATTATATTGATTTTATTCTTATGATTATAAATATTATTATTATTATTGTTATTATTGAGGAAGAGGAGGCGATTGTATGTACGGGTGATGGTATGAAGGAGAGTGTATGGGGGCAGAAACATGGAACATGATAGAGGAAAAGAGAGTTTAAATATATTTGAGGTGAGATGAAATGTCTGAGAAGTATGATAGGGGTTACTAGGTTGGATAGAGTGAGAAACGAGAAGGTGAGGAGGTGAGCGGGGGTGGAAAAGGAGTTGGGAGATAGATTTGATGAAGAAGTATTGGGATGGTTTGGACTCGTGAAAAGAATGAGTAGAGAAGTGTGGAAGTGTGGAAGTGTGGAAGGCAGAGGTGGAAGGAGTGAACAGAAGGGGGCAACCGAGAATGAGATGGATGGATGGGGTAAAAGTGGATTTGAGAAATAGGGGGATGTCTGCTGAGGAAGGAAGGGAGAGGACAGAAGTTAGGGGTGAGTGGAGAATGGTTGTATATGAATGATGCTGTGACGTATGGAAGGGAGTGGGTGGGAGATGGGGGATTAAGGAGTGGTTATGTGTGAATGATGTTTTGACGCAGCCCGAATGGAATTCTCCCTGTCTCTTCTTTTTCTGTATGAGGGGACGGAGAGGGGTGATAGCCGATTAAATGAAGCAGCTTTACAGTGGATGTGCTGTGTCTTGATGCATTGCCTCTGACCCAGGGCAACGGGAGAGTTGCAGGGATGACACGTCA
The DNA here is from genome assembly GCF_046742065.1 of Oratosquilla oratoria. Classification (NCBI taxonomy): domain Eukaryota; kingdom Metazoa; phylum Arthropoda; class Malacostraca; order Stomatopoda; family Squillidae; genus Oratosquilla; species Oratosquilla oratoria. The sequence continues at coordinate 19,269,101 of NC_134794.1, read as the reverse complement.
TCCAGGAGGCAAGAAAAGAGGGAGGGGTGATGAATGGGAGTGGAGTGGGGGGAAGTGGAATTATGCATTTTGTCTTTGGCTACCTCCCTTGTAAGGGGGAAAACCCCTTGGTGTGTGTGTGTGTGTGTGTGTGTGTGTATGTATATATATATATATATATATATATATATATATATATATAAACCCACACACAGGACATAGGGTTACAATCCCCTACATTAAGGGTGCATCAGAGGCAACGGCCAGAGTATTCTGGGATAATAGGGTATAGGTAGCACACAAACCACGCAAAACACTGCATCACAACTTATCCAGGGTCAACGACACGGAACCACTCATACAGCATGTCGGCATGGTGCACTGCCTTGGCTGCTTTCATTGTGATGCAGATTGCGTAGGAAAAACACAAAAGAATCTCGTTACCAGGGTAGAAGACAAACTGGCAGTTAGACGCAAAAACACAGCTTCAGCTTTTTACAAACATGTCACTGAACACCAACATAACATAGATTGGGAAGGAGCAAAAGACATGCACACCGACAACTCAAAAAAAGAAGAAAAAAATATTTCTAAAATCCTGGACGACAAAAAAGGATAACATCCACACGTGCAGTGATTTGAACCCGATCTACCTTGGCATAAAGAACACGTTTCCACAACTTAAGGTGTAATCAGTGTTTTAGTTTCTCACGTGAATGAATATGGAGTTTGCCCTTGTTTGTATATAAGATTGTGTGTGTAAACGTGACATAATTTATATTTTTTGTCGTATATGTTTGTATATATAATTTTATTTTATTTTTGATCATATCAACCAGGCCTTTTGCAGGAGAGGAACTCGGCATTCACCGACAGAGGACCGGAAATTAATTTACACAAATAAAATAGTAAATGTTATTTTCTCAGATACACATATGAATGAATTGGCAAGAGTGGATTTAAGATTGTACGTGACATTTGTGATCACTTGTCTGTAGATGCTTGCATGTTCCTGATACTCGTTGGTACTGGACATGGGAAGAACCTGAGTAGCCTCGGGGGCGTAGGTTACCTCACCCAGTACCAGCAGTGGGCAGTATAAAGAACTTTAATCACTGTTACTCATCACACGCAAGCATATCGCAAACAAAAACACGATTACATGCATAAACATCTACATAAGCTTTTTCTTCTACTAAAATTCATTTTCTAACTTTCTCTCCTATTGCATCGTCTCATTTCACTTTATCTACCACTAAAAATATTTCCAATTTTTCTGTCTGTCCCTACGACTAAGCCTCCGAATCCCTTTCTAAATTTGTTGGTTAATGTTATGTTGAATAATCCCTAAAGCAGCCTCACAGTTACAATGATTTCAACCTCCAATTCCAAGTCTCCTGTCCACTCCTCCTGAGCCACAAATTCACGCAATAAACATCCCTATGAATCGTCCGGTGGCAATAGCCTTCTTTTATACACAAATATCTTTTAATTTTCATACAGACTTCTCTTACCCTCCTACAATTACCGATTCCGTGCGAGCGGGTGGTCTTTTATAGATAGTCCATAGTCTATAGTCCGTACCCCGAAACGTCAGGCAATAAACCTCCCTCATTGAGTCTGGTATTTACGCTTAACCCTTCGAGATGGATCGCAGACTCCAGATCTTCATATAGATCTTTGTAATAGA
>NC_134794.1:19252432-19259932 GCF_046742065.1 Oratosquilla oratoria | reverse complement strand
ACAGATTGACATGCCATTAAATTATATCTATAATGAATCCAGAAAATTTAATACTTAAATCCGATCTGCTAGGATTGATCTAGATTATATTCAGATAATCATAATTGAAATTAATGCGTGATTTCGATTAGTAAACGTCAAACAATTCGTTCAGATCTCGTGCACCCTATACTTTATGAATTGCTGTTCATTATCCTCCTTAAGAAGATCTCCTACTAGTTATCGGTTTGTGACCCCTGTTGTGAAAGTCTTCGACATCCCCAAATCAAGGATTCAGATTCTCTCTCTCTCCCTCTCTCTCTCTTTCTCTCTCTCTCTCTCTCTCTCTCTCTCTCTCTCTCTCTCTCTCTCTCTCTCTCTCTCTCTCTCTCTCTCTCTCTCTCTCTCTCTCTCTCTCTCTCTCTCTTTCTCTCTCTCTCTCTCTCTATCCATATCCATCACCACCTGGGGATGATAGGTGGTGATGGATATGGAGCTGCCTAGTGTAGGCTTTATGGTCTCTTGCAGTCTCCTTCATTCTTATGTTCATACTCTCTCTCTCTCTCCTTTTTTCTTTCCTTCCTTCCTTCCTTCCTCCCTCCCTTCCTTCCTTCCTTCCTGGCTTCCTTCCTGGCTTCCTTCCTTCCTGCCTGCCTTCCTTCCTGCCTTTCTTCCTGCCTTCCTGCTTTCCTGCCTTCCTTCCAGTCTGGAAGTCATCCTCACCATTTCCTAACCTCTGCCAGTATCACCCAACTTTCGTCCGTGGATCATGGCTTTCCATTCACTACCGTTTATGGATGTTCTGACCGCATGAGTCTTTTTGAGTTCATATCTCAGGAACTTTATTGAAACCCCTACGGACCAGAGTCACGAAGCATTCATTTATGATTTAGATATTCATCTCCTCTGAAAAAAAAAATAAAATAAACAAATGCCTTTAACTTCTAATATCTCTCCGTTTATCTTCTTTCCTTAAATCTCTCTTTCACCAACTTTAAGACTGAGTGATGTTGTTCCCAAAGAAGAGAAGCCTCTTTATCATTCACTCAATGTCCCTTTGAGGTAGACAATCGTGGTTTAGAGAAGAATCGGCAATGTTCCTGTTGTTATAAAGAGTTTTGGAAAGATGCTTTCCTAAGGTTAGTCTGCCCTGACATGTAATCGTAACTCTCGTCTATGTCAAATCATTACCGTCCCCAAAACTCTTTTCAGTTTAGATTGGCCAAGATTTTTTTCTTTTTTACAAAAGAACGATCATATGAAACTTCCTGCTTCAACCAGAAAAAAGAAACAAGTAGAAACGATGGAAAAATAAAATCCAATTAGACCTAAATATTACCAATCAGCTATATGCCAATACCAATGAAGAAAATCCTTGCTAGATAAAAATAAGTGGAATAGCGGAAACTGACATCGCTTGTTTCGTCTCGACAAGAGGAATTGAGGTGAAGGTGGATGGAGAATTGTGAATGAAATCCACGTTCAGATTACGTTTGACCGAGAGGAACCAGCTGTCTAACCGACATTCCACACGAATGTAAATGTATAGATATGAATAAACATTGAATTTCAAGAACACTCGCAGACACGTCCGCTTACCAGTCTATACATTTGTTCACAACCTCACCTGCGCCCGTATACACACACGCACACACACACAGTCGGTAGAGTTCCCGGCCGCCACTACGGCGGTCCGGGTTCGAATCCCAACCAGGGCTGAAATAATTTCAGTATCGTTGCACTGCAAGTTGTTACTCCAACTCTAGTGGGTGGGGAGTTAGGGGGTGTGCGTGCGCGTAATGTCACATCATTACCCATAGATCGGTCATACAGGAGCTCTGAGCTCTCTTCCGGGAGGGTAAAAACTGTCGATCACGAGTCCAACGCATAATCCAAAGGCCATGGTGAATCACATACACACACACACACACACACACACACACACACACACACACACACGCATAGACGAGGTCACGAGCACTCTCATTATGGTACGGGACAAGAGAGGCGAGCAGGGGGAGACGAGGGGAAAGGAGGGAGCGTGGAGACAAGTTTTTTCTCCTTGACTTCTAAATGGCCACTTCATCAACAAGCAGGAATGAGGTCTGAGTGAGCCCGGGCTCAGACGAAGCTGGGGGAGCCAGAATTCTGTCCCGTTCATCTGTAGTGAAGCGTCAAGTGGTAAATAGGTCAACAGGTCAGTAAACAGGTCATATGGATCGGGAAACAGAACAACTCATTAACGTGAATGACATGGGAGACGTACAGGAAGTGGGATAAGTCTGTAGACACTTTGCTGGACGTTTTGATATTTTTTCATTCCTCGTAAATTATAAAACTTGCTGCAATGACACTGTAGTGTCTGAAAGAAAAACGTAACTCCACTTACAAGGATCGATAGAGCTTCATTTTCAACAATTTAATGAATGGTAGTGACATCTAAACTTAATTTAGAGGCTAAAAATGTATATTTTTAACAAGAAATACGTTATGAATTAAATAAAAAAACAGAATAATGGCAACTAAGGAGACAATTGATTTTGGATGTGAGCAAGGTGGAAAAAAATTGAGACTAATGAGGACAAGAAAGCCACATAGTATTAAGAATCTGTAATGAGCCAAATTGAAACTTGGACGAAAAGTGTAAAGTACGCTTCAAAAATTCGTTTGATAAAGATTTTTAATGGCAAAGACAAAATAGAAAAGCAAAAATAAAAGATTTAGGAATGAAATAAAAGTGATAGTCGTTCATGTGATTAAAATATGTAAGGTAAGCAAGGATGATAATGAGTGGGTAAAGAGGATCCTAATGATGAACAAATGTTAGGAAAGTTAATTAAGGACGACGAATTTAAATTTGAAAAAAAAAACTAAGGAGAATAAAGAGCGCCTTTGCTTCATGAAATGAACGAATTAAGAAAGAATATGAAAAACGTTTCCGCTTAATAGGTTCTCTAATTACTGAACTTGAAATCTGCAAACAACGCATTGAAAATAGACACGAGACAGTGAAACTAAACTAACTTAAAAGAAAAAAAAAAAACACTTAGAACTCTCCAAAGAAAAGTGCCTAGATCCTTGTTGTAAAGTTGGAAAACAAACACCAAGATCCTAACCTAACCTAACCTTGTCAAACGAAGTGTCCGACACATCCTTTAATCATCCAGATAATCCTTTCTAGTCAGCGTACCTCCGGGCATTCTGTCTTGCTTCCGCACGGAAAGTTGCAGTATGAGTACAGCGAACAGACCTTGTCGCGTCTCTTGTACACACATGCCACAGAATAAATCATGACAAGCAATCCCGGTCTTGTTGCAGTCTGCAATCTACAGCTGGGCTGAGAGTCGAGAGATGCCCGGAGTGGGTTTCCATCAGACACGTGTTGAGCTGCACCTCCCATGGACTTGGTTCGAAACCCGTGAACCATATCTCCTCTTAGTATAAGGCTCATTATCTGTGTAGCCTACCTTTTTGGGCTCCAGAAAAAATTCGCTTAAGAATGTGGCAAGCTATGACAAGGAGGTAAACTTAACCGTGTTTTCAATTGCTACTCCCGAACAGGCAGTGAAGAAAGTTCTTGATTGATTAAATCAACTATTGCAATATTCACCACATCAATAGTGCACTGAATGCTGTACTCCTGAGATTGTACGGCTCATCAGTAAGTTAACAAATGAAAGAAGACTATGTGTGCATGCATGTATGTATGTATCTGTGTGTGTGTGTATGTATGTATGTATATGTGTGTATGTATGTATGTATGCATGTATGTACATATGCAAGTACGTATATATGTGTGTATGTATGTATGTATGCATGTATGAATGTATGTATGTAGGCATGTATGTATGCGTGTATGTATGTACGTTTGTGTGTGTGTATATATGCATGTATGTTTGTGTTGTGTGCAAGTGAATGTTCATTAATCTATCAGTCCATATACCTGATTTTTCTATCTATTCAATACATTATAAATTTGATTCATCCTCGTTTACCTATGTATATAATTTCATTAGTGAAAATTTTTGTTGACCCTACCAGATCCTGTCTTTTGACCAATCTAAATTATATATTGTGAAAAAAGCCCTGTCAATTCAGTGTAAAATAGTGTCATTGACAGTGTAAAGTAGTATCACTGACACAAAGCAAAATCCAATTTGTGCAAAATACCTAACATAATGAGTGTTTGCGCAAGACGATTGAATTTAACGAGCAACACTAATGAATATCTAGGGCACCTGGAAGGCTCAGTGGTAGCGTGCTCGCTTCACGTGGTAAACATCCTGGTTCAGATCCCAGGAATGGACACGAAACGTGGGTGGTGATACGTAAGGTTTCATTTGCACGTATGTTTCCGCCATGTCAGGACCGCCTGATGCCCCATTGAGAGAACACACAACTGTACACACAAACAGTGTAACAACTTCCTGTTACACACACAATTAACAAATCAAATAACACCAAAATCTAATAAGTCTACACGAAGGTATAATGTAGTAGCACATTTGTAAAATGAGACTTATTGACCCACTGCTGAAGAGGACCACAGATAGTGGTCGAAATATGCATATTTTATGTCCATTTTATCTCATTCTCCGACAGTGGGTGTCTCAAGTCTACACGAGCTCATCATTCACTACAGTGAGACACTTCCTTGTAAGAATGAAATCGCCCGACCGCATGTTGAATGATATCAGGTCACTGTGTTGAGGAAGCTGATCAAAGCAAGTCTTGACCCCTTCATTCCTGTGACGGCCCTTCAACTTTGCAGAACTGCTTAACTTTATCTCAGAATCAAATTGTATCTCGATTAGGCTACCCTCTTATGCTCCCGGTGGCACCTTTATATTTACTCCCGTTGCCGCCAGGCGATTTTATTAATTATTTTGCATCGCCTCGGGAGCCATCTTAACCCTACTCCTTTGTGTGCACTCGTCCATAAGCGTTTATTAACATACGTCCAAATCCATCTCGCAAATAAAGCACATCATAAGGCGAATGTCTGGTGTCACGTATTTGCATATGAGGATGTTGCGGACATGTTGACAAACATCAGGATCCGGGTTTGAAACACATTCTCTCTATGTTGATCAGATAGTTGTGTTTACAATGCTATGCTCAATAACAATGGCCCTGCGCGTCTCACAGTCTCCCCAGCCAAGCACAGTCACGAGCCAAAGTTTTTAATCACTCTGAGTTTTTTCATGATAGAAAACTTAGATTCTTTAATTCATAACCTCTTTCTTTACCTATTCAAGAACGTTATATAACTGTAGGTTAAGTATTACATAGGAAAATGTATCACATACACGAACAAAGAACATTTGACCTTGTGAAAAGGTCATTACTGTAAATCAGGTCAAGAGGTCATAGGACACATTCCTGGGATGCATTTGTTACCAAAAAAAGACTTTGAAGCCAAATACAATTAGATGAATTTTTTCACCAAGGACGCTCGTGGTCACAGAAGTCTGCAAGAGACTCCATGTTCATTCCAAGTTTTTTGGTTACCAGATACCAAGACTTCATTGTACCAGAAACTCCCCCGAGGAGCTTATGTCTGCGACTGTGCACTGCCTGGCTTGTTTTAATGACCTAAATGCTGTTTTACTCCGCCGTCCTGACCCCCTCGCCCCATTAATAACAAACTCTCTCGTTCCGTCTCCTTCGCTGCATCGCCTGAAGTCTGTGTGGCATTCCGACAACAATAAGTCTCCAGCGCTTCTATCCTCCCCGTGCTGTGATTTCTTCTGGCGACAAATAAGATCGAGTTTTTTCAGTGCAAAAAATCACTTCCTCCAGGGAGATAGAATTGTTTGGCATCAGTCAGAATGCATCTTTGTTGGCATCTTTCATACTGGGCATTATTTTTTATCTATTTATTTATTTTATGTAGTTATTTATTTATTTATTTTTCAAGTGGACGACAAGCTCTTTTTTATCCTTGGCTTCGCCTTCCCCTCTTTCTCTTTAAGTGAAGTTGTAGAGAACGATAACACTTTTTAGTGTTTTCAGGGATTCTGCAGTAATAGTCAAGTAGTGACAAAAATAATATCGAATATTTCTATTACTGATGATAAAGCTTTCAATATCTTTGTTATAGGCGACTATAATCTTTCCTGTACTTTGAATAGCAACCTAAGAATCCAAAGATATTTCTGCAATCACTAGAATATATCCGATATGGGATGTATCGTATATAGGATATACTAGAATGTTGTCAATGAATAGTGTATACGGCCACACAAAGACCGACGCGTGAATGATAAATCAGCTACTGCGCATGCGCGTATCCGAAAGATATAAACAATAACAAACATAACGCTTTCGTTTCTGAATGAAATAAAAAATAAATAAAACAAGGAAGGAGTCTGAGACAAGCTAATTAGACTACACAAAAATTGGTCCGTCCTGTTGGATAAACTAAGTTTAAGAAAAAAATAATGTCAACAAAGAAGAAGAAGAAGATATAGAAGGAGGCACAGAGGAATTAAGTTGGCCCAACACCGACATTTTCAGGAACTTGATAAATAAGGAGAAGATTTCATTTAAATGGAAATTAGCGAGAATAGTACTCGTCTATAAAAAAAAAAGAGGGGAACAAGAGAGGACATCCACTTCTCCGAACTAAAGTTTCTTTCTTGAAATATGGGAGGGGAGGCATAATTAAATTTGTATTAGAGAACTCTCAATGAAAAATCTTGGCAGCACGTAGCAATGAAAAGAACACTGGCTTCGATCTGCAAAATCGTACGAATACTTCAGAAATTTTCGAAGCATCATAGGGTATCGCTGGAATGACTTCGTATCAAATCTGAGACTTCTGTGAAATATATTTTAGTCCAATTACCAATATATTTCGTCAACGTCAACTTCGGCTCTATGGGCATCATGTAGCATGTTTCCCTGATGCTGATCCTATTCAGCGTTATCTCCACAAGAGACAACCCTCGATGGAGGATACGAAGGGAATGTCAATAGATTTCATGGCTAGTGCAAGTTGATGAAACCTGTCGAAAGTTGTTTGGGATGGCAAGGGCGTCTTCATGGGAGCTTGGCCGGAGAGACCGTGGAGGGGACTGGGGCCGAATTGATAAAAGATTCTAATCCTAATTTATAAAAGATCCTAACCCTAATGGCGGAGATTTTTACCCAAATCCCTATTATGTCGGCGACCTAAACATGCTTATGTCTAGACATAACCTCGACATATGGACAGCTGATTTAGGTAAAAATCTCCGCCATTTTGAAGATTCATGTCTAGAGTTTGGGTTTAGGATCTTTTATAAAATCGGCCCATGACTACGGTGTATGAGTGAAGTAACGCCTTTCCTGGCGTATGTTCCCAATTGATGATAATCATCATCATCATGATCTACAAAAGCGTTGGAGACAAAACGAAGAAGAAATACAGATGGACGCACTGTACACTTAATGTAAACTATGGAGACAGTGCCAAAATAAAAATAAAAATGTTCTGAAATAAAGTATATATCAGAGATAAACTTTTCATCAAAGTTT
>NC_134794.1:19232432-19247432 GCF_046742065.1 Oratosquilla oratoria | reverse complement strand
GTGTTTCATAAGTACACGAACGGATGTCATCCATTAAGTTTATGTTCTTGGCATTATGCAGTAACTCTTCGGGGGGGCTAAAAGAAACGAGGAAAGTTTAAACGGATCGTACATTTCTTTTTCTGTTCTATCAAAAATTCTTCAGGGAACACGTTACTTATCTATAAAGTTAGGGGGGGGAGGGGTGGTCATAATATTCACCCACACCCAAAGGTCCCACAAAAAAAAAAAAAAAAAAAAAAAAATTATCTCCATGTTCTTAGTGACAGCAAACAAAACCAATTATGTAAGAATCGTCTGTAGACAATAGAAATTATAGTAAAATGAATTATCTAATAAATATATATAACAGATGACAGGTATGCTAAGCTGGACGTAATGCAGAGTAAAAAATGAGTTCCAATTTTCGTAAGGAGTAGGAAATCTTTAGTATGATTACAAAGGATTACAAAGGCGGAGCATGCCGACAGGAGACCTTTTGGTCCATATCTAGGTTGGATGCGAAAAAAATCATAAATTAATAAATAAACAAATAAAAAGCCTAATAATGTAAATGATAAATAAAATACATGAATAAATGCATAGGTATAGTTAAGTAATAAACAAAGAGGTAAATAGTAAATAATGATAAATTGACATATAACTAATAATAAATAAAAATCAAGCAAATAATAATAAACAAACAGACAAATGATAACAAACAAATAAACAAATGACATTGAATGATGGGAGTGAAAGCGGTGTGTATGTTCCTCTTAGTCCAACACCTCAAGCCACCTCGCTTTGCGGGTAACACCTGTTTTTGGAGAAAAATAAAACACAAAGCGACACCTGAACAAGTTTTTCCTGTAAATAGCAGGTTAGTATTCATTATAAATGGAGAATGATAATAGTCATTATGTTTACAAGACAATTCACTATGCCAGTTCCACGCAGTGGGAAATAAGACACCTATGGTGGGGCAAAGCCCTGTCAATTGCTGCAAGCCGCCGGCGTTGTGTCGCCTCCTCGCCTAGCCAAGACTGTCGGGAACAAATATATATATATATATATATATATATATATATATATATATATAGATATATATATATAGATACGTAAAGGAATCAGATCAACGGGCAAGTCTACACAAAAACAAGAAAGAAAAAAGAAGAGTTAATATGGTTAGGTCATAGGGACGAAAAAATAAGATTATTGTATGAAATAAAAAGAAAGAATAGTCGTCTCACGGATTGATCAAGAGGATATTGAAAAATGGAGAAGATGAAGCACAAAATCCAGGGACAAGGTAAACATGTCAAATGAAATTATCTATCAAAAATAGCCAAACGGCAGAGTAATAGCAAAAGGAAGGTCCTAATCTAGAAATACAGAGTGTTGCAAAGAACTTAGAAATATAAACGACTTTAGGGAGAGAGAGAGAGAAAGAGAGAAGAGAAAGAGAAGAGAGGAGAGAAAGAAATTTAGTCTCAGAAGAAGAAAAGGTCAAAAGAGCAAAAACCTCGAAATAGAAGACGCCAGAGACCTCGACTGTCTTTTTATTCATACCAGAGAGAGAAATACGAGGTGTTTTTTTTTCCAGAAATAAAAATAAACAGATAAATAAATGAATTGATAAACAAAAGAATTAACATAAAAAAACAGAAAAAAAACAGAGAAACGCCAATCTATCCATAGATGATGTATACGATGACGCTCACTCCAGTTTGCCGGGGTATGAAATTATCACCAAGAAAACAGATACAATATACCTACAAATGGCGAGAGAGAGAGAGAGAGAGAGAGAGGGGGGGGGGGAAGAGAGAGAAAGGGGGAAGAGAGAGAGAGAGGGGGGTGAGGAATGGAGAGAGAGAGGGGTGTGGGGAGAGAGGGAAAGGGAGAGAGGGAGAGAGAGAGGGGGGAGAGGGTGAGGGAGGGAGAGAGAGTGGGGTGGGGAGAGGGGGAAAGGGAGAGAGAGGGGGGTGAGGGGGGGAGAGAGAGAGAGGCGGGGTGAGGGAGAGAGAGAGAGAGAGAGAGGAAAAATAGATACAATATACCTGCAAATGGCGAGAGAGAGGGGAGGAAGAGAGAGAGAGGGGGGAAGAAAGAGAGAGGGGGGAAGAGAGAGAGAGGGGGAAGAGAGAGAGAGAGGGGGGAAGAGAGAGAGAGAAAGAGAGAGGGGGTGAGGTAGGGAGAGAGAGAGAGGGGTGTGGGGAGAGATGGAAAGGGGGAGAGAGAGAGAGTGGGGGGGAGAGAGGGTGAGGGAGGGAGAGAGAGGGGGTGGGGGGAGGGGGAAAGGGAGTGAGGGGGAGAGAGAGAGAGAGGGGGGTGAGGGAGAGAGAGAGAGGGGAGGGAGAGAGAGAGAGGAAGGGGGAGGGAGAGAAAGAGGTTATGACTCAGCAACAGAAAATTGATGGTAAGAGGGTTTTTTCCAATGGGGAATGTACATCAGAAACGATTGCCATTAAGCTCAGATAAGGAACCAGAAAAGAAGAGACCAGTCAGTGGAATTTATACACACCCTTCGTCAGAACTACGTAAAAAATATAATAAAAACATTGAATTAAATCACCTGGCGACAGGGAGAATTAATATACAAAACTTTTCTTGATTGTGCTGAGTGTAGCAAACCAGTAATAGTTCTTATTTTCCTCTTTCTCTTCTTCTTCAGTTCAATAAAATCGACTGTTGGTTGCTTGAATGAATAAAGTTCTAGATAGGTTAATGATATTTTAGAATATCTAGGACTACTACTAGAAGATGTTAACAATAAGTGTCGGGAACTAGATGTTAATTGGAGGTTTAAACTAGTAAAATGTAGATCGTAAAAAAAATTAATCAGTAATGCGGAAAACTAGTTTAAATCAAAGCAATAGCCTTCATGGAAGAGAAAGAAACCTTCTGTCTACCAGGATATCTTGCCTAAGACGGACACGATCACAATATATAAGGGGTGGAGGACCTATGCTTCAAGTCTGAGAGGGTATTCATTGGCTTTCTCCATAACTCCAGTATTAGTTTTTTCTTCTTAATCATCTTCTTCTTAATCATCTTCTTCTTCTTCTTAAACATCTTCTTCTTCTTAATCATCTTCTTCTTAATCATCATCATCTTCTTCTTCTTAATCATCTTCTTCTTAATCATCATCATCTTCTTCTTCTTAATCATCTTCTTCTTAATCATCCTCTTCTTAATCAGCTCCTTTTTCTTAATCATCTTCTTAATCTTAATCTTGTTCTTAATTTTAATCTTGTTCTTAATCTTAATCTTGTTCTCAATCTTAATCTTCTTCTTCTTCTTCATCTTCTTCTTCCAACCTTGTTACGGACAAAAAGGTTTCCTACTGATATGATTTTATTATTGTAACTAGTTTTAATTTCAAGAATCAGATTATAACGTAGTTATGATGTAGAAAGGAAGATGCAGGGAGAGCATTTCAGAGGAACGATCACAAAAGCCTGAAACGCGTCTTCATAAAGTGTAGACAGGGGTGCACACGTCAAAGTGATGAATAGAGTACAGGATCAGCGAGAAAAATAGATTTAGAAATAAAAATACTAAAATAAGAAAAAATAAAAATCGATCCAAAGGCAAAAGAACCTCCAGATGATGAATGAGTCTTTCAGTAAATCAATACAAAGAAACTGAATACGCAGGAAATAAGATGTGGTTCAAAAAGAAAACGGAAAAAAATATATGTCTCACAAAGATACAAAAAAGAAATAGATAGATATGCCGAGATGTGTTAGGAGGAGATAAACAATGTGAAGGAATTGATTGAGAAAAATTCATAGGGAAATAAATACGTTTTATGGCTGCACAAGAAAAACGAAAACAAATGAAGCCTGAGACAAATGGTACGAAAATGATAGACGAAGCAGCGAGAGTTACATATCGGGTTCTATATAAAGATATAAAAAAAATCCCCAAAGAATAAAAAAAAAGGATTTGGAAAAACATAAATGCTGAGAAAGAAAAAAAAAAGAGAGAGATGACGTTTGATTTTTCGAGATAAGAAATAACAAGACAAAGAACTCTTGACCTACCTCCTCAGATATTTTTATGAAATTCTGTTTTACAACCATGTTGAGATTATCTTAATACCTAATACAATCGTTTGATATAAAAACATAAGAACATAAGAATGAAGGAGACTACAAGATTATCTTAATACCTAATACAATCGTTTGGTATAAAAACATAAGAACATAAGAATGAAGGAGACTGCAAGAGACCACGGCAGGTAGTTCCATGCCCATTACCACCTATCATAGACATACATAAAGTTATCAAATTTCTTAACATAATCGATAGTTTCAGCCCCCACTACATGATTACAAAGTCCATTCCATTCGTTGACTACTCTTGCCTATTTTCTTTTTAAATCTGAATTTGTCCAATTTATATCCATTACTGCGAGGCCTGCCCTGTTCTCTTGATATGATTCCCTTGCCTACATCACCATTGTTAAAGCCTTTGACCCACTTGAACACCTCTATTAGATTACCCCGCACTCTACGTCTTTCCAGAGAGTGTAAGTTAAGGTGCCCAAGCCTGTCCTTTTAAGGTGATACTGAGCTTATATATCATTTTGCGCATTCTCCTCTATACTGTTTAAAGTTAATTAACATCTCTTCTTTAGGACGAAGACCAAAAATGTGCCGCATAGCCAAGGATGGGTCTCACTAACGCCAGGTAGTTTGATAATTACCTCTGCACTTTATTCGTAACGGTCCTAGCAATGAAACCTAACGCACTATTCCTGGCTCTAATGCACTGTTTCCTGAATTTAAGGTCCGGACTCACTAGCACTCACAAGTCCCTCGCGCACTCAGTTTTCTCTGAAAATGTGCTTTCTAAGCTATATCTATTTTCTTGGTTGTGTAGACCCACGTTTAACACCCAGCACTTTGAGATATTGAAATCAATTTGCCATTTGACCGACCATGCAAACAATTTAAGATCTTCCTGCAGTATCCCGGCGTCTTCTCCTGACCGAATTTGGCGTCATATTTTAGTGTTATCCGCAAAATTATTAACATCACTGACAATCCCATTGTATCCATTAGATCCTACAGTAATACTCTTGGGGTTGAATATCCTCTTGTAAGATACTCAAGCTCTTCTGGAGGTCGTAGAATCCCTTTGCTTGGTTTCAAGATCAATAAGGTAGCTCAAAATACAATAACTCCCATTGGTTTTGTATCTAGGTTCCCTCCTAACCCTATGAGGGCCCTAGCCTGCTCTAGATTGCGATCATTTCAACCAGCGGTCTACTTTATAGCAAACCTTTTGGAGTCCACCGATTTCCAAATGTGGGGCCCACAAACAGAGACCTGGTTTTAGTTGGTTGATCCATAGTTTCCTTGAAAGTGGCAGTTGCCGACAAGATTGACGAGTTAAACACCATATGAGGACGGAGCCTTGATTTGTACGACGTTTCGTTTATTACAGCTTTTTCAAGTACGTACTTGAAAAAGCTGTAATAAGCGAAACGTCGTACAAATAAAGGCTCCGTCCTCATATGGTGTTTAACTCGTTGATCCATAGTTATTGTACGTAGTATTGATATGGTCTCTATAAAGGTAAAAAACATAAATACATAAGTATGGGATGCGTGAGGACATAACTTGAGAGAACCACGTCTTTGGACAAATGGAGGAGAACAGTGGGGTCAGGTGAAGTTGAAGTTCGAGTTCTGAAAGAGTCTGCGGAGGATGTGAACGTGACGAACCGACAATACCTTCCCAAGCTGTACACGTTCTCCCAAAATCCTTTTTTAACGAAAAGAACTAAACAACACAGATCCCTATCAGAGAGACAAATAGAGGACATCACTTCAGTTACATGTCTCACTTGGTAGCGTAGAGACTAGAGAAGATGATACTTGTAAGATGGAAGAGAGGTCAAGAATGTGAAAAATTTTGTAAGATCATGTGACCACAAGTACCTGAGTTCTTGCTACACACATACACACATGCACATATACACGCGCGCACGCAAGCACGCAAGCACCATTTGCCTTACAAGCGCTTACTGACTCTCATACAAACACGCCATTGCAGTGAATGCTTTCACATATTCCCTTGGAATCCCATTTATCGTTTTTCAAATAGTTTAAATTGATCTCATTCAATCTGATTCATTTTTCTGAACAAGTCTATTAAAGAGTTTTCAGATCTCTTAGTATTTCTTAAACAAACTATATCTTTTGGTTATTTTTATCTTATGATTGGGCAGAAACTCGCTCTCCAAAGGATAGCGGGTCTTCTTCCTCATAGGACTTTTACGTTTCGTAGACACTTTTAGGAGTTTACGTTCCATAGACAACCATAAGAAGGGTGACAACGGCTCTGTTGTCTACTGACTATATTTAGCTACAAATACATTTCTGCCACATTTTACGAATCGGGATTAACTACCAAAGGGTTAATCAAATGAAAACTGATCATTTTCCTGACCCGAAGGGTTTTTCCAAAGCTGAATGGAATTGGTTGGTGTCAGCCAAAATAAAATTCACAAGTCATGACCTCAAATGAAAAGGTCAAAAACCTTTATACTCACCTGTCACCTTTGCCTTTGAGCTTGGAAAGCCGGCCCAGTGACAGTCACTGTAGGATTAGCCGTTATACATAATGTTTATTAGCAGTGAGGAAAAATTTAGTTGGAAATAGATTAATTAAAGAAAGTAAAAACAAAATTTTGAGAGAGCAGGTCCTGCCTCCTACTCGCGCCTACACACATACACACATACACACACACACACATACACACACACACACACACACACACACACACACGCATGCACACACACACACACACACACACACACACACGCATGCACACACACACACACACATACACTGACGACTCCTGGCAAAGTGGTTGAGTTGTCTGCTGCCACTACGGCGTTTCGGGTTCAAATCCCGCCCAGGGATGAAATAATTTCAGTACCGATGCGCTGCGAGTCGTTACTCCAACTCTCATGGGCGGGGAATTTGGTGTGCGTGTAAGGTTACAACACTACCCATAGATTGGTCATATATGAGCTCTGAGCTCTCTTTCGGGAAGGAAATAGCTGTCGATCACGAGTCTAACACGTGATCGAAGACCACTATATATACAGTAGATCACTTCAACAAAATGTAATAGCACATTTGTAAAAAATAATTACGAAGAACCCACAGTCGGAATAAAGGGAAACTTAGACGAAACTATAACTTCTATATTTCGGCTAATACCTATAGCCCTCTTCAAGAGACATAAATGCAATTGAACTGTAAGTGGAGAAGGAACCGAGATAGCTTTGCACACGACATTTCGTCACACAGGGCGGACTCAGAAAGGAGGGGGATATGTGGTCAAACGGGTAGGGGTGTGAGATCAGAAGGGATGCGGGGTCAGGAATGGTGAGGGAGCAGTGTCAGCAGGATGAAGATTTTTAACCAAACGACTCACAGCTAGACGAAATATCATGTCCGGGGGCCATTGACCTTTGGAGATATTCAAGTTCGGACATTCTTCTATTAAGGCGGATTTAACAGGGTTTTTTTGTGTTTTTTTCTAAAGCTGCAGTATGATTTAAACAATAATTTGGCCTTGTCCCAGTCAAGACTATGATTTTTGTTGCTGACATGTTGAAACACAGCGGAATTTTCCTGGGCATATCTAATGGATCTTTTGTGTTCTGTCAATCACCATACTGCACCAAGAAATTCTAGGTACACGACCGCCTCCCCACAAGAAGTTGCTTTGACTTTCGTGCATAAGGAAAGATAAATTAGAGGTATAGGCGAAAAGGGTTCAATATACACACGACGAAAAATTAACAGGTTATTTTAATGAAGAGAGTGGGAAACGAAAATATGTACAAAGTTGATGTGTTTAGACCACAAAAAACCCTTTGACTTTCGTGCACAAGGAAAGGTAAATTAGAGGGATAGGCGAAAAGGGTTTAATATACACATGACGAAAAATTTACAGGTTATTTTAATGAAGAGAATGGGAAACAAAACTATGTACAAAGTTGAAGTGTTTAGTCCCTAGGCATCTGACCATAGAACACCTACAAAAAAAAAAAAAAAAAAAAAAATTATAAGACGATTATATAGGTAGAGAAGTGTCCATGCCTTTGGGTCTGACCAGGGTCTGAATAGTTAAGTGACTACCACAGAAAACCGTATCAAGCAGATTGTTGAACAGTATCCTCGACAATACTAGTTTAAGATAATATTGTGGCTATCTGTGTAGATGTGATGTTTTTACAAAAGCAACCTGGTTATGTAGAAAGGGTGAGAATTCTTCATCTCTCAGACGACCAGAATATCAGATATCTACTTAGATATCTAGAGTAGACGGGGATCGTAAAACAGCTGAATCAAGTCTAGCCTACAGTTGCTTTTACGACTGTGAGAAAAGCTCTGTTTCACCCCGAGGTCTCATCATCATATCTAATCACATATTTTTTTCTATATAGAAATTATATTGAAATGTTACACAATATATTTTAAGGTTTGTAATAATGAATACAAACATATAGGAAAGAATCAATATTATTAAATTTTGTTATTCGAAAGCTGTTCTTAATGCACGTAAAATATTGTTATTTCAAAAATGAAAGACTATTCTTAGATATACATGTAGCATTCAGAAATCAAAAAACAAAGTGTTAAAGTCGTGTGATTATGTTGAATGGCCATGTATCATATGTATGTCTTAATTTCTAAGACGAAGTTAGACATCAGTTCTCGAACAAAACTCCTAGAAGGTTCAAACAGAACATGATAGATACGTAAGACTTTAATTTAATTGTATGATAAGACAGCATATTCAGTCCTTTTTACAGCAATAAATCACATTATATATATTCAGAATGCATATATAGGATCCAATACGACAAATTTTACACAACATAGATATAAGGATGTTTACACTTCACCCAAACTTACGTTTGTCTAACTTATTGTTAATTAATTATCATTTGTCTTTATCAATACGGACAAGATACATAAATGCGTAACATGTCTGTTGAGGAAGGACGGGAGAGGACAGAAGACAGGGGTGAATGGAGAATGGTTGTATATGGATGATGTTGTGATGCATGAGGTGGAATGGGCGGGGGGATGGGGAGTGAGGTAGTATGTGTGAGCAAAATTTGACGCAGCCCGAAGAGATTTCTCCCCGTCTTCTCCTTTTATGCATGGGGGGACGGAGAGGGGGGGTCGCCGATTTAATGAAGCGGCCTTGCTGTGGATGTGCTGTGTCTTGCGACACTGCTTCTGACCCAGGGCAGTGGACAAGGTGCAGGGATGACCCGTCATCCAGGAGGTGCTAAAATAAGAGGGAGGGTGGAGGGGTGTGGAGTGTATTCAGGGATGGAATGGGTGGGAATGATTTTATGCCTTTTCCTTTTTGGCTACCTCCCTTGTAAGAGGGAAAAAGCCTTGGTATATGTATGTATGTATGTATGTACAACACTGAATGGGTCCCAGTGACTAGAGATACATTTTTATCAACCACAATGCACTGTAATTCTAAGCCATCAACATCGGAGGAAACGTGGAGGCACATGCAAAAATTGAAACGTGGTACGCCCGAGGACTCGAACCAACGGCGGCAAGCACGTGACCAGTGCTGTAGTGACTTAGACCAATACACCATATATTGCTTTATTTTCTCTTTTTTTCCGTTCTCTTTCTCTTCTTTTTCAAGTAGGTTCTTGATGCACTTGGCATCCTATTCTCAGTGTGTCACTTTGTTCCCACTGTTCTAGTTCCACTTCAGACACTTACCATGTTTATTCAGTTCAACATACCTTTTCATGTTTACTTGTCACTGTTTTATTTCATCAATGTCTTATTTTATTTCAGTTGGTTTTGCCCAGGTACTAGTTACCAGTTCACTTCCTGATTTACTTTTTCCTCGTCCAGTTAACTGAAATATCGATGTTTGTTCACATTGCTCTTCTGTGTAAATCTATTCCGTACGTGTTTACATGATAGTTGCTTATTTGCATGCATGACCATTTATCCCTTCACATTGGACACTTGGTCCGCCAACTTGGTGGTTGTGTACTCATGTTACCTTTTTGTTTCACTTTTATTGTATGTAATTCTGTTTGTCTCACTCTTGGTGTAATTATCTGTATTTCATTACATTAAATGGCCACATATTTCGACATGATGAACAAAGCGAGGACAATACCAAGGCCCTCTCCCAGTTGCATCGCGAACCACATAAAACGAGCTCACTTTATATAACTCATTATACCCCTGAAGACGTTTCCCGGATGAGAATCAAAACGTTGGGTTTAATAAACCCTTCAAATTGAGTCTGGTGTTTTACTCTCTTCGCCAATATATACATATATATATGTGTGTGTGTGTGTGTGTGTGTGTGTGTGTGTGTGTGTGTGTGTGTGTGTGTGTGTGTGTGTGTGTGTGTGTGTGTGTGTGTGTGTATACACACAGACAAGGAGCTCGATAGAAGCATGTCGTCGGCATCCCCTCGTTGTCCGAGGAAGGGAGGACCCCGGTTTCCTTCTCTTCAGGATGTTCCTCCGTGTCGATGTCTAATATGGCTGAGCAACCCCAGTCGGTGCCGGAAAAGCCGCGGGCAGGAATCGCAGGGGAGGCTCGGTGGAGGCTGGGGCTGCGTCGCCTTCGCTTTCCTCTCCTCGCGTCGTTGTTTATCCCGTTCTCTCCGTTGAGAATCTGGTAAATAGTCAAGCTATAGACTCGAACCAAACTGAGACGTAAAAATAAATAGTGATTCAGGTTTGTTCGAGTTCATAGCTTGACTACGTAACAGTTTCTGTACATGCTTCCATCGAGCTCCTGGTCAGTCTCGACTGTGATGGCATTGAATTAAAATGAAAATTAATGTGTTTGAAAAGTTTAACTTTTATGTACTGGGGACCATTTAGTGTATATATATATGTATGTATGTATATACAACACTAAATGGGTCCCAATGAACATAGCAATTGTACTATCATAGCGGAGATGGGTTGAACGCTAAATGTCGTGTATGTGTGTAACTTGAGCATATAAATATATAAGAAAAGTTGCGCTCAACCTATATCTCTCTTGATAGCGTAATCGGTTAAGTCACTGCCACATGTTGTGTGCTAGCGGATGTTCTAGTCCTTAGCTGTACCACGTATCAGTTTCTGCATGTATGCCTCCTCGAGTTTCTCGACGTTGATGGCTTAGAATGAAAGTGATTTATGGCTGACTATATATATATATTATATACATATATATATACATACATATATATAATGTGTGTGTATGTATGTATATATATATATAAAATGTGTGTGTATAGATATATATATATATATATATATATATATATATATATATATATATATATATATACACACATGTTATCATATATATATATATATATATATATATATATATATATATATATATATATATATATATATATATATATATATAATACTGTTTCAGCACGCTTTTGATTTAATGGAAAACTACTCCTAATCTTGATTAGGTAGCGCGATATCTTTCTCTACCCAGTCTCATAAAAGAAAAGAAACTTTGAGACGCTTTTTGACTTTATTTTCAAAATATACTTTTTGTCATTATACATTTCATGTCAGAGGGTTATACTAATTCACCACTGACCTTCTCACTGTGAAATGTAATTTTTTCATCTTCATTCTGGTTGCTTTTATATTAATTTTTCAGGTGAAGGAAATATGCTGCACTCAAAGTGCTACTCCGCTCTCAACAGAATAGACAGGTGCTAAATATTTTGCATGGACAAGGAAAAAACCTGGACCACATATTACTCGTGTTGTTTTGCGACCTTGGATGTATTTATCTTCATATTCACCTGCATGCAAAACACACAAATGTATCCATGTGTCTGTTCTCTTGTGGTATATGAAATGAAACCATTTGTAATAAAGAATGGGTCGTTTTCCTCAAACACCTGCGAATGAAGCAGAAAAATATTGGACGAAGCATTTCAAAACAAAGTAAAAAAAAAAGTTTTAGCAGGAATGCACAATTTAGAATATTAACAGCCAGGTAGACAGGCACTAACAGACGGAAAAGTAGGTCATATAGACAGACAGACAGACAAATATATGGATAGAGAGTTGTATGCAATTGTATAGACCAGCGTTTCTCAACCTTTTTACCCTTGCGTAACCTTTAAAATAAATTGCATGTCTCAAGGAACCCCTACGCAAAAAAGAAACACATAAAGCATATCTTTCTCATTTTATTTCCATCGTAATAATAGGTTAGATAGGATGATGTCTATATTTCATATTACAATAACCAAGAATATGTCGTGCGTGTTTAATTATATTACGTATATGAAATTAAGTAAAGAGTCAAAAGTGCATTAGTTTATCTCACTTGTTCTCACGGAACCCTTAGGGACCTTTGCGGAACCTTAAGGTTCCGGGGAACCCTGGTTGAGAAACGCTGGTATAGACAGACGGGTACACTACGGTAGACCGAAGGAGAAATAGATGGTTAGATGAAAGGACAGGGAAACGGACTAGTGTACATACATACACACACACACACACACACACACACACATATATATATATATATATATGAGTGGCAGGGTGGTGAGATAAACGATCCATTCCTCATCATATATATATATATATATATAAATATATATATATATATATATATATATATATATAAACTCAAAATTATGTTGTTATATTCGAATAGGTCTACAAGTCATACGGAACATGAGAGAGGCGGTGCTCGACAGAGCCAGTGTGGTCTGACGAACTGGACGATATAGCCTAAGGCTGAAAGGCTTAAAGGCGGTCTTGGGCCTAATAATGTAGTCTCTTCGTCACAGTGTGGAGAATGGTCGCGCCCTTATGTGGGAATAGGTAAGGGATTTCTCAAGGGGAAAAGAGCTCTATTTATCATGCGTACATGTGCATATACACACACAAACAAACATTTGTGTGCGCATATGTTTTTGTATGGCGTGTGTCTTTATGTGTTTGTGTGTGTTTACCTAATTGTATTTGTTGCATTTACCTAATCATATACGAGTAATTATAGTATATAGGAAAAGAGCAACATTCGTGGGGTTTCGTCTTTTACTCTCCAGTTTATCATATTTAGCTTAATATTTATATATAATTACGACTTGTGCTCCCTTATTTTCCAAGTGTGTGTGTGTGTGTGTGTGTGTGTGTGTGTGTGTGTGTGTGTGTGTGTACGTGTGTGTGTACGTGTGTGTGTGTAATGAAGAGTAAGAGGCAGATCCACCTCCCGCCCCACATAAACGTTCTCCCAAAGGCGACGTTTTACGTGAGCACGTGAAACGTTTGTCTGTTTCCCTTCGGCCATCTCGACTATCATCACTTCACCAGTTCACTAAGTTTTCTATTCAAAAAGAAATGAAAAGGTTGGAAACCCAGGTGAAAGCAGCTTTGGCTTAATCACGATTCCAGTATTTGTTCTGTTTGTATCTTAGAGGCTGTGCGTGCACCTTGTTAATTAAACGGACCATTGAACCAAGCTGGTTCAGCCTCCTACTCTCTGTGTCGTGTTGAATGCTGATGGACATACTCACCAAGGGAGACTGAGGTCCCACATTCGTCATTTTACAAGAATTAACAATCATTTCCGGGTGGAACTTCCTCCTTCTTTCTACCTAACCTCAACCAACTTTATGCGTCTTTGGCATGGCACTACCTAGGGTCTTCAATCCCCATTCCAGCTATTCCAGGATTTTATGCATTTGTAAGAAAAACCGTAGTTTTTCTTTTTCATGTCCTTCAGATATGTGGCGTTTTTCACTTTGTTCTCATGACGTCTTTCAGGATAATTGTCCTTTTTACTTTGTTCCCGTGACCTCGTGATGTCTTTACATCCCAAATAGAAAGATCTCTCTCTCTCTCTCTTTCTCTCTCTCTCTCTCTCTCTCTCTCTCTCTCTCTCTCTCTCTCTCTCTCTCTCTCTCTCAAATTCGTCCACCAATTTCGGTGATATGAACACCGCAAGCAAGTCACCTCTCACTATGACCCAATAAGGATGGCAAGTTGCTTTCATTTAACCATTTTGGTCGCTATAATTCAAATGTAATTTGGATGAAGACCTCAATTATGTCATACACATAACCGAATGTATCCAAGGAATTAGTACCTATAAACATAAAAGAACATTCACGACTCTCTCTCTCTCTCTCTCTCTCTCTCTCTCTCTCTCTCTCTCTCTCTCTCTCTCTCTCTCTCTCTCTCTCTCTCTCTCTCTCCCTCTCTCTCTCCCTCTCTCTCTCTCCCCTCCCTCTCTCTCCCTAGGGAGACGGGATCAAAGGATATTATGATGACGCCAGAAAAAGAACCGGTCAAGTTATGGCCGTGTGACCTGGGCAGAAGGTTCATTGCCAATACATGTTCACGTGAAAGGACAAAGCAGAGACCTTCAGCCTCTCCTTTGTCCAACGGAACCGAATATGTGTAAAAGGAGACCACTAAATCCTTTTGCTGGGATAAGGTGTACGAGGGTCCCGGTGTAGATACCTCGATCGGGGTAACTATTCTCTACTCACAATATAGTCCAGGTAACGTGTAACATGGTCTGAATATCGATTACATCAGAGGATTCCTAGCAAGGTATTTCCAGATATGATGTATAATTTTTTTGGACAGATAATTCTCCCGTCCGAATGGTTTATCGTTATAACATTTCATGCATTTGGACACGGTGACGACAACTTCAACTTCTCTCCTATCCTCTGGTGTATACTTGCATTCACACACACACACACACACACACACATATATATATATATATATATGTATATATATATATATATATATATATATATATATATATGAGAGAGAAATTCGCTAGTAACAGCGACATCAATCCGATAATTTTTATGACAGTCGCATGCAGGATTCGAACGGGTGGCCGAAAGCAGTGGGTTCGAATCCTGCATGCGACTGTCATAGAAATTATCGGATACATACATATATATATATATATATATATA
>NC_134794.1:19134932-19227432 GCF_046742065.1 Oratosquilla oratoria | reverse complement strand
AGCGAAACCGGTCAGGAATAAACTCGATAATCAGATAAAGACCCGTGTTTCCCCCTCCACCTTTCCCATAATATATATATATATATATATATATATATATTACAGATTAGTCCCCAGTTATAAAGGAATGCTGGGTGACTCTGGTCCGTGGGGGGGTGTTATCAGTCACTAAAATACTGATTGAGGTATTGACCATACGTGGTAAGAAGTAAGAGAAGGAGAGGTATAGCAGACAGAGAAGATCCAACAATTGTAGTCACCTGCTATAATTACAGACAAAGGGAACTTTTACAAGTGCAGAATTGTGCTGAATAATTAATTGTCCTTTTTTTATGTAATTAAGGGGTGACTATAGTTGTTGCATCTTCGCTGTCTGCTACAAAGGGACTGGGAATTGGGAAAGAGAAGAGGGAAGGATAATGAGGAGGATGTGGAGCAGGAGGAGGATGACAGTGAGGATGGAAAAGAGGATGACTATGAATATATGAGGATATGAGAGAAAATGGGGATGACGATGAAAATAGGAATGAAAATGATGAGGATGTTAAGACTGAGGAAAAAGACGAGGATGGTAATAAGGATGAGGATGGATATGAGGATGAAGATGAGGAGGAAATTGAGGCTGAGGGAGAAGACGAGGATGGTGTTGAGGATGAGGATAAAGACGAAGATGTAGATGAGGATGCGTTCTACAACGGTACACACGACCATAAACAAAAACAAATTGGGGAGGTGATATATCCAGGTCCGCTCGTAATCGACGGTATATTTGGACAAGGAGGGAGGCGGTGGTGCTGGTGGTGGTGGTGGTGGAGGTGGTGGTGGTGGTGGTGGTGGTGGTGGTGGTAGTGGTGGTGACGTCAGGTCATGCAAAGGGTTGGGAGGCGGAGGTGAAGTGAGGCATGCGGCAGAGAACAGAAGGGTACGACGGGAGGCGAGTGACGGAGGAGAAGAGAGGAGAGAGGAGAGGACAATGACGACGGAGAATGGAGGAGGAGGAGGAGGAGAAGCGGAACAGTGGTGAGGGATAATGAAAGCAGAGCAATCGAGGAGTGAAATGGGATACAAGGGGAGAGAGACATAAGCAGGAAACAATATTCAGACCTGATTATAGACGAGGGGAAGAGGAAAGAGGAGGAGGAGGAAGAGGAAGAGGAAGAGGAGGATTAGGAGGAAGATAAGGAAGAGCAGGAGGAGGAGGAAGAGGGTTAGGGTTGGGGTTAGGAAGAAGATAAGGAAGAGTAGAAGGAGGAGGAAGAAGAGGGTTAGGATTAGGAAGAAGATGGGGAAGAGTAGGAGGAGGAAAAGGAAAGAGGAGGAGGACTATGGTGATAATGATGGAAATGGCAAGGAAGACGAGAAGAATAAAAAAATAGGATATAGGAGTAACGAGGATGAGTAGAAGGAGAAGAAAAAGAAGTAAAAGAAGTTGGGGGAAAGGGAGAAGGAGGAGGACCCATGAAGTTGGAGGTGACAAAGGGAATGAATGCAAATGTGGGAAGACCAAGA
This sequence comes from Oratosquilla oratoria, assembly GCF_046742065.1. Classification (NCBI taxonomy): domain Eukaryota; kingdom Metazoa; phylum Arthropoda; class Malacostraca; order Stomatopoda; family Squillidae; genus Oratosquilla; species Oratosquilla oratoria. Next base: position 19,225,923 of record NC_134794.1, on the reverse strand, counting down.
AGAGGCGTTGATGCAATGCGTAAAAAGGGGAACACAGAGAGAGAGAGAGAGAGAGAGAGAGAGAGAGAGAGAGAGAGAGAGAGAGAAGCAGAGATAAAGCGAGTGAGAGAAATATAAGGACAGTTTACAAGGAACCCGACAAGGACAAAAAGGATATAAGAGAGCAAAGTGGAGAGGAGCAAGATTACATAGTCAGCGAGAGGAGGGAATAAGGTTGTCATCGTTGTCGTCGTCGTCGTCGTCTTCGTCCTCGTCTTTGGCACGAGAATCTGGAGGAGGAATACACGTAGAACGTTATTCTCGAAGCCTTGTGTTGAGACCGGAGGCAGGGATTGTAAGAGGAGGAATGGATGGGGGGAAGTGGGGGGGAGGGGAGGGGAAGGAGGAAGCAGAAATTGGAAGGCAGAAGGGAGGAATTTGGGTACGAAGAGTAGGAGAGTTGATGAGAAGTAGAGTGGCAGAAAGGGGGAGAGGAGGGAATGAAGAGAGTGAAGGAAATTTAGAGAGGAAGAGAAGGAGAGGAGGAGAAAAAGACGAGATGTGAAGAGAGGAAGGGATGAAGAGAGACTGAGATAAAGGAAGGGTAGGAGAAAAGGAATGAGGGAGAGAAAGAAGGGGATAGACGGGAGAAGAGAAAAAGAAAGAGGAGGAGAGGAGGGAGGAACTGAGTGAGAGACGGAGGGGGAGGAAGAAGGAGAGTAGAGGAGAGAGGAGGAAGGAAATGATAGAAGGACGAAAGGAGAGAAGAGAGTAGAGAGAGAGAAGTGAGGAAGGAGGAGAGACTACAAAGAAGGGAGGAAAAGAGAAAAAAAAGAGAGAAGAAGAGAGAGAGAGAGAGAGAGAGAGAGAAAGAGAGGAAGGAAGTCAAGGAAAGAAAGAAGAGTGAAGAGGAGGAAATTAGGGAGAGAAAGAGATTGAGGAAAAGAAAGAGAGGGAAAAGAGAGAAAGAGAGTGAGGAAAAGAAAGAGAGGGAAAAGAGAGAGAGAGAGAGAGGGAATGTGAGGGAGGGGGGATAAAGGGATGAGGCGAGGGAGTGAGGGAGTCAAGGACATGCTCGGCGTAATTTAACGCTACACTCGTCCCTAATTCCACCTCCTACTCCTACTCCCACTCCCTGGGATCAACGCATTCCAGTGCCTGTCGTTGGTTGCACAACACGGGACAACGCGCCAACATATCGGCACATCATACATATATCTAATACATACCTACAAGACACAAGACATTTGATCACCAGACAGTTCACTCCAGCCCCGAAGATCCTGTCGACACAGATAAACATTAGAAAGTTTGCTTTAGAGTCGAGTGGTCGTCACAGGTTTCATTTAATGGTGATGTGTCAAGGAGGTGTCAGTCTGTCATCGGGAGCCTCGGACAGACACGTGACCCACTTTCCTGGAATCGGTATTTCTCTCACAACACACGAATTGTCACCCGTCGGCATCATATGTCTCCCATTTCGCCACTGATGCTAACATCTTCATTCCCCCCCAAAAAAAAATATATAAGTAGAGATATAGTAGAGTAGTAAACATAGATGAGTAGATAAGTCATGATATGTTTAACCCTTTCCTTACTGTGGGTGGGTGCATGATTCTCTCAGTAGAATAAAATTGCCTGACGACAGCGAAAAGTAAATAAAAAATAAAAAATCCAAGTCAACACAGTCGCTATTCCGTGATCAGGAACAAACTATTTCATCAAATATCATGAAGTATCAGAAGAGCAATTAATATGGAGTTAAACATATGGATTCATATGATTAGGAGAATGCATGTAATGACAGATAAATGTATAACTGTAAATAGATAAATGATATATACAAATTTGAATATGCATAAATGTATATATTTATGCATATATATACATATGCACGTATATACATATGCATATATATATGTGTATATATATATACATATATATATATATATATGTTGGTACATTGTGACAAGTTGATGAAGGTGGAAAAAGATGTTCCTGAGTTTATTCCTGACCGGTTTCGCTCTATGCTTCTTCAGAGGAAGCATAGAGCGAAAGCGGTCAGGAATAAACTCAGGAATTCGGAACTAGACCCGTGACTTCTTTTTCCACCTTCATCATGTATATATATGTATATATATATATATATATATATATATATATATATATAATTGTGTGTGTATATATATGTATATATATATATAATATATATATGTATAATATAATATACATACACATATATACATATACATATATATATATATATATATATATAATATATATATATATATATATCAAAGACTACTATTACACAGGACGTGCGCACCCGGATCCCTGGGTCCGCTAGCGGAGACCATTGCTTTCTTTGTAACCTAACATTTTATATTGGACAAATGTATCAAAACTACAGTAGAAACCTAACATTGTATATAGGATGAATATATCAACTATTGACTTATTCAATGCAGTATAAGTTAATATAAACTTTTATAGTGAAATAAGTAACTATTTTTAAGGCACTGTTATGCTTTGAAATACCAATTTTAGCCGGACTTAACAGGTATTTTTGTATGAGGGTTGGCGATTTTTTTTTTTTTTTTTTTTTAAATATAAACAATCGTTTTTTTTTATCAGATTTATTTGATTTAAATAGATTTGTTTATAGATTTTAGATATTGTGGGATTGCTATCTGATATGCGATCTGATTGCTAAAGGACATTTTTAGCATACCAATATAAGGAGCAGTGTTATATAGACTTGGCACAAGTATACAAGGAACGGTATAAGCCGTATGTGAGGACGGTATGCTCAGGTTCACTCGATTCCTCCAAGAGTTTTCTCATCTTAGTGACATTTGCTGCATTGTCTGTCACAACACTTTCAATGTGACAACCAAAATTTTGTTCAGCCTTCTTGATCGAATTTTGTATAAGTTGTAGAAGATATTCAGTAATGTGAGGTTTCCCTGATGTGTCTATTGTGTCAACTAAATAAATCTAACCAGTGGATGTTGTTAGAATGACACATATTATGGGTTCATTATGGATGTTAGACCACCCATCAATTGAAAGACATACAGTTTCATTATTCAGGTCATCTGCACACTTTTTATATTCCTTTTCATACACAAGATCCAAGTACTTATCAGCAATATCTTTTCTGGATGGAGGAATATAACCTGGCCTCAGGTTCTGAACCATCTTGAGAAACTGAGGATGCTGAACAAGACGAAATGGTGAATTTGTAGCAAATATAATTCTTGCAACTTCTTTGTCGAGATTTTCCTTTTGAGAGGCTGAAGTTTTTATGATAAATGTGTCCAGAGATGTTGATGACTTTCTTTTAGATGAAAATGATTTAGCAGAAGTGGCGCCTGTGGAGGAGTCTGATAGTGACCTTTTTATTGGTGGAGTCAGGTTTGCAGATAATTCAAGTGGAGCCGATGATGAAGGGATTGAAGCTGTTGATACAAATCCTGAAATGGAAAAAGAAAATGTTAGCATATTGCATAATTCATAAATGAATAAATAAATGAATGAATACAGTGTGATTTAGGTTATTTTGAGTACAGTAGTTATTTATTTGGAAATAATTAACAGGATATGAAATAGGTGGGCTTGTAATTCAGCCCACACACTAAAAATAATGGGTTAGTTGGGTTAGGTTAGGCTAAATCCCTTTGGGCTGAATTCCAATGGAACCTATGAAATATATTACACAATGTTGAATGAAATGAATAACAATCATCTAGGCCCCAAAGTTGAGTGGATACAGTATATTATAGTGACATAGTCATTACCCAAATTTAGAAGTAATGAAGTTGAAGTATCATCTCTTTAGGCCTTCACATTTTTATTGCACATGCTCTCCATTGTTCACCAAATTTATACAGTTGCGTATGAAAAGGGAGAAATGCACACGATATAAGTAAAATTATTTACCTGGGTCATCAATTTCTTCTTCTGTATGCTGTGGCTGACCTTGGCATTTATCTCTGTGAGATTTTAATCTTGACACAATGCCCTGTAGTTCCTGGCTGCAGTCTTTGCATTTAGCTCGGTACCCTTTGCCAAAAGTTGTTGGTAGTTTTTCAAAATAATTCCAGACAGGATAATTTTTTCTGCCTGAAGGAACCGCTCTGCCAGGTCCAGAAGACATTCTTCCTGGTTGATTCCAAAGCAGCAACTGACTCAGTGAGAAGCTGCTTACCTAGAACAAGTTTCAACAAGAATCTTGTTGAAACTTGTTGTGGGCTGCACAGTGATATACCGTTCCTTGTATACTTGTGCCAAGTCTATATAACACTGCTCCTTATATTGATATGCTAAAAATGTCCTTTAGCAATCAGATCGTATATCAGATAGCAATCCCACAATATTTAAAATCTATAAAAAAAAATCTATCTAAGTCAAATAAATCTGATTTAAATAAAAGATCGATTTTTTTTATTTTTAATAATATAAAAAAAATCGCCAACCCTGGTGTCCACTAACTTCATACAATAATACCTGTTAAGTCCGGCTAAAATTGGTATTTCAAAGCATAAGTGCCTTAAAAATAGTTTCTTATTTCTTTATAAAAGTTTATATTAACTTATACTGCATTGAATAAGTCATTAGTTGATATATTTGTCCTATATACAATATTAGGTTTCTAGTTTTGATATAGTTGTCCAATATATAATGTTAGCTTACAAAGAAAGAAATGGCCTCCGCTAGCGGACCCAGGGATCCGGGTGCGCACGTCCTGTGTAATAGTAGTCCTTGATTTATATACACAATATATATATATATATATATATAGATATATAGATATATATATATAGATATATATATATATATAGATATATATATATATATATATATATATATATATATATATATATAGATATATATATATATATATATATATATATATAAATATATATATATATATATATATATATTTATACATATATATAATATATATAATATAATAATGTATATATTGTATACATATATACATATGTATATATATGTATACATATATATATATATATAATATATATATATATATAATGTATATATTGTATACATATATACATGTATATATATGTATAATATATATAATATATATATATATATATATATATATAATGTATATATTGTATACATATGCATACATATGTATATATATGTATACATATATATATATATATATATGTATGTATGTATATACATATATATGTATATGTATATGTATATATATGTATATATATGTATATGTATATATATGTATACATATGTATATGTATATATATGTATACATATGTATATGTATATATATGTATACATATGTATATGTATATATATGTATACATATGTATATGTATATATATGTATATGTATATGTACATATGTGTATACATTTATACATATACACACACACTATATATATTATATATATATATATATATATTATATATATATATATTGCATATGTATACATGTACTGTACATATGTATACATATGTATACATTTATATATATATGTATATATATATGTATATATATATATATATATATAATTATATATATATATATATATATGTATATAGTGTTGTGTGTGTGTGTGAAAAAGTATAAATGTATACTGTACATATATGTATACACGTGTGTGTGTATGTGTATATATATCTATATATATATATATATATATATATATATATATATATATATAATATGTATGCATAATCTTTTGCCCCATACAGTGCTGTCGGCACAACCACTCCTTCATTCAATCTTCTCTTGGCATCCATTCCCAAATATCTATTTCTCATTACATTTTTTTATTCCCCCAATGAATTTCCTTGCTTTTCTCATTCTACATTCTTCCTCCACCTCTACTCCTCCCTTTCCCGCCGCATTGGCACCCAAGTATCTAAAACTATCCACTTCCTCCAGTATCTCTCCCTTAATACTCACTTCCAGTCTGCTGCCAGTTTCTCCCCTTGTACATCTTATCACCTTACTTTTACTCACATTTATCTTCAACTTTCCTCTTACACATACCTTCCCAAACTCTGTCAATAGCTTCCTCAATCCCTCCTCTGATCCTGCTACAAACGAAGTGTCGTCAGCAAACAACAGCTGCCTTATCTCCCACTTTTCTCCATTTTCTTTTACCATTTCCAATCCCTGACCCACTACCCTTGCATTTACCTCTCGCACCGCCCCATCCATGTATACAGTAAATTGAACAGCCAAGGAGACATAACACATCCCTGACGGAGTCCCACCTTTACCTCAAACTACTTACTCTCTCCATTTCTAATCCTAACACAAGCTCTACTACTCTCGTAAAAAATCTTGACTACTCTTAACAGCTTTCCTCCTATCCCATATATACACAATACCTCCCACAATGCATTCCTGTCTACCCTGTCATAAGCCTTTTCCAAATCCATAAAAGCCCAAAAGACATCTTTACCTTTTCCTAAAGTTTTCTCACCTATATTTCTTACCGCAAAAATCTGATCTACGCAACCCTAACGTGCCCTAAACCCACACTGTTCCTCACCAATTATTCCCCCTGTTCCTATCCTAATCCTCTCAATCAAGACCCTCTCATAATCTTTCCCAACTACACTTAACAAACTGATCCCTCTGAAACTACTACACTCACACTTGTCCCCTTTTCCCTTGTAAGGTGGAACTATGCAGCTATCAGGTATCTCCACAAGCTGGGTTACTATGGTAGAGCTGCAAGGAGGAAACCACTCCTTCGTCCAGCCAATATCAAGCGCAGAAAGGATTGGGCTGTTGAGAGACCTGTGGCCTTTTAGAGCACTGTCATTTTCTCTGATGTGCCACGATACGCATTATTTTCTGATAGTGGAAGAGTGTGGGTCTGAAGACTCTGTAGTCAAGAGTTTGACCTCAAAAGACTGCATCCAACAGTGAAACATGGGGGCATTTCAATAATGGTGTGGGGTACAATTTGGGGTGATAGTCGATCAGAGCATGTTGAGCGTCAAGGAAACATCAATTCAGGCAGATATGTTTCTATATTAAAGGAAGGTCTCATTCCAATATCCTCCAGTGGTAGAATGAGTAAAAATGTCTTCCTATTTATGAAAGATGGAGCTCCTTTTCACACTGCTCAAGCATCACATGGCCGAGTCAGTCAACGGACATAAACCCTATTGAACACCTCTGGGGGATGTTAGACCAACAACTTGCAGAAAAGAACAGGAAGCCATCTTCAAAGCCCGAACTCTTAGGATTACTACGGGAAACATGGCAAGAAATCCCTCAAGATGATATTTGTGAACTAATCACTAGCATACCAAAAAGGGTCATTGCATTGAAAAAAGCAAAGGGGATGTCAACCAAGTATTAGATATTCACATTGTGAACATTTATGAGGACTTAATTGTATCAGTTGCTTGTCTGATAAATCAAACGATTTATCTTTGTGTCTTTTCAATTCTGCCATGTCTGTGTATATATGTATGTATACATATATGCACATATGTGTGTATGTATGTATGTATGTATGTATATACATATTAACCTAGAAACCCTTTATTGAAAAAAAAACAGAAAAATGTATATATATTACGAACACAGCCTTGGTACTTTTCAACAGATTAGGATTAGAATTAAGAACATCTTGGTCCTACCACCCGCTCTCGCAGGATCGGTGTGTGTGAGAAAGAAAAGTTTGGAGGAAGTTTAAAGAATAATTGTATATGAAAGGAACTGTTGCTAATGAGCACCTATAAAGTTCTTTATCTATTTATTTGTCACGATTCAGGAAGTAAGGGGAGGAGGAAGGTATGCTTTCATTGATTGGTACCCACGAAAGTGGGGAAAATAGTAGGAGACATATTCATAAAGAAAGTTAGATTTGTGTGTGTGTTAGGGTTAAACTGAAATAAGAAGGTGCAGCCTAGGAGGAGTTAGAAATGAAATTGTTTTTACTAAAAGAACATGCATGTTTGCACTGGAACTGTATTTTATATTTGTGGCCTCTTGAGGTTTGCAGGACCATGATATATTTGTTAGATGTAGATCAGTTCTTGTTGAAGAAGGGGACCATGAAATTGAAATTAAATCAAGTGAACGACAAGAATGCTGTTCTTGCTTACGCATTCTACAAGATACTAGATACACTGTGTTTACTGAAACCCCTCCAAAAAGTGCTAGGTTACCTTATATGAAAATACCGACAAGGAAGATGTAATACTGACATTGAAAGAGAGCGTAATACCACTACTCACTGCGGGATATTTGAGGAAGCATTCACGGATTTTTCCCTTTGATGATATGGCGGTTTATGCTCTGTCATAACTCTTAGCCTGCCTACCCACACAGCATATTGTGGAGGCTTTACTGGGAGCTTTTTTTTCACATTGTTGGGTGCGCAGACCATAATTCAATTCAGTCACGTACGAGAAAGACATAAGTTGTGTGTGGGCCCACGTGACGAGCAATTTTACCTATTTTGGGGCGGCGGCCGTGGCTCTAAGTAGATTTTCTGACCGCTGTGTTTGTTCCCGGCGCGCGAACTGACCCCACGGTGCGCTGGATTGATATGTATATAATATATATATATATATATATATATATATATATATATATACATATATATATATACATATATATATATCTATATATACATATATATACATATATATTTATATATACATATATATACATATATATATATTTATATATACATATATATACATATATATATATATATATATATATACATATATATATATATATATTTATATATACATATATATATATATATCTATATATACATATATATATATATATATATTTATATATACATATATATATATATATATATGCATTTTTTTTTTCATCACTGCAAACACTACCTCACCCATGACCCATTAGTGTTATGCAAATATACCTGTGGTTGTCATTTGCTTGAACAACATTTTGTTTAAAAAATTTACCATAAGAAAAATACTGTTTATAGAAACGTAATAAATAATCAGTAACAAAAAATACATGTTCACAGTTCCAATGTATTATAGGCACATCAGATATCCATAATTATATTTAATGCTAAAACTCAAAAACCTGTTATATAAAATGACAATATAATTTATCCTTATGAAATTTATGAGAAAAATTAAGCTTAAGTTATTTAAATGTAATGGCCTCGAATAATTAACGATATGTGGTTAAGACTTGCAGAATAATGTTCAAATTAAGTTAAGACTGCGGGATGTGAAAAACAAATAGATGATAATGTAATCGAGATTCTGATGGATGTATAATTTTGTTTTAAGCGAATATGTGGAAAGTGAAGTCTACAAGGTAAATAAGATTTAAAGTTAAGATTGATTTTGACTGAAATAAAAATGGCTTCTTGGTTTTGTTTTAGGCGAATATGTGGAAAGTGAAGTCTACAAGGTAAATAAGATTTAAAGTTAAGATTGATTTTGACTGAAATAAAAATGGATTCTTGGTTTTATTAACAGAGAAAAAGAGAAAGAACAAATAAGAGAGTGAGAGAGATTACAAGAGATAAATGCAGAGGTGGGGAAAGAGAACGAGAGAGAGACAGAGAAAAAGAGAGAGAGAAAGAAGGAAAGGAATTTGTCATTCTTAATTTATCATCGGTCAAGTTGACCTACTACATAGAGCTCAAAAACAAGGGAGGAGCTTACCCCAGAAGGGGCTTAGGTGCAACCAAAGAGCAGTCACCAGTCACTGCTGGATTCGAACCTGGGGTGTTTACTGTCCGTAAATGGTGTTCTCAGTGATGAAGTCACTATTAGATTTTATCCTGGTTGATATTAGATAGAAACAGAAAAAATTATTTAGGCGGACGGGGCCAGAGAAGGATCTCGATCTTTTAGAAAATTATAATTTTGGCTGAATAACACAGGTATTTATCAAAATAAATATCTAATAAAAATAAAATAAACACACACACACACACACACACACACACACACACACACACACACACACACACACACACACACACACACACACACACACACACACACACACATACACACACACACTTTTGGGGACACAAACCTGGCCCAAAATAGATCGGAACTATACAATGGATTTTGTGATCATTTGGTATCTTTCTGGACGGGCGGTGTAGACATGTTCCTGAGCCGCGCCTTGGACGTTATTCTAGAGCACCTAACGTCTTTTGAAGTATAATAAGTATCACAAACGAGATCTAGAATAGATTTTGGTATGCAAGGGAACTACAAGAGTTTAGGAAACTGACAAGAATATGAAAATGTTGGAATGAAAAGCGTAATATAATGCAGTGCCTGTGCATTACATGACAGAGCTTAAGCTGGGTACGAATACACAAGAAAATGATATCCGATGTCGATGTCGATGTCGATCTGTTGGAGGCTTTTTCCTCCCTGTCACCTCCTCACTCGGTTTCCTTTTGTTTATGTGATTGGGTTTGGATTCTGTTCCCTTAATTGTTCCCTCTCCCCTTTCCCCACATTCTGTGTCGTGTGGGTTTTCTTCTCTTCTGTACCTTCACTCGCAAACAGAAATCCTCTTATCACGCGCTCTGTCCCCTTCCTGCGGTTCTTGTCGTGTTTGTTGTCATGTTTTCGCTTAGTTCCGAGCATATTGAAACAAGGTGTTCCATAGACCTTAAACTCAATGCATGAGCGATGTATTTGGGATTAGTCCAGCTAAGGAAATAGACAAGAGTCTTGAAATGAAAGAACAAATTGTTAAACAAAAAGAAAAATGGCAAACGAGAAAAAAATATATCAAACGATTCTTGTTCGGAGCGTAAGTGTCTGAGTGATACAGCATGATTTAAATTTTGAAAAATATACTCCCATGACAAATAAAAGTGCCCAGGAGGCCCAGTTATACATAAGCAAGTGATCTCAAACATTTATGAATAGTTTTGCATTCAAGTGCAATAAAAGTGATGATATAGATACTCAATAAAAAAGGGGAAGAATCTCGGTCAACTGTAGCAGATGATAGCTCAATAGAAGGTCACCAAAACTTTAATCAGTGAAAGCAAAAGCTGAATAGCAAGATAGACTCTGAGAGTGAAAACCTTGAACAATTATTTTTCATGTTACTCAAAATAAAACGACAGAAGTAAACATGTAAACAGATTTAAAAAAAAAAATTACGCCTACGGCAGTGAACTAAAAGTGAAAATCATGAACATATTTGTGATTGAATTAAGCAGTGAAACTGCGAAAACTGTAAGGAAAACAATAAAATAATGGGAAACTTGAAGCTCAAGCAAATAATATAAAATAAACTTGACAAAGGAAAAGTTAGGAATGAAAACTGTAACAATGGTGGCCGAATCAATACACATATTTACATCATAAACAAAGCCCATTCATTCACTCCTCTCGTATCAGCATCTTAGGTGATGAAGGATCACCCTCACCCCCGCCACACTGTTCGGGGGTCACAGGCAGTGCAGGAAGGCACAGCTCTTCCACAGCAGAGGCCCGACAGTAGGAGCTGGTCTACCCCTACCTCTTCATTATGTGTCGACCTCCTGGCTTTCTCATTCATTAGAAAATGAATTGCAAAACAGATGCGAAGAACATCCCTTGGGGCCGCGTCATCCAGATGCGACGAACATCCTTTGGGGCCGTGTTATCTCCTCATTCATTCACGCACTCCCTCCATGCACCCCTGTCTTTCGCCCACCCGCGACTTTAGTCAGTTAAATGGGTTAGGCAACAGAAAAGGACGCACAGGAGACCCGTCAATTGCAATTAATGCAATGTGCACGAAGGTGACCTAGTTCACATTCTCTTGCACTTCTCCTCGGCAAGAAAATGAAACATGATCCCACAAGACGCTTTTAGTAGCAGCTGAGCGCCTCCTAACGTAAACTCCCTATAACTTTATCAAGATTGCTGTGACGATGTCGAACATCGAAGGAGTCTGTCTTGAAGGACGTCATACGATTTTATTCACCTGATATGAGCTTCTCGTACACAAGCGAACGAAGAAGACGCAAATGAAATTATTCCAAAATGATTCATTCAAACGGGATCAATTATTATAAAAGAACATTATGATATATGAACGGTGACCAACAAGACCAGAGTGAAGAAAGAGAAGCGGAAGACAGGCGACAAGCAAAGAGCAAGACAGGATGGCACGAGGTGAAATGCTCTTGCAGAGACAAACATCACCTTCGCTATCATCTGATCTGCACTTCTCAATTTTCTTCACCGTTTCCAGATATAAGGAGACAATGCAGGGCACGTGTGCGTGTGTGTGTACGTTTATTCGTGTGATGATACGAGTAAATGCGTGTGTGTATGATAGTGTGTGCTTGTAATATATATATATATATATATATATATATATATATATATATATACAGTATATATATATGTATATATACAGTATATATATATATATGTATATATATAAATATACATATACACGTATGTGTTTTTGTGAATGTGTATACATGTATGTATGTAATCATGTGAGTACGTGCGTGTGTAACGTTTACGTACTTGTGTGTATGTATGTGTACGAGCGTGCGCGCGCACATGTGTGTGTGTGTGTGTACATTCGTGCATGTACGCGTATGTGTGCACGTGAGCATGCGTGTGTGTTCATACAAGCGAGTATGCTTTTGTGTTTTTCATGGCCATGTTTTTTCCTGTTTTCTGGTTGCGATGCACTGTATATTTCAATGTTCCCGTGAATTCCTTCCCATGGGATATAGTTTTCATGCGTGGGTCAAGCAGAATTCAAAATGAAAATATTTTCCAAGTTTGGACCGAGAGATATCTCTTCTATTCACATATGGAAATCCCGCGCAATATATTACTCCGCCCATCATGAGCTACAAGACCAAGCATTCCCCCCAAAACAAACTTCATAAATAACAAACAACCGAAAATAGAAATAAAATAATATTGATCCTTGGGTAGAGTCTTTGGGTTACGTACCTTGGCCTCTTAATGAATACTCATTTCCAGACTTCGGGAATGAGAGGTTTAAAGCCATCGATGCTACGTAGCGTCACGTCACCGAAAACCGCGGATTCGTTGCTCAGTGGTGCTGGTTGCTGGCTCCGTAGCTGTAGAAGCGGATCTAACGCTTGACTGCGCTGCAATATAGCGCCGAGAGCTGAGCTCGAGTGTTCTTTGTGAAGCCCGATCGTGGCAGCGTCTGCTCCAAATGCCCTGGCCAAAGAGGTTTTAGTGTTGCTCCTGTTTCCTGAATGAAGGCTGGATTGAGAATCATCGATATCCATGCTGCAGGATTTCTTTCCTTCCTTCCGTGTTTTGTTTGGTAGCACTCGTACCCACAAAGGGCCAACGATTTTTCTTCTCTTTTTCGATTAGTTAGAAAAACAACCTAAACTGACAGCTAAGACCATTGCTTCGTTTCTTCTTCCACAATATATATATATATATATATATATATATATATATATATATATATATATATATATATATATATACAAAACAAAATCTTTGCTCAGCAAAAAAAAAAAATACATACATAGTTATCATACCTGATGAGAGGGCCATTAAATTGATTTAAGAAAAAGGATTAATGAGTAAAACATATTGTTCATTCCAAAACAAAATCTTTGCTCAGCAAAAAAAAAAAAAAAAAAATACATGGTTATCATACCTGGTGAAAGGTCCAAAGGCGCTATCTCCATATTGAAAGTCCAGCAATGACAACTACTTAGTACGTAGGCAGATCATACACACTCATTAATTGCTGACATTGTCTCTCTCAGATTTAGTATTAGACAAAGTCACTTTGACACAAAGTAATAGACTGTTGCTTTGATACTCGTATCGGGTTAAGCAACCTTGGCATTAACAAAATGTTAGACTGTTGATGTGATACACGTATCAGATTTGGCAGTCACTGACAAGAAGAAAAATGTGGGGATCATAAACAAGAGGCTGTAATCATTATCATTTATCTTATATTATTTGTTTTTGCTATATCATTTATCTGTTTGATTCTCATTTATTATTAGTTATGTGTCAATTTATTATTATTTACTATTTAACTGTTTGTTATTTAACTATACCTATGCATTTATTTGTGTATTTTATTTGTTATTCACATTATTATAGTTTTATTTATTCATTATTATTATGATTTTTTTCGCATCCGACCTAGATATGGACCAAAAGGTCTCCTGTCGGCATGCTCCGCCTTTGTAATCTTTTGTAATATACTACAAGGTACATAATTACAGTTGAAGGTATCATTTTCCTCCTATTCTACATGCTCAGAAAATCATGGTAAGCTGTCAATAGTGAGGTGTTAGGATTGAAACCTGGGTTTTGATCATAAGGCGAGAAAGAAGATGAACGAAGATGCACATTAAAGATGATATGTAGTGATGAAAATAAGTAGGTAGCTATTGAATAGGAAAGGTTACGAGGCTTCGATAGGCAGGCAGTATGTTCTATCCTGTTTTTAGCTTTTGCACACGAAAAATCATGGACACGAAGGAAATTGCAGAGCTGAACGAACCATCATTTGCGAGTCTGTTGGTCATTTTCCTCACAGTGTATCATTCCATTGTAACATTCCAAATGCTGTATATTTGAAAATACACGATAGATTAACTTAATCTTATTGTGATTTCCTTTTACTGTGGTGGGCACTACAACCTAACAAGAACGCAGCGAAGTGCGTAATATGATATTTACCTTAAGAACATAAGAATGGAGGAGACTATAAGGCCTACACTAGGCAGTTCCATGTCCTTTACCACCTGTTATCCCTATCTATAAAACTCTCACCCTCTCTTAAAACACCCAAATGTTTCAACGCTCACTACGTGGTCACTAGGTCCATTCTGCTCGGGAACATAGAGTTGTTTAGCTTTTGTTTGCCCGTCGTACACACAGACATACACTCATACCTACACAACTGAAGCCAGGTATAAACACTGGAGAGGGAGAGACAGGACTCCGCGAGCAATGCTCTTTTCATATATGCTATAATTAGGTAAATGCAATTATATGTGGATAGACACATATATGCACTCACGCAAAGCACGTACACGTGTACACACAGGGCGCATGTATACATATACATGACGAATGGACATATACTGTGTGTGTGTGTGTGTTTATGTGTGTGTGTGTTTGTGTTTGTGTGTGTGTCACATGTTTCCTTCAGTGTTGGTTTTAGTCCGACGATGGGCGCCGCCACCTCATCCGGGATCTTCCCTCCGGTGATGGGCCGTTGACATCGCTACCCACGGGGCTCTGGACAAATTGGGCACGACGTTGGACACCGCCCCGGCCGGCAGCACTTGACCCGTACCGACGACCTGGGAAATGCCGGATCCAGATTAGGATTCCTTTGGCGCCGACGGATGTCGAGAGCTTCATCGAGCGGAAGCCGCGGGCAGAAGAGGGGCACTCCTACCAGCAGCACTTAAACGCAAGTGTTCTGGGTGCTCGCCCGTTCTCGACAGGCGCCCTCGTCAAGAGAGTCTTCCGCGGGACCTGGAGGTTCCCCCGGGAACCAGCGAAGCTTATCGTCGACGGAGGCCGAAGAAGAGACGAGCAGAACTTCGGCAGCACTTGCGCGCGAGTGCCAGGAGGAGTGCCCGCCAGCCTCGGACGCTCGACGGTCGAAGTTCGAGGGGATCTCGTGGTCCCTCGCGACGTCGTTGGCTGGATGATAAGGACTCCCCGGCCCGAGGTGTTGGACGAGTGTTCGGGGCACCGCCCTCCGAAGTGTCCAGCAAATGGGCGGGCCAATGTGCGTGAATCCGTGCGTGTCTGCGTGTGAGTAAGCGAGTGAATGCGTGATTGAATGGGCGTGTGTGTGTGGGTGGATGCACTATCATCCCCTCACCTGAATAAAGTCGTTTGGTGCTTCGTCCATTGCAAACTTCATGAAGTGTGTCAGTGAATAGTGAAGGAGTTGACTGAGAGAGCCCCAATCTCTGTTATTGTTATGTTACTCTGTCGTAAAAAAAAAATGAACAAATAAATAAATAAACAAAAAAAGATAGCGTTCGATAGAAAAGTTGAATATGTCAGCAAGAAACTTGTGAATGCAGAAGCTGCTGCAAAGATATATCTATATATTTTTTTTCATTTACATGCACACAAATTTACCCAGACGGGTCCGATGACTCTATATTCACGCACACATAGATCGACGACTTACAGGTGTAGTGGTACCGCACTCGCTTGCTTACTTTTGCGGTCTGAGTTCGAGTCCTCGCCAAAGGATGAAAAAGCATCACAACACGCCAGGTCGGCCGGCAGTCCAGTTTTGGTGGAAAAGGAGTTCATGTTTGTGCGTGTGCGTGTGCGTGTGTGTGTGTGTGTATGTGTATGTACGTGTGTGTGTGTACGTACGTGTGTGTGTGTGTGTGTGTGTGTGTGTGTGTATGTGTATGTACGTGTGTGTGTGTACGTACGTGTGTGTGTGTGTGTGTGTGTGTGTACGTGTGTGTATGTGTGAAAGTGTTGTGTGTGTGTATTTGTGTGTGTGTGATGTACTGTATGTGTGTGTGTGTGATGTGTGTGTGTGCACGTGTGTGTGTGCATGCGTGTATGTGTGTGATGTGTGTGTGTGTACGTGTGTGTGTGTGATGCGTGTGTGTGTATGCGTGTATGTGTGTGTGTGTGTGTGTGTGTGTGTGTGTGTGTATGTCTGTGTATACATGTATATGGAAATCCCCCTCATTAGGAGGAAAACGCCTTCTGGCATATGTAAATATGTTTCATGTATGTGTATACGTAAATTTATGTATGTATGTATTAATGTAAACATTTATAAGCATGTATGTATTTTTTCTTGTATGTATGCATATATGTGTGAAAGTATGTTTGTATGTATGTTCGTATGTGTGTACGTATGTATGATGTATGTGTGTACGTATGTATGTATGTATATGTGTATGTGTACACACCTGCATACATACACAGAAACACATGTAAAATTAAGAAAACCATTTGCATGTATTTATGTGAATTTCTGTAATATATTGGAACATTTAACAAAATTATGATAAACACATGAGTTCAAGTTCTCAACTAAGAAGGATGCCAAATATATAGGAAAAAGGTTAATAAAAATACAACAACGACACTGTATACACTTTATTTAATCTATTCCTCACATAACACAGACTGACAAGTAATAAGGATTGCTGAAATCTGACACATTGAGACCATGGTGGCAGTGCTAGTAACCATTTGTCACTAGATTCTGTCCGATGGACTTCTTTCTCCACCTTCAGCGGACCACTGTTGTCATTCGGGAAAACAAATCTCAAAATTCAAGTAGGAGGTCAGACTGCCTCCTCTCTTGGATATCAGGATATCTAAACAATGAACGAACACCCTTTCCACACGTACAGAGCTGGAAATGGCGGTGTTGAATTCAGGGAATACCTCCACCCTCAGATCTCTAAGAACGTCCTACCCCCTAATTAGGCGGGATGGGTTTCTGGGACAGGTGTCTGGGAGTGAGCAGCCCTGAAGACCACGTGTCTTTGGGATTGCGCTGAACTCAACTGCCTTTTCTTGCGCAGGAACGCAATATTGCACGAAACCTCGTGCAATGTGCAATGCGCAAATGGTATTCACCGAAGAGCAACGGTGCGTAGTGCGCAAGTCGATGCTCAACTGTCCGGCATTGCACCTTAGTTAATCCCTGTACCACCAACTGAAAAATGGCACAACAATCTCCACCTCCAGTTGTCAAGCACTACCTCAAACTTTCCTCTATTTTTCTCTACAATATATGGGATAATCATATCGAGAAAGGCTTTTACGTGTTCCTACTATAGGGTAGATCACATTAAATGTGTTTTACTTGTCCCTGGTTCTTGTAAACATTGCTGAAATTTCAAAGTCTATCTGGAGACGAAGGTCTGAGTTGTAGTGTAATTAGTTGTTTATATAAACCTGTTGATATGCCAACTGCATACTTTTTCATAATAACATAATCGTCGGCGTAGAAGGTAAGTTAGATTATAATGCTGATTCTGTTTGCCTCTGTGATCCGGGGGTATTCCTTACTTGATACAACTACGCGCCAATCGAAGTTTCGGACAATTACTTATGATATACTATTGCAAAACAATTAGTGATCGTGAAATCCACAGGTTTATAGTGTACGCAGTGTTGTTCAAGCCCCCAGCAAGCCAGAATGGCATTCGTTGATACGATACTGAACACAAGTAGTAGGAAACTTTTTTGCTAACTTCCTACATGGACTAGCTTTGTCCACACGATTCACCATGGTGTTGAACCACATGCTGGACTCGTGATTATTAGCTATTTTCTTTCGGGCGAGAGCTCTGAACTCGTATATTGCCTGATCTATGGGTAATTTTGTGACCTTACACACACAACCCGTCTCTTTGCTGGGAGTACCGGTTTGTACCAAGAGGATCTAAGATGAGGAGGTTACCTTGACTGGCTACCTCTCTTGTAAGGAGGGATCCTTTGGTATATAGATAGATTATAACATCTGAAGAAAAGCAGCCAAAAGAAATAAAAGAGAAGAAAAATATGAGTAAAAGAAAAACATACTCCTCTGATATCCATCGGTGAGTTTCCAAGGATAAATACTTGGAACTTAATTCGGAGATAAAATATTGCAATTGGATATAGTGGTAGCATTAGTGCTAGTTCATCTTCTGTTGCCTATTTGCCCTGTTTTCTTAACTGAAGTTCAGTTTAGTTAATACAAACGACCTCGTTAGGGCCAGTAGGCCTGCTGTTGTTTGTTCTTCCTTTGTGTTCCTTTGTGTCTTCAAGGACTTTTTTTCTGGTCATATACTCCATAATAAAAAATTCCTCAATTGTTGGTTTCGATGAATTATTCTACTGCCTGCAAATTATTGAATCAGTCTTTATTCCATTGGAAAGAATTACATTTTTGAACATCGTTAGGATCAGTAAAATATAAGAAAAAAATCGAAAATATACATCAACTGTTCTCAAAATAAAAGCTGCTGATGCCACCTGACCAAAAATTGCGTGTATCACCGTGAGGTTCACGCGTACCGTGGTTGGAAAACTACTGTTCTATAGAATTACCACAAAGCTAGCGTACCCGACTGTGCGTCTCGATTTGTGTCGTCTGTACAGGAGAGTAAACACACGATTTATGAGGGAGAGGAACTATTGGGTTTGTTGGGATGGAAGAGAACTTCAGAAAGGTGTAAGAAGTGTGAAGTGGTCTCTGGAATTGTCCGCCATATTTTCTTTTACTGTTCCTTCACGAAACATGTTCACACTTCAGTGTAAATCACGAATGAGTTTTTGTTAGCCAGTCCTTCTTATTAAGTACCCTTGGTCGGCAGGGTTATGGGGCATAGTTGAAGCAGCCTATGAATGCATTAGATACTATTCAAGACAGAAGAATGGTGTGAAATACTGGAGAATATGGAGATGAGCTAGGCACTTGGACCTATACAGAACTCTGAAACGGCGGACTAAAGACCTTATGAGGATGAATAAGGAGAGATACGTCAGGGGAATTGCCGAAGACGTCGCTGTCTCGATACAAAATACCTCAGATTTGTTTACTAAGGCCTGAAGAAAAAATGTTCCACGTGAGCACTGTCCAAACAGCCAATGGGCAACTAATACCAGGAGTAAAGGGGTATAGAACTTGCTTGGCCGAGTACTTTGAGCAATTGTACATAGCTGACTCTTCGAGTAACCAGTTTCTGGCTGGTGTTTGGACGGCGGTTGTCCTATTAGATGAAATTCCACCTTCTCTGAGCCAGAGAAGCTGTACATTCTAGCATAGAAATGCGGCCGGCGTCTGCAAAGACAGCGTGGAATTGGTGAAAACTGGAGGTGAGGTCATGATTCGTGAGTTGCATGCGGTTCTGTCTGCCGATTGGCAGTCCGGTAGTATTACCTCTGACTTGGCTTGTCACCCCTGTCTGGGAGGGAATCAGCGCTTTTGCAACAACAGCGCTGCATAACATTGCTCAATCTGCCGGACAAGATGCTCTCCCATCTTCCTGGCACGGGTTTATTCACATCTGCTAAAATTTCAGAAGCCTGAACAGTCAGGGTTCACGTATACAACTACTTATTTTACCGACATTTTTCAACTGGAGTTGCTTGTAGCTTAGGCTGATCTTAAAGCGTTTTGATTTGGAGCATCTTGAGGTATTCTTGGATCTTCTGTTGCTTCCTGGGAGGATATAGGCCTGACGTTTGGGATAGAGAGGGTTGTGAAACGTTTAGAAGGCATAGTCTTTTTCTGTTCATTTAGAAGCAAGGCAGGGGTATTTTCTCGCCCAAGTTTTTCCAGTACTATACCTGCATGAACTGAGTGTTGGGAAGAGTTGTCGATCATTGCGGAGTACCCATAGGCAGCACTAAGGTCACGTGCCTTGTCTTTGCTGACGATGTTATACTTTTTGTGGGGTCGCTAGAAGTCTTGGTTACGGCCCTTGCATCACTACAATTGGGGCGAGATTACTGGAATTCCAGGAATCCTGGACCAAGACTGAAATTCCAGGAACCCTGGACCAAGACTGGAATTCCAGGAATCCTTGACCAAGACTGGAATTCCAGGAATCCTGGACCAAGACTGGAATACACTGTGGTGGTGTTGTCAGTCAGCACACCTAAAGAAATATATAAGAAAAATAGAGATAATTCAAAGAGCAGCATCTAAGGTGATCTCAAGTCTAAAAGACAAAGCACATGAGGAAAGAAAGAAAGAAATATATATTTCCCATCAATAGAAATACAAAGGGAGGCGACACGATATTAATATTCAGATCAGAGAGCGTCTGAAAGGTACAGAAAAAAATGGACAGAAAGATTCGCTGGCGCGAGGTGGTAAGTCAAAATAAAATGAAGAAATGGATAGATGAATAAATAGATGAATAGATAAATATAAATTGGATAGAAAAACGAATAAACAAATAGATAACTAAATAGGCAATCAAATAAGAAGCAAAATTGTTTGAAAGATGTAAGAAAGTATGGCTTTCCACATACTGGATGAAATTATAATCTAAGTCAACACCATACAGGCATACATTAATCTAATGCAGCGTTTCTCAACCAGGTTCCCCGGAACCCTAAGGTTCCGCAAAAGGTCCCTAAGGGTTCCGCGAGAACAAGTGAGATAGGCTAATGCACTTTTGATTTTTTATTTGATTTCATATACGTAATATAATTAAACACGCACGACATATTCTTGGTTATTGTAATAATGTAATATAGACATCATCCTATCTAACCTATTATTACGATGAAAATAAAATGAAAGATTTATTTTTATTTTTTTTTTGTGCAGGGGTTCCTTAACACATGCAATTTATTTTAAAGGTTACGCAAGGGTAAAAAGGTTTTTGTGTTTTCTTTTTTCTTTAAGACATTCTCTATGTCTCAAGGTGGTCTTATTTTCTCTATTGAGATATGAGATGATTTCTCCGTAGGAGGTCATCTGTGCTGCCAAATCGCGATTTCGAGTCTCTTGATTCTTCTTCAGCGGCTTAGTATAGTGGCTGTCTCTATGTTAGAGTTGCTACTGAACTGAAAAACGTCAGATGGATGGAATTAAGGGTTGGACTAGCTGTGTTGTGTACTCGTTCTTGGTGTTGATTGGTCCATCCGATCATGTGTTCTCTCCCTGTGCTCGTGTTGGCTTTGTCCGGCAACAGAGTTCCTCCTCATGCTCGGTAGCGCTAACAGGTCGGACGTCTGGATGTTCAAACTAGGGTTCATATCTTTGCCCTACTACCTTTTCGTCTTCCTGCTGACTTCCTGGCTCATTCTGAATAGAAATATTTACCTGAACACTTTTGCTAAAAATGAATTAAATAGAATAAGAAATCACAATTTTACCTTGCTAATAAAGCACCATGAACTCGTATAGATAGCTCTCACCATCTTTCCCTCCCAATGACTCGCGAAGCAGGAGGCGACGCCATATCCGTTATGAAATTCGTCGACAGCTCAGGTCAGCGTGCAAGACCGGAAATTCCTGGTGTCATCTCACGAACCTTCGCGTCCTGATAATGATGAATAAAAACTGGACCGAAGTCTGGCTACGATCCCTCTTCGCAGATTTCGCTACAGTTATTAGTTTTAACTTTCACTCTGTTGGTCGAAGGGTTTAGGGCCTCGCTGCTTGCGACGGAGGTCAAGGTTATGGCGGTTCGAACTCTGCCACCGGCGAGTTGGACCAAGGGCATGGTTCATTAAATTCCGCGCTGCAAAGTCTTTTACAAGGGGAACCGTCCTCGTCTCCTTATAGGGGGGAGTTTCGCGACGTACAACCGTGTCATCAATCATCTATCATCAATCCATCCGGTTTGCAATTCTCCTTAAATTTCTCTCATTAACTATAATTCGACATCTGGACTCCCAAGTCCTGGACAATGGCCGAAGATGAAAGACTTGATCTGTAGTAATGAAAGTATTCCTCTTCACCTTCATGTCTGCAGTGACATTTTTCATTTTTTAGCCACAATACGGGTGTATTTTAACCTCAAAAATTATATATTTCAGCAAAGTAATATATTTCAGAAGCTACAATGATAAGGCTCAGAAAATTAACCCTAAGCTTCAAAATCACGCGTCTTATGACTCAAGACCAACATTTATTCGACCTTTCTGTAAACGCTAAGGGTTAGTTAGGTCTCCTTATCTGATTAAAATCGCGAATCAGTCACCAGAAAAATATTTTGCATTTCAACGTCTCGATGCCATTTTACGCAAAAGTGCCAATAAATAATTAGAATATTTTCATAACTAATTATCGTCTCAATACCAACAATTATTCGACCTTTCTGTAAACGCTAAGAGGTAGTTAGGTTTCCTTATCTGATTAAAATCACCTGCCGGCAGCGTCTATCTTCTGAGGAAAAGAGTGCAGACGCGAATCAGTCACCAAAAAATAATTTCGCATTTCAACCTTTCAGTGCTATTTTATGCAAAAGTACCAATGAATAATTAGAATATTTTCAGAACTAATTATCGTCTCAAAACTTTACATAATTCAAGCCTGGGAAATCTATGATTTAGACGAAATTGTGTCGTCATAAAACGAAAACGTTCAAATTGAATACGAGAGGTGATTATCATTGAGATGCATTTTTTGACCGAAGCTTAAATAGACTTACTGAAATCTATTGAAACATTGATCAAAACAAGGAACTTCTCAGGGGTCACAGAGAATGTCTACGAGTATCACATTGCATTTTAAAGTATTTTCTTATAAACGCTTTGCACAATATAAATAAACAAATAGATATATAAGTAAATAGAAAAATATGTGACTAAAAGAATAGATAAACAATGCAGAAATAAATAGATAAAGAAAATTATCCGCACAAGAGAACATGCTATGTCTTTATCTCATCTCTAGAACTATTACAGGCAAATAATTCCTTTATGGATGAAAAGCTTCAAAGAATTTTTTTTTCATAATATACAAAACATTAATCCTTTCAGGGTAAGGTCCTACCCTAGGCTGAATGGAAACGTCTGTTTTTGACCAAAACAAAATATGTAAAGTGGGTCAGTGTTATGATGAGTTTAGTGTCGTTTTAACTTTGTGAAAGAAAAATTATATCCTCCTTTTCGTTTCATTAATATTTTCCTCGGCTGAATAAATCAACATGTATATTGGTTGGACCTACCATAAAGTTAAGTTCGGCTCGCTTCATACGTATCGACTATATATCTGTCCGCCTGTCGGTCGGTCTGTCTATATATCTATATACATAGTATAAACATATATGTACACATCCTGTATAAACATTTCTATGTTTGAGAATGAACAGCTGTGGGGAAGATACAAGTCTTTGATATTTGTATTTTGTCAGCACAAACCTGTATCTCAACAGGTAGTCAAGACTTAGGTAGGGAGGCAAGACAGAGGGAAAGTAGAAGTTAAAAATTATCAGCATACATGTTTGTGTAGAGATAAGTTTTCAAAGATTGAGAAATACTGTGTGATTCTGGTCCGTAAGGATGTTAATAAAGCCCTTAAGATGAGTGCATGAAACGTATGTAGATAACACCCCATTGGGAAAGGGAAGAAGAGTTGTAGTAGGAGGAAAAGGAAGAGGAGGAGGAGTTGGAGGAGGAAAAGGAAGAGGAGGAGGAGTTGGAGGAAGGAAAGGAAGAGGAAGAGAAAGAGGATGAGGAGGCAAAGGGAGAAGAAGAAGAGGATAATCTTTGCAAGATGAATTTACAAAATACTCCACAATCATCACGACATGCTGTGCGTGATGTGATGTATAATCAATGACGTGTGACATCCAATGTGCATCACTTTTCCGATAAATTTTCCTTAGTATTCAGAATGTAATTTATCTTGTTCTATCTTACATGAACTGTAATTAGCGCACTTTTTACTCCTTCCACCCACTGCCTAAATGAAGACGACATCTGGAATCCCTCTCTGTCCTCTTAGTTGCATTAAATCGCCCTTGTCAGTAAATTATATTCATTGAAGACTATAAACTCATCCCTTAAGTTCACGTCTTTGAAACATGGTTCAGTACATCCAAAGTCTGTTTAATTTTCGTTATAGAATCTAATTAACACTATTTCTATGAGCCATATTCATAAAAGGGTTGATTTAAGTAAAGTGAATGAGGATAATTAAGGATGCAGCCATCCGTTCAATCTTTCATTTTCAGGCGACATGACGTCATTAGCCTTAACAGTTCCGAATTTCGTCTTTGGGTGACAATAACTCACCTATACTCCATTCCAAAAAGAAATTACACTCGATTTCTGATGTGCAGCTCTGTACAGTTGGTAGTCCTGCAGGCTTTTGGTCCATACTGGCACCAGCGACATTCAAATTCCTCACCTCCTTCAGAAAATATTGTATTTCTCCACTTCGTTCATAACAAAGGAAATTTTAGTTTCAATCATTAGAAAATGCCGTTATTCTCCAACATAACATTTTTCAAAAATTCATAGTGTAATGAACTAAGTAATTACGTGGAGTTGCAATCAAGGAAAAGAAAATGTCGGTTTATACACATATTTACTTATAATCGATGTTTACAGCATTCAGATTTCATACAGAAAGCCATAAAATTGAGAGTTAAGGATTTCTATCAATATTTTGCGTCATGACGCTCGTGGCGTAGGAGAGGGATGGTAGTAGTTATTTTACTCAGTGATTTAATAAACATTTTTGCTCTATGTTTAATAGTGTGTATTATATAATCAACAATCATACTATTCCACACTATTTTTTTACCTCTTTAAGTACACTCAAATAATCTACCTACCGTCTCCACAGATTACTGATAAATTCAGATTACATAAAAGCAGTTCAGTTGAAGAATGATGGAAAACGAATACTTTCTCATGGTAAATTGAATGATGAATAAGTTTTTATATATTGTTAACGGTTTTCTATGTGAAATATGAATGCACTATCGTATTCAGGAGCTGTTTATGTAGAAGAACACAAGTTTTATTCTACATTTGATATCATAATTGATGTAAACTTCGATTATAAATAAAGATATATATATAAACCGGTCATTTTATCCCTTGACTTTTAACTCCATATAATTACTTGCTTTCTCACCCTATCGAATTTTGATTTTTTTAGTTGTAAAATGACTGCTCTTTCTAATTATTTAAACCAAAATTTCCTATCTTATAAACAAAGTGGAAAAATGTAATATTTTCTGAAGGAGGTAAGGTATTTGCATGTCGCTGGTGTCTGTGTGGACCAGAAGTCTGCAGGACTACCAACTGTACCGAGCTGCACGGCAGAAATCGAGTGTAATTTCTTGTTGGAATGGAGTATAATTAATTACAACTAAAACGCGCCAGTTGAAGTTGTGATTTGATGGTTTGTTGTTTACTCGTACTACGTTAAAAAGGCAGGTAGTGTGTGTTGGACTTGATTCAGCGATCATTTCTTTTTAATGTTAAACTTCATATGTTTAGGTTAGGTGATGCTGGTTGGTGCATCATGCATGTATATATATATATATATATATATATATATATATATATATATATATACATATATATGTGCATATATGTATATATATATATGTATATACATATGTATATATATATGTAC
This sequence comes from Oratosquilla oratoria, assembly GCF_046742065.1. Classification (NCBI taxonomy): domain Eukaryota; kingdom Metazoa; phylum Arthropoda; class Malacostraca; order Stomatopoda; family Squillidae; genus Oratosquilla; species Oratosquilla oratoria. Next base: position 19,199,847 of record NC_134794.1, on the reverse strand, counting down.
ATTGTATATATATGTATATGAATATATATATATATATATATATATATGTATATACATAAATATGTATATGCATATATATGTATATATATATGTATATATATGTATATATATACATATATATGTATATATATGTATATGTATATATATATATAATGTATATATTATATATATATATATATATATATATATATATGGTGATGTAGGGAACCTATGGACTAGTAATATTCTGCAGGGGTATTAGTAAGTCTAGTTTTAATCTGATTTAAAGAAAAATATTAATTCGTAAACAAAGTCAAATAATTCATATGTGGAGTTACAGGACTATTTGGAGCTGTGAGAGTCGTGTCAACAGAAGAACATAAGAACGGAGGAAACTGCAAGAGACCATGAGGCCTACACTAGGCAGTTCCATGTCCCTTACCACCTGTCATCTCTATCCATAAAGTTATCTCTTAAAACATGCAATTATTTCAGCGTTCATTACCCGGTGACTAAGGACATGTGAGATGTCAATGTAGCTGTCTGAGTGTGTCATCTGTGAGGCTGCAAGAGATGTGGGAACATGTGATTTGTCACTGTGGCTAAGCTAATAATACGTGACCACTGTGGGGCTCGTTGTTGGCTGGTTTTAGTTTTGAGGCCAAATGAGGTATTACGTAAATAGTGAGCTTGTTGGGTATTTGTCCGCTCCTTTAACTGTTTACGTTACTTGAATGTAGTATCTTTGCTTATGTAAACCCTTGGAAATGGAGACTAACGCAACTTTTTGGCAACATTGAGTAGTTCGCGCTAGGAAACTGGGTCGACAATGCTTGCCCCCACCCTAAAAAAAATGGGGTCAATATTGTGGTGAGTAATAGTTTTACTTGGGAATAGATCAAATACGACATCATCAAATTTCGTTTAATACTGTAATAAATCACTGCCCAGGCTGATCACCACGAAAGAATTTACCCTTTTCTTCCTGTCCTTCATGTATAAGTTTTTTCAGATTTTTTGTGTTGTTCGTTTCAGTCTGGACAGTTGTTTTGAGAGATTAGTCATCTTTCTCGTTCGTTAACTGTGTCTGTTATAACTGGAGTTGTGTGAAATCTTCGGGGGTAGGTATATATATATATTTTTTTCCTCTCTCTCTCTCTCTCTCTCTCTCTCTCTCTCTCTCTCTCTCTCTCTCTCTCTCTCTCTCTCTCTCTCTCGCATGAAGTGGCCACCAAATGAATCACAGTATGGAACATAAAAGGGGATAAATCTCCTTGTCAATTTCATCGTTTAGGCTCCAAAAATATAACTATTTAAGCTACTACAGTTACAGGGATAAACAATTACATATTACAACCTGTAAAACGTGCGTTTTAACCAAAAATGATTGGGGCACAAGTTGCGTCATTATCTACGTAAATAATACTCTACTGTGTGTAAAAAAAAATGAGCAAAATGTGACTGATAAGAGTAACTACAAGTATTTTATGGTAAACATACGGGCATGAACATTTCATGGTTGATGTGCAAAGATTCTTTTACTGCTCAGTTGTTGTGTGTTCACCATGGTCTTTGAATCACGTGCTGGACTTGCTATCGACAGCTATTTCCCTCCCGGAAGAGAGCTCAGAGCTCGTACATGACCGATCTATAGGTGATCCTTTGACCTTACACGCACACACACCCCGAACTCCCCGCCCACGAGAGTTGGAGTAACAACCCGCAGCGCAGCGATACTGAAATTATTTCAGCCCTGGGCGGGATTCGAACGCGGACCTCCGTAGTGGCAGCCGGGAACTCTACCAACTGCGCCAATTTGGGAGGGCTAATTGGATTTTGGGGGGCTAAGCCTCCCATACCCCCCCTCCCCGTGGCTACGTCCCTGCACATGTTTGTATGTGTTTTTTATTGGCAAGCTATAACGTTAAGTATATCTGTTCTAGGTACATTTCATTATAATCATGGCTTGGGCTTGCAGGGCTAGTGATGAAGTACAGGGAGCCAGTCTCACATTTAGGAAAAGTGCAAGTAATGTTAGCCAAGCCATTGAACATATTATAATGCTTAGCAGAAATATTAATGCATCTAGAATATGCATGAATCCAAGTCTTGAACAGGCCACATTCAATGGACTTTGTACTGAATACATCAGTGATATATACTCCATAATAATAATAAAAAAAGACGGAAAGAAAACCTTTCTTCTCCTTCGTCTTCTCTCTCTCTCTCTCTCTCTCTCTCTCTCTCTCTCTCTCTCTCTCTCTCTCTCTCTCTCTCTCTCTCTCTCTCTCTCTCTCTCTCTCTCTCTCTCTCTCTCTCTCTCTCTCTCTCTCTCTTTCAGTCGTTGTACTTACTGAGCTGGTTATCTTACCAGGTGTTGAATTTGTTTGTCGCAACCCAACAATCTTATTCTTTTCAACGAGTCGCACCTACTTGTTTCTCTAAATCAGCAGTTCCTCACCGCTTTTTTTCGAAAGATGAACGAAAACTCATTGATCGCACTCTTAATACCCATGCACAGGACAACTGTGAAATACTCGCAGTAGAGACGTCAGATCATTAAGAATGCAGGATTAAAACACATTTTAGTTATGATTTTTAATTTTTAAAAAATCAAATATATGAGTAGGGGTGGAAAGGGAGTCGGGAGATAGTGTTCATAAAAGGGTATTGGGATGGTTTGGACACATGGAAGAATGGGTGAAGAAAGATTAGTAAAAGAGGTGTGGTAGGAGTGAATGTCAGGGAGCGACCAAGGATGAGATGGATGGATGGGGTAAAAGGGGCATTGGGAAAGAGGGGAATGTCTATTGAGGAAGGAAAGGAGAAAACAGAAGATGGGGGTGAGTAGAGAATGGTTGTGTATGGATGATGTTGTGATGCATGGAAGGGAGTGGGTGGGGGATGTGTGAATTATATTTTGACGCAGCCCGAGGGAGTTTCTCCCCGTCTTCTCTTTTTCTGCATGAGGTGACGGAGAGGGGGCGGGGTCGCCGATTTAATGAAGCGTCCTTGCTGTGGATGTGCTGTGTCTTCCTACATTGCCTCTGACCCAGGGGAGTGGTCGAGATGCAGGGATGACCCGGCATCCAGGAGGAGCCAAGATAAGAGGGAGGGAGGGGTGGTGAATGGGAGCGAAATATGTGGGGAGAGAATGGGTGGAAGTGGATTTTATGCCTTTGACTTTGGCTACCTCCCTTGTAAGATGGAAAAGGTGCTATGTATATGTGTATGTATATATATATTTTTGATCATTAGGAAATAGTGCTTTTAATGTCATCTGTTGTACGAGAGAAATTATTGTTGTGAAATTCGTCGCTGATAGCTGGTAAAGACACAACACAATGGGCATAATTGAATTGCCATTACAATAATAAGACGGCAATTATGCAGAAGAATGTGCTCTAGAAAGTAGTTTCAACAATCAACTTGTCCCAATCACAACTATTGTTGATGATTAACATTGATATACTTCACGATGTGTAAAAGAGTTTACTGACAATACAATATGGATTTTAAAAATGATAATAATTCATAAGAACTTGGATAAATAACAGTATCATATTCCTCCGCCAAATTTGAATCTACACGACTGATAAAGATTCAAAATACATACATACATACATACATATACCAAGGCTTTTTCCCCCTTACAAGGGAGGTAGCCAAAAAGGGAAAGGCATAAAAACACTCCCACCCATTTCATCCCTACATACACTCCACACCCCTCCCACCCTCCCTCTCATCTGAGCACCTCCTGGATGACGGGTCATCCCTGCACCCTGCCCACCGCCCTGGGTCAGAAGCAGTGTCGCAAGACACAGCACATCCACAGCAAGGCCGCTTCATTTAATCGGCGACCCCCCCTCTCCGTACCCCCTTGCATATAAGGAGAGGACGGGGAGAAAATCCCTTCGGGCTGCGTCAAAATTTACTCACACAGACTACCCCACCAACCACCCCCCCGCCAATTCCTCCTCATGCAATCACAACATCATCCATATACAACCATTCTCCACTCACCTCTGTCTTCCGTCCTCTCCCTTCCTTCCTCAACAGACATTCCCCTCTTCCCCAAAGCCCCCTTCACCCCATCCATCCACCTCATCCTAGGACGTCACCTCATGTTCACTCCCTCCACATCTGCCTTCCATACCTCTTTTACTAGTCTTTCTTCACTCATTCTTTCCATGTGTCCAAACCATCCTAATATTATTTCATCAACCCTATCTCCCAAATCCTTTTTCACCCCTGTTCTCCTCCTCACCTCCTCATTTCTCACTCTATCCAGCCTAGTAACCCCCACCATACTTCTCAGACACCTCATCTCAAACACATTCAAACTCCTTCTCTCTTCTTCTCTTATGTTCCACGTTTCTGCCCCATACAGTGCTGTTGGCACAATCACTCCTTCATACAGTCTCCTCTTCGCATCCATTCCCAAATGTCTATTCCTCATTACACTCTTTAATCCACCAAGGCATTTACTCGCTTCTCTCAATCTACATTCTACCTCCACCTTCACTCCACCTTTTCCTGCTACACTTGCACCCAAGTATCTAAAACTATCCACTTCCTCCAGTCGCTCTCCCTTAATGTTCACTTCCAGTCTACTGCCACCTTCACTCCTTGTACATCTCATACATATATATATGTGTGTGTGTGTGTGTGTGTGTGTGTGTGTGTGTGTGTGTGTGTGTGTGTGTGTGTGTGTGTGTGTGTGTGTGTGTGTGTGTGTGTGTGGGTACCACTGAAGAGTTTCAAAGTCCCACATATATTCTGCTGGATATTAATTACCGGCATATGGGCTTTGGAGCTCTTCGGGGCATCCACGTCTCGGCAAGAAGACGATGACGCTTCCTAAACACTCTTGGACCCATCTTCTCCTAATGTTACCATTTTATAATGCTTATAAACATGTATATAATCCAGAAGATAAACTTACCAGAAGATGCCTAGTGTATAGGCGATACGTCGTAATGTGTTAGATTTTATATCCAAACAGGCATGGACTCGTTCGGGAATGTTGTGTATTATCTACCTTACTCAGAGAAGGAAATAGTTAGAAGAGTAGAAAGTCTAAAGAAAAATATCACCAACGTCGAGTATGCTGTGATATTTAACAGAAAGTGTATACATACACACACACACACACACATATATATATATATATGTGTGTGTGTGTGTGTGTGTGTGTGTGTGTGTGTGTGTGTGTGTGTGTGTGTGTGTGTGTGTGTGCGTGCGTGTGTGTGTGTATGCGTATGTATATATAATTGTATCCTCCAAGGAAACAAATCATGTTTAACAGCGTTCCTGTTCACTGCCCTATTACTTAACAATGTACAGTGTAGGCGCTCTATTTGGCATTTTCATTTGAATCTTGTAAAGAAAAAAAAAATATTGTATTCTCTAAGTAAGCAAAATTTGTTTAATAGCGTCCGTGTTCATTGTTCTGTTACTTAACAATGCACGGTGTTGACAAAACTAAGAAAATAAATAATCTCTTAATTATGGCGAGGTCCTCGAGCAACGTGGTTTTAAGGAATGGCCACAACGGAGCTCGTAATTATTCCTGATACAGTGTTTGTTGAACATAATTATTGCATGTCCACCCAACCTGCACCAAACACCCGGGGGCCCTTCAGAAGCAGCTCGGCAATTAAGCAGAACACCACGAGCCATTAATATGAAATAAAATGTATTTGTGTGTCTGAGAATGCTCTCGTGTGTGTGTGTGTGTGTGTGTGTGTGTGTGTGTGTGTGTGTGTGTGTGTGTGTGTGTGCATGTGTGTGTGTGAGTGTGTGTAAGTGTGTGTGTGAGAGAGAGAGAGAGAGACAAAGAGAAAGAATCTGAGAGTGCTCGTGTGTGTATGTGTGTGGGTGTGGGTGTGGGTGTGGGTATTTGCGTGTGTGCGTATGTTTGTGTTTATCACAAGTGCGGTTACTTGTGTTGCTGAGGCCCTCCTAATCAAGTTTGCGGGCGAAGTCGCTCGTTCAAACTCTCAATGACAGTTCTCAACCTCATTCTGTCCTCCGCAGTATGGCACCTCTCCTCCTCTCTCTCTCCCTCCCTATCTTTCTCTCTCTCTCTCTCTCTCTCTCTCTCTCTCTCTCTCTCTCTCTCTCTCTCTCTCTCTCTCTCTCTCTCTCTCTCTCTCTATTTCTCTCTATTTCTCTCTCTCTCTAGCTTCCTATCTATCTATATATCTATCTACCTACCTGGCGTTAGTTAGACCCATCCTTGACCATGTGGTACGGTTTTGGTCTCCGTCCTATAGAATGGATATCAATTCACTAGAATCAGTACAGAGGAGAATGACCAAAATGATACATAGGCTCAGAAATTTATCTCACGAAGAGAGGCTTGGACACCTGAACTTACGCTCTGGAAAGACGCAGAGTGCGGGGTGATCTAATAGAGGTGTTCAGGTGGATCAAAGGCTTTAACAAGGATGACGTAAATAAGTTCATCATATCAAGACAACAGGACAGGACTCGCAATAATGGATTTAAATTGGACAAATTTAGATTTAAGAAGGAAATAGGCAAGAAATTGTTTACCAATAAATTGGTCAACAAATGGAATGGACTTAGTAACTATGTAGTGAGCGCTGAAATTATTGGTTGTTTTAAGAAAAGGGTAGACAACTTTATGTATGGAGATGACAGGTGGTAATGAACATAGAACTGCCTAGTGTAGACCTTATGGTCTCTTGCAGTCTCCTTCATTTTTATATCCTCTCTCTATCTCTCTCACTCTTTCTCTCCTCTCCTTCTTTCTTTATTTCTCTCTCTCACCTTCTCTCTCGTTCTCTGTCTTTCTCTCTCTCTCTCTCTCTCTCTCTCTCTCTCTCTCTTTCTCCTTCTCTCTCTCTCTGTCTCTTTCATCTTTCTTACCCACTTTTCTCTCTCAGACTTTCTTCTCATTATCTTTATAATTAACGTTCTTCTTAAGTCAAGAAATACATGACACTTCTTAGAAGATTAATCAATGAAAAAATATTCAAAAGTTTAATATCTTTACTGAGAACCTTCTAGTACAAACTTTCCATCCTTTCATTTCATTAGGAGCCTCTGAAGCTCTTGATCTTTGGAGATCTTTCCCCACCCCTAATTATGTACTGAAATTCAGAGAAGGGGAAGATGAAGATGTTTATGGCCTTCGAGTAATTTAATTTGTTGATTTTTAACTGATGTAGATGTGTTTTTTTCTTCTGCTTTTATCAGAGTGAAAAGAAGCAGTGGAACATTTTCATAATCTGGGTTGGTCTTAATTCTAACCATCTGTATGTATATGTACATACATAGCCAACATTCATACACATATGTATATATACGAGGAGGTGAGGTAGAGAGTAGGGATGGAAAGGTAGTTGAGAGACAGGGTTGACGAAAGTGTATTGTGATGGTTTGGACACATGGAAAGAATGAGTGTAGAAAGATTAGTAAAAGAGGTGTGGAATGCAGATGTGAAAGGAGTGAACATGAAGGGGCGACCAAGGATGAGATCGATGGATGGGGTGAAATAGACGTTAAGAAAGAGGGGGATGTCTGTTGAGGAAGGAAGGGAGAAGACAGAAGATAGGTGTGAGTGAATGGGTGTGTATGGATGATGCTGTGATGCATGGAAGGGAGTGGGGGTGGAGATGGGGGGGAGATGAGAGAGTACGTGTGAATGGTATTTTGACGCAGCCCAAAGGGATTTTTCCCCGTCTTCTCTTTTTCTGCATGAGGGGACGGAGAGAGGGGGTCGCCGATTAAATGAAGTGGCCTTGCTGTGGATGTGCTGTGCCTTCCTACATTGCTTCTGACCCAGGGCAGTGGGCGAGATGCAGGGATGACCCGTCATCCAGGAAGAGCCAAGATAATAAGAGGGAGGGAGAGATGGTGAATGGGAGTGGAGTATGTGGGGATGGAATGGGTTGGAGTGGATTTTATGCCTTTGACTTTGGCTACTTCACTTGTTAGAGGGAAAAAGCCTTATGTATATGTATATATTTGTGTATATATAATATATATAATGTACATATATAATGTATACATATATATATATATATACACATATAATGTACTTATGTACAGTACATTTATATACATATATATATATATATATATATATATATATATATATATATATGTGTGTGTGTGTGTGTGTGTGTATGTATGTGTGTGTTTGTGTGTGTGTGTGCGTGTGTGTGTATATATATATATATATATATATGTGTGTGTGTGTGTGTGTGTGTGTGTGTGTGTGTGTGTTTGTGTGTGTACATAATTCCTAACCTCAGAAACTTTCACAACAGTTATAAGATTGTTAGAGAAGAATACGAACGGCGTACGGCTCAGGCAGGTTCGCAAACGGGATCCCAGGTCAATGCCTAGATCCCTATTGGCCAGCCTCGACCAATCACCTTCCTCCTTTTCTCCCATGCTGTACCTTAGTTCCGTATATAAACTGTTCCCTTCTTTGCCTGTACCAAAACCTGAAGATGACCTATGTAGGTCGAAAGCTTGTTACAATAAAGTGTTCTTCGTCTACAAGAACTTTCAATGTCTTTCGGACAACTTTTATGGGAGCTACTCATTGCTCACCGTTCCATCGTCAGGGATGTAGAACTACTCAGCAAAAAAGTCGTGAACACAGAAGCTGCTGTGAACTTTAATCAAAATAGTCTACATGAAAACCTGCTACCTAAATACACCAATATATATATATATATATATTATATTATATATATATATATATATATATATATATATATATATATATATATATATATATATATATATATATATATATATATATATATATATATATATATATATATATATATGCGTATACTTAGGGAGGAGGTTCTCCCTCTGGCAAAAAATGTTATATATAATAGCATGATGACAACTCACAATTTTCTTGTTAACTTGTTCAATAATACGAACAAGGCGACGTATTTCAATAGGTAATCTATATAGGAAATAAGCAAAGGACATTTCAACACTGAGGCAGAATAGTCAATCTAGTACCAATGTTTCGAAGTTACACAATTTCATTCTCAAGGCAGAATTAATACATAAATAGTTAATGCGTAGATATACAGAAATAGTGTTACACAGAATGAGAAAAGGAAAGGTCACAAGCAAACAAATAATATGAAATAAGCATGAACCTAGGAGAGGTCGACAAAAGGACAAAACCCCCAGCAATGACAAATGATCACCCACGCCATGGGGTGGTCAATTGGTCACCGCGCTGTGGGGTGGAAGAGTAGACATCATCAACATGGAAATGTGCGATCATGGCTTTGGAAGAAGGGAGAATTTGGAGATCTTGAAGCTGCTTATTCATGTCGGGGTTGCTGTGTTTGATATGCAACGCTTCGAGAATCGCAAGTCTTCTTTGGTCTTTTTCCGTGGCAATAATGGAAGTGCCCTTCACGAGGTCTTCTCTTGTGAGTCGTAGTTGGTGGTGGTTTCTGTAATGGTTTTTGATGGCGCCTGCAGATAAATGATGAGTGAGCCTTCTCGATACTTTAGTAGTAGTCATACCAATATACGACGCATGAGGCCCACAGTCCTCATGTTGGCATACGTCTTGAAATACGTCGCCTTGTTCGTAGTATTGAACAAGTTAACAAGAAAATTGTGAGTTGTCATCATGCTATTATATACAACAAATATGTATATACATACATATATATATATATATATATATATATATGTGTGTGTGTGTGTGTGTGTGTGTGTGTGTGTGTGTGTGTGTGTGTGTGTGTGTGTGTGTGTGTGTGTGTGTGTGTGTGTGTGTGTGTGTGACTAAAGTAGAGGAAGAGGGAGAGAGAGAAAGTGAGGGAGGGTAGAAGTGAGAGACAGAGAGAGGTAGAGGTGTGGAGGGGAGGGAGTGATAGCGAGAAAGATATATTCTCTCTTACGTTATCGACTCGTCAACAAGCTTCCTGTTCTCTCAGCGTGATGTACGGCCCTGCTGCCAGAAGGGAGGTTTCATTTCGGGCTCGAGCGAGGCCGTTACCACCTGCGGGTAAAAAAGAAAAAGAAAATCGGCGAACACTTCGCGAGACTCGAGTCCAGAATTGCGAATTTTGTGTTCAATTCATCCCCGTGCTGACGTAATCCAAACAAAGTAAAATCGTTCGTGATCTAATCAGGATTAAATCTCTAGATTAAGTGATAATGATAATTACAAAAAAGTCTTAATCGTGATTGGGTTTTTTTTTCGCGAAAAATCGGGAAACTCGAGTACAGGTTCGCGAAGATACGATTACATTTACCGTTGTACAACATAATGAAAAAAAACGTTGCTGACCCAGAAATGATCCAAGATATGTTAATAAAGGCAAACCAGTTCCATTAAGCACAAAAAAAGCGAAAAGTTGTGAAACCATAGTGTAGAATTGCGAAAGAAACAATGGACTCGCCTTTGCACGCTCACTCTATGCAACAATGAATTTCTTTGATCCGGCGACACGTTTGACATATTCCTTTTATGCTAGACACCAGAAAAATTCATTCAGTTTGATAACTCCTTTGACAGATTGCGTTGTGGGTGATGCCAGACTATTCTGTTCAGATGAAAAAAACCTCGACTGAAACGCCGTCTATTCAGGTGTTGGGAAACCACGAGCTCTACTGGGTTAATAAAGAAAGTGAGGAGCCTACACCAGGAGGCGTTGAGCGGCTGCGGCCATAACCGTCAGCGTTGCCTTATGTTATTCATGGACCGTTGAAGCAGGTAACAGTTACTGCTGGGAATCGGAGTATACCTGCAGTATATCTCAGGTTCCTCTATACTACGGAATATCTGATGCCTTATATTTCCCCATGAAGGAACTTGCAAAATGCACACCCAATGCGAAGTCCATTGCAACACCTTCGACCTGGGGGAAACAAATTACCTTGCGGCCAAGTGAATAGGGCCTAGCTCGTGCAACATATCAGTTGCTGCCTCAGAATGTTCTCGGGGATGTCCGACGTAAGAGGACATTTGTAAATAAGGATTCCACGTCCAACTTCTTACAAAAGTGAAAGCAAGGAAGCGGAAGCCCTCCGACTAAGACTGCAAGAAGACACAGCAAGACTTGATGTCACCATCGAACACAGCGTTGACAGCACCATCTCTTAACTAAATGCTCTAGTAACACATAATGGGTAAAATTTCACCGCCAACGTATTCACCAAACCTTCCAATGAAGGTCAGTGTCTTACTGGAAGTAGTGAATGCCCTGATCGATATAAGCAGTCTACCAATGGGGCTTATATCCGCAGAGCTATCACACTCTGGGATACCTGGTCACAAATACATCAGGAATTAGAGCATGCAACCCAGGTCCTAATCAATAATAGCTTTAGCAACAATGAGGTAGAAAAAGATAACCAAGACTATAATGGACAAGTGGTATATCAATTCTAACCGAGAACCAAACTGAGAAGTAATAAAGTTCTATTACAAATCTCACTTTTTATTACCTTACAAGGACGATGAGAAGGCCATCAAAAGCATCGTCAGAAGAAACATAAAGCCCATTTATGAGAATAATACAGTCAAATTAATTACCTATTTCAAAAGCAGGAAAACATCCCATCTGCTTCTCCGAAATAACGCCGTCAGGAAGAGAACAAGTTGAAAAATTCACATGTCATATTCGAGTACAATGCACCAAAGGGAACTGTGAAACCCTTCCATCAACGTATATTGGCATGACGACCATGAAGCTGCAATCTAGACTGACTGGACGCCGATACACAAGAGTTTATAAAACCCATGCAGTGGCATTATACGGGTATCACATAACTCGCAATGCACTGAAAAATAACGCTAAATTTTTTTAAACGTGCATGGACCCAAGAAAATTAAAAATAATCGAGGCCCTTTTTATCAGAGATCGCAATCCAAGATTTAACGTTCAAGCATTAGATTTATTAGCATTACCCGGCACGAGGACACAAGATAGGCCAGAAACCTGAGAAAATTAAAATTTAATATTAATTGATGGTTAAATACGGCCCATCAAAGATATCAGTAATACTTCCTGAAGGAGATTAACTCGAGACGAAATCCGGAACTGAGATGATAAGCGCCTATGGACAAGTTCTACAGAGATTAGACCCTGCAGAACGGCGATTTTTTTTTTTTTTTTTTTTTTTTATAATAAATGGGGAAAGTAACATCACCTTCAACGAAGTCTTATTGTTATTGTTATTATTGTTATTGTTATTATCTTCATCATCATCAATCATTTTTCACGGCACCACAAACTCTTATTATTATTATCATTATTATCATTATTATTGTTATTATTGTTATTATTGTTATTATTATTGCTGTTATTATTATCTTCATCATCTTCATCATCATCATCATCATCATCAATCATTTTTTCTTCACTGCACTCACTAGGTGGCGTCGCAAACAGGGACACGGAAAACGGTCCACTTTCAGCTTCTTTGTCCTAACACACGTTTATTTAAGAACATATACGTATACACTGTGTGCATTACGTACAAGTGAAGTGGTTTCTGTAACATGATAATTCAGTTAATACGTACTTATATATCTTTTATGGGCAAACGTAAACCTTATCTCTATATAAAACCCATTCAGTCACTACATGTATATATATTTTTGATGTTGGACAAACAGATCTTACTTCTGTATAGATCCTCTGACAGATATTGAATGGTAATCAATTATATGAATTACAGGAACTCGCCACGAATGATATCGCCGCCTCTAATAGACTCCGCTAAACGTATGAGTACGTACCGCATACCTGCACGTGAGTTATTCCCATCACAAAATTTGATTAATATATCTACACACACACACACACACACATATAAATATATATATATATATATATATATATATATATGTATATATGTATGTATACTGTCATCCTGAAGAGTAACACTCATTCAGCTACCCATGTATATTAAACAATATGCAGCAGACGAGTTCAACAGTAATTATCAGCTCCCAAACTAGCTCCAGGCAGAACTGCAGCCGATTCCATTCGAAACTCCCTTCTACGAGTATTTATCCGAACAAATCGTATATCTACAATTCAATCAAACCAATGTTAGAGCCCTCATGTAGTACCGACTTATTTATTGTGACAAAGGAAGGATATCCCAGCTCATCCCACAGATATAGATTCGACGGCTGCCACTCACGAAAGAGAGTTGACCACCAGTTCAATCGAACGACGTCGGCTTGGTCACCGTTCCTCTCTTCACAATTCCACCAAATTCGGGCCTCGCCACACGTAACATATGCCATTTTTGGCTTACAGCTATGCATTTCAATAAACAATATATTATTGGATTTTACACCAAGTACTGTCAGCATGCAGTATCAAATTCTAGATAATGCACACTGCACTAGTTCTTACAGCGGAAGAACACAAGGCAACTAGTTCCACTTAAAAAAGCTGATACATCTCAACCCTCAAAGTCGCTGCCCACAATACAATAACATCAAATTTAGTAGACCAGAACGACACTAACATGACGCAAATCTAAACTTAAGACAATGTAATTTGCACGATTTCTTGACATAGTGAAAGAAAACTACTTAGCTTCAGAGAAGAACCAGAGGAGTCATGTTACTTGAGTGATAATTAGAAATACGATTATGAATCATGCGACCTGTATTCACATTATCATTATTAATACAGCTATTATTATTATTATCATTATTATCATCATCATCATCACTACTACTACTACATTAAACAATTCTAATGTTCACGCTATTTTTTCTTTTTTCCTATTATTAGTTACTTTTACACAAATAACGAAGTCATTATTTGATCAAAAAAGTTGCACAAATTTATTGTCCAATTGCTTAGTAAAGTAAATAAAAGTAATTACTGTAGAAAGGTTTAGATATACATCCAAGGTCCTCAGGCAAAGATGTGTATGGCTCTGTTGTCATATTTTTCTTTATTTCAGCAAGTGATCAGTGCTCGTTCAGGCAGTGTAGAGATAGGTCTGCATCTTTGTAAGTCTATACACACGCACATGCACACACACACACGCTTATATATGTATGTGTACATGTGAGTATGTTTTATAAATTCATTAATTCTATTGCAGGAATTTGACAATGAACAAAAGGAGATGCAGAAAATATCCAAACAGGTTTTCCTACATTTGTGGCAAAGTAAGAATGCCTATTTTGGTATCCGAATTGGAGATCAAGATCAATTTTTTGCTCGTCATACATGCTGAAAGTTTAATTAAGGCGTTGGAGTAAGGACAAGATGAAATCCCTACATTTTGGTGTTCCCTTAGTGTGGAGAGACGGGACGGACCATGTGACAGACTTCTGTTTCCGCATGACTGACCTACAAGGTCAGCTCATATTTGAAAATAGTAACTATAGCTTAGAGTCGATACCCTCATTAACGTAATTCAAGAATATATATTTTGACATATCTTACATTTATAAAAGCTGTGGAACTTACTTTGACATTTTACCTATATGAAATCTACTGGTGTAAATAAGAACAAGCACCGTGTTGTGTATCCTGATATCCCATTTGCCAGAAAACCAGTGCATCATAGTCCAGAAATAACAGTACCGAGTGTACCCAAGGACATAGATATCGCTGAAGACAGTGATACCCAGCATGAAAGATATGGACACCTCTGCATCGTGTCAACCTTCAATCTCTGATGAGAACCAACCAAAGCCTTTAAGTCAAGCACAAATGAATGACTTAACAAGAGATTTAGGGTTAACAAAATAGTCTGCCCGGCTACTTGGATCAAGCCTTGACGAAAGCAACTTACTTGAATCAGGAACTACATATTTCTGGTATCGCAAAAGAGATGAAGAGCTTTGCATCTTTTTTCACTTCTTGACAATTCTTCATTAGTATATTTCAGTGATATTGGAGGACTAAATGAAGCATTGGGATTTCATTTATAGTCCAGTGGAATGCAGACTTCATTAACTCGTCGAATCAAAGTTTGAAAACTGTTCTTTTAAATATTTGCAATAAGATTATATCTGTTCCTGTAGCACATTCAGTTCAGTTAACTGAAAGTTTTAAGAACATGAAAATCTTACTCTGTGCTCTGAAATAGTCACCATAATTGGATGATTTGTGTAGATTTAAAGGTAAAATGACAATGTCATTTCATATGTTTTCAGTGTAATTTGATGTTAATTATTTCAGTTATCTCCTTATCTCATATTTCATGTTATTTACATCATTTCTTTTCAGGCTGTGTCCCTAATATTAGAAATACAAGGAGGTTGCACTAAATACTTATGTGGCATAGCCGAGCGGAAGATATACACTACGAGTTCAATGAATGGTCATCTAGAGCCAAGGTTCTCAACCTATTTCCACACATCCCCCATACTTATGAATTGCTGTCATTTTAACCTCCTGGAGATGACTTCAACACTAAATCTAATCGTTTTGCATCCACTAACTGCTAGTAATTTTTAGCTGGCTGGTCCACTTGTGGTCCACTTGTGGTCCACTAGGGGTCCTTGGCCCACAGGTTGAGAACCGCTGATCTAGAGAAACACTCCAACCTGACTCACACAATGTGGTTGCTCATCCACTGGTCAACCCTCATCAAATTGTGCTGCCATCTCTTCATATAAAACTTGAATTGATGAAGAATTTTGTCAAGACCATCAATAAAGGAAGTCCAGCATTTACTTTCATAAGGCAGACATTTCCACAAGTCAGTGATGCAAAATTGAATCCAGATATTTTCGATGGCTCTCAGATTAGAAGCCTAATGAAGGATGAACAGTTCGATAGAGTAATGAGTGAAACAGAGCATTTGTGAACAATTTCCTTGGAAACAAAAGAACTTCAGAATACGTGTTCATTGGTCAAGAATTGGTGCCGAGTTTTAAGGTTCTGGGATATGTATGTCAGTAAAAATGTATTTTCAAAGATCGTATCTGGATTATTTTCCTGATAACTGTGGAAACTACAGCGAAGAGCAAGGTGAAAGGGTCTACCAAGACATTCGTACTATGGAGGAAAGGTATCAGAGACGATGAAACATAAACATGTTAGCAGATGGTGTATAGAACGTGACACGCTTTGTGAAAAACTCAAGAGAAAATCATTGAAAATGTCTTTTCTTCCACATTCACGTAT
Organism: Oratosquilla oratoria; assembly: GCF_046742065.1. Classification (NCBI taxonomy): domain Eukaryota; kingdom Metazoa; phylum Arthropoda; class Malacostraca; order Stomatopoda; family Squillidae; genus Oratosquilla; species Oratosquilla oratoria. The sequence goes on along the minus strand of NC_134794.1, from coordinate 19,183,723 downwards.
ATTCCTGCGTATTTTCAATTTAAATGAAAATATTTTAACATTTAGTCATTATTAACCTCATCTTATAATTTTGATAGTATGTCATTATCAAAAAATCAGCATTCTCAATGAAAACATTATTTCAACAATCTTCAATGTAATCCGATAATCTGAATTGATTGACCAAAACCATTATCATTTTTTGATTCATCATAACCAAATTACTTAAATTTAGTTAAAAAAAACATGACAGCAGAAAAAAATCAAATTGCAGGCCTGTGTGATTATGTGTCATGTTGTTACGGTTGTTCTAATTATTGTAGTTGTTATTTGAATATACAGATATGTTCTATGAATATATGTGTGTATGTATGTATTATTTATCTATAAAAGTTTGTAGTTTAAATGTGCATGACTTACAAAGGGCGAAACCAAAGTTGGGCCAGGTCGGCCGGACCCTTGGAATCTGAGATCAACGTTCCGAGGTTCTGTGGTTTTCCCACGAGCGCGGAAAATGTTGAAGGGATGGTTGGAACTCCTCAGTGGAAATTAGCATTGTCCCAGGGTTATAGAATAAACACGCATACACGCGCTCGCGCCCATATACGCACGCACACACACATCCACACACACACGCATCCACACATACACACACACGCACACACACACACACACACACTCGGTGGCGGATTGGTAAAGCACTGGCCTCACAAGCCAGAGAACCGGGGTTCGATTCCCCGGTCGGGCGGAGATAAGTTGTCTCCTTTCACGTGTAACAGAGACTGCAGCAGATCCGAGGTGAATACACACACACACACACGCACGCACACAAACACACACATGTGCATACATACGTACATACACACACGCGCGCAAGCACACGCACATACAAACACACACACACACACACACACACACACACACACATTTACACACACACATTCACACACATATACACACACACACACACACACACACACATACACACACACACACACACACACACATACACATGTACATACATATATATATATATACATACACACGCGCGCGCAAACACACGCACATACAAACACACATACATTCACACACACACACACACACACACACACACATACACACACACACACACACTTATACATACACACACATACACATTGATACCGTTTTCGACTTCTAATTCAACGATCCGAGTTCGAGTCCTATCGAGTACTAAAAATCAATGTCGTCACACTGCGAGCAATCACTCCAACTCTCGTTGGAGACGATTTGTGTGTGTGTGTGTGTGTGTGTGTGTGTGTGTGTGTGTGTGTGTGTGCGTGTGAGTGTGTGTGTATATGTGTGTGATCGCACCGTGTGAGCTTTGAGCTTTCATCCGGAAGGGTAATAGCTGATAATTACGTGTCCAACACGTGATCCAAGACGGTGGTGAATCTCGCATCCACACACTCACACTGTACACTTGTGTTTGTTACATACTTTCCACTCAGTTTTGATAAATTTGATTATGTCAATAATATTTCGTGAATTATATATAGCTTAAATTATTATACTTTTCAACTTTTTTTCAAGATTGTCTCCATCAGATATAATTGCTTCAATTTGGAAATTAGAACTGAAATATCTTTTATTTCAGCTTTCATTTCCAAGTTGACTTCTTGTTAGAATCGGTGATGATTTTTTGCCATTTCTTAAATTGAAATGGCGTCATCAGAAAAAAAAAATAATTAGTCTATTCTCCATTAATAAGAAGGCCTTTGAATTTATAACCAAGCTCTTTCGAAACTCCTACATTTAACTTGAAAAGAGTCACTCATGACTATATATTTTTTCTATTTCTTTGAAGGATTGAGTTGCCATGTTGTAGTTATAAATTGAAGTACTGAAGCAATCACTTATCCTAGCCATCTAAAAGTAAATCTTGAATACCATTCCACAAATACAGTTTAGGTGATGAAAACTTTTTACTGCGAAACTGTTCCAAGGAATTAATTAATTGTTGATGAGAGTAAGCCATCAGTGCGATTAAAATTACCCAATATACTAAAAAAAAAAAAAAAAAAAAAAAAAAAAAAAAAAAAAAAAAAAAAAAAAAAAAAAAATAAAAAAAAAAAAAAAAAAAAAAAAAAAAAAACTCTAGTCCCACGCGACGCAAAGATGATTTTTTTTTTTTTTTTTCCTTCAGGAAACAAAAATCGAAGTGGAGGAAAGACACAGCGACAAACCAGTTTCACTTTCAGACTGATGGTAACTTCACTTTAACAGAATAAGAAAATAATCCAGAGTAAGAGGAAGATAGAAAAAAGTAGAGGAAGGTGAGAAGCCTACGCCAGGAGGCGCTGAGTAGCTGTAGTCAAACTCGTCACCCTTTGGAACTGTTGTGGGTAAACAGTTCCTACTAGGAATTGAATAGAAGTGCGGGATTCGAACCCACAACTAAGCAGATGTGAGACCAACATTCTTCCAATTATACCACCAGTGAAGGAAAGAAAAATAAATTTACAAAAAAAAAAAAAATCTGTCAAGAAAAACCTAAATGCTGAGATTCCCACCATACAAGCAACTGAGAGAACGAGGGGAAAGAATATTTGTAATCGGTTGTGAAAATAGACTTAAGAAATCATGAATGAACAAGGAACAAACACAGAATCCAACCTACCAAAGGGTGTCCTACAGCTGAATGGAGAAGCCTGACATTCGAAGGCAATACTTAAAGGACCGAATCACCTCCAGAGGAACTTAAAAAATAAATAAATAAACAAGAACCACCTCAAAAAATGGAGACGTCTTCCGGATACCTCACCCCGGTCATCGTGTCAACCGGACAGGGTACAGTTCTGGCGCTGGTCTCCGGAGACTCAAGAAGAAATCGAAAACCAAAAACCAAAAACCAAAACCAAAAAAAGGGGGGGAAGGGAGAAATCCCTGCAATATCCGGGATCCGTCCGCGTCTCTCCTGACATGCGGGTCACGCCGGACAAACATGACCTGACCCGACCTGACCTCGTCTGTAGCATGGCCTGGCGTATAAATTTCAAAGCCACAACAACGGGCTTTCGACCTGATTCAGTTGTATTCCGGAAACTGGCTGAATTTGAGAATACTTTCAATGGACAAGGGTCATCTAGCCCTGAATTTCAGAACCCCTTTCAAGGGCAAGGGTCTACTGGCCCTGAATTTCATAATTACTTCAGGGACTTCCAGGACCTGGATTTCAGAACCCTTTCAGGGACAAAGTCAGGAATCCTCAGACCCTAGATTTCGGACCCCGTCTCAGAATAAGGGCCCTTGGACCCTGAATCAGAGACCTTATATAACTTCTTAGGTCCGTCCCTCAACTGAATAGAATATCCAGGTCACTGTTGAGACAAAACCTAGACATTTTGTCACAATGTCTATCTCCACTGCCACGAATATGAATAAAATCTTCTGGCGTCAGGCAAAGTGACAGGGGAAAGGGTCACCCAGCACGGAAGGAGAAAAAGAAATAAGCTACAAAATCTCAATTTTCTCTCTTCATTAGGATGATGATGATGATGATACGGTTTAACGTCACACACTCCCCCAATCGGAAGGCTAGGTCGGTGCCCCTCACAGAGGACTTTGTAGCGTGGAATTTGATGAACCATGTCCTTGGTTCTCCCTCGCCGGTGACAGGGTTTGAACCGCCATCCCCTCGACCTTTGCCGCAAGTAACGACGACCCAACTAAAATCCCTTTCGGAAAATGGACAGAAAACACTTTTTTTTACAGTACTGGAGATTTCCTAATTTCAGAAATTCTTGATAAAGGGAACTGCTTTTTCTCCACGTCTGATTTCACCTCATATCACACAAAACGATGAAAACGACAAAGAAAAAAAATGGTCGACAAAGCTTCGAGTTTATCGCCGAATTGTGCCAACACAACACCGTTATAATAGGGAAAAAAACTGTCAATCGTATGGGCGTGAAATGCATTCCATTCGAGTGGGTACCCGCACGCCCAAATCTCAAATGGTAATATCCGAATGGAGACTGTGACCTGATCGAAGACATACGGCAACTATCCAAATATATTTTTCTTTGTTAGGTATTCCGTATAGTAATGTATACGCTGGTGGTGTAGTCGGAAGCGTGCTGGTCTCGCATTAGCTTAGATGTGGGTTCGAACTCCGCACTATTCTTCGACTCACAGCAGTAACTGCTATTTTCTCTCAACAGCCCAAGCGCATAATGGGGTAAAAGAGACGGCTTCAGTTGGTAGTCTCCTATAATGAAGTGATCTTATCTAAGCAAAATTGTGGTAATTGAATAACAACAAAACAACAAAAAAAGACAAAATAATTTAGATAATTGTGCTGCATTTTGGGTCACATTTGAATGTCCGCAATGGTACAAAGAAAATAATTTCAAAAGAAAGTCATTCACAGAAATATTTTCATTTCAAAGCTGCCTAAGACATCAAAATCAATCATTTCAATTTCACCGAATACAACGTTCATTTTAATCTTAGGTTAGAGAACGAATACCATTTATTTGAAAATATGAAAGAAATTTGAGAGTTTTTTTAGATTCCAATGAGGAAGCAAGCATCGACTTTTTTGAAAGAGTTATTCTTGCAAATATTGCAGAATTTCTCAGCCCAAACACACTACACGTTGATTCACAAAGATTTTATATTAGACTATAAGTCCATATTCCAATCAACAAACACACACACACACACAAACACACAAACACACAAACAAATATATATATATATATATATATATATATATATATATATATATATATATATATATATATACATAAATATATACACATGATAGGATTGAATAGACACCAAGAGAAATCGTTTAATTCATTAAACAAGCAATTGATACAATTAAAGTGCTTATAAAGGGTCACAATGTGAATAATATTTGGTTGACATCCCCTTTGCTTTGTTCAATGCAAGGACCCTTCGAGGCATGCTAGTGATTAGTTCACGAATATCATATTGAGGGATTTCTTGCCATGTTTCCCGTAGTAATCCTAAGAGTTCGGGCTTTGAAGATGGCTTCCTGTTTTTTTTTTTTTTTTTTTTTTTTTTTTTTTTTTTTTTTTTTGAGGTGTTCAATAGGGTTCATATCCGGGGACTGACTTGGCCATGGAAGTTTCCTGATCCCATTTTGGCTCAACCAATTTTGTGTTGCTCGAGCAATATGACAACAAGCTCCATCTTCCATAAATATGAAGACATTTTTACTCATTCTAGCACTGGAGAATATTGGAATGAGTCCTTCCTTTAAAATAGAAACATATTTGCCTGAATTAATGGTTTCTTGAAACTCCACAAGCTCTGATCGACCATCACTCCAAATTGCACCCCACATTATTGAAATGATGTGGGGTATATACATAATGTGTGTATAATAATATGTATATATTATATATGAGAGGAATGTCTGTTGAGGAAGAACGGGAGAGGACAGAAGATAGGGGTGAATGGAGAAGGGTTGTGTATGTATGATGTGATCCATGATGGGGAGTGGGTGGGGGATGGAGGGTGAGGATGTATGTATGAGAAATAATTTGACGTAGCCCGAAGGAATTTCTCACCGTCTTCTCCTTTTCTGTGTGAGGAGACGGAGAGGGGGGTCGGCGAATTAATGAAGCGGCCTTGCTGTGGATGTGCTGTGTCTTGCGACATTGCTTCTGACCCAGGGCAGTGAACAGGATGCAGGGATGACCCGTCATCCAGGAGGTGCAAAGATAAGAGGAAGGGAAGAGGGTGGAAGGGAGTGGATTGTGATAGGGATGGAATGGGTGGGAATGGTTTTTATGTCTGTTTTTGGCTACCTCCCTTATAAGGGGGGGAAAAGCCGTTGGTATATGTATGTGTATATGTACAGTATATATATATATATATACATATATACATACAAACTGTTTCGCAGTAGTATGTAACAAACAATATACGAGTATACCTTGTATAAATCGCAGTAAAATATATCTCGAACGGATGAATTTCAGAAAAAAAATTGCCTCAATTTTTTTTTAACGCATGAAGGATATACAGAAATATATAAGCTTAATACAAAAGGACCATTTCTGTAGGCAAGTCTCCGTGGGACCTGCATTTGCATTCACCCGTGCTACAATTCCCGGGGTACGGGAAAATCGACGTCCCGCACGTCCGTGGAATTATTTCCGGGGAGGTGAAAATTGAAACACCAATGTAGGTGACTTGTTTTACGTCCTATTTACTAACCACCTTTGGTGTGTACCTGTACTCTTCCTCTTCTGTGACTCACTACGCTGTCAAATGGTGCTAGGAATGAGTCCCCTCGTATTCAGTGCGCTCGATAGGAAGAGCTGGAATAATGCATATGTTGCAATTAGTCTGTTGTTTTCCGGCTCGAATCTGGTAGCAGACGGCAAATGAATTTGCGTGAGCGTGTCCCCGCGTGCCTCTCCGAGCGCGACATAGGCTCCGGCAATAGAAAATAGAATTTGTTCATAGTGGGTCCCTTTCCCAGACTTTAGACACTTTTGACGGTGTCATTTTTTTTTTTTTTTCTATATTTTGAAGTCGTTCCCTTTTTCCAGTATGTCAATGGAGATTAGGTTAAACCTAGGTTGGGTTACGGCCGGTTACGTTAGCGTGATGGTTTTAAAGTTGAAAAAAATATTTCAAAATCTGGGGGGGGTGAGGGAGAGGACCTGTTAGAAAAGAATACTGTTTTTGTTTGGCTGCTCTGTGACAATGAAACAAAAGATTGATACATTTCTAAATTGTGAACATTATCATTTGATTTGAGATCTGAACATGGGGAATCAACAGTAACTGAAAAGGACATAAGATTCATCATTGTGGCCCAAGATGTACCAAATTTATGTAATTATATTTTTCATAATCAAATAATTAATATACTTCTACATATACTAGTTCCCTAGGATACAAATATATATTTTTTAGATAATATTTCGAGGATACAGCAACAATAAAATGTATATTTGCTTAATTCCGGGACATTTTTTCAACCCCGTAGACGATGTCAATCGTTTTATATTTTTTTCTGGCTGTCGTCACACACACAAACACACAAACATCAGTGCCCTCCAGTTAGGCCGAGAGATTGTGCTGAGCGAAATTTAATGAACTGCAAGTCCCCCTGATCGTTCTTGTGACACTAATGCGGAGCGAGTCCAATTATAATCTTCCCGAGGAAAACATTGTTTTCAAATTATCCGGAACCTGTTCCAAAATTCATTGGAGTTCCGCTTAAGTGATATCTTCTGATGAAGTGATAATCAATATCCTCATAATGCTTTGATCAATTTTAGCCTCAAATACTCTCTCTCTCTCTCTCTTTTTTTTATCTTTTGTCACGCAGTACCGCCATATGTAGCATCAATTCAATTCGTTCCTAGCAAACAAGGGCCGTATTCCAAGGATTAAATTACCCAATAGTTTTGTCCTACCCACAAGATTAGGACACGATATGATAATAGGCAGCCAACCGTCAGACTTAAATTAGTTGTTCAACAGAGAAAGGCCAAATTGACCAACCGTATAAATTATTTGACGAACAATTGAAGATTAACCGCATATCTCCTAACACAAGCGAACTGTTTTTATAATAGACTACTGAATTATTAATCCTTATGATTACGCGGTGGAACAAGACCAACGCTTTAGCAAAGTCTAAGAAGACGACTAAGAATTTGTTCCGAGCTCACCCTTCTACTGAAGAGAATCGTGTGATCTCGGCCAAGACAATTACTAAATGAATAGATAATTAAATATAAATCCATGATGTTAGTATGTAGATAAATGAATAGACAAATACACAAGCAAATAAAGGTGTTAATGTAAAATTAAAAATAAAAAAGATGAAAAGATGGAATACGAAAAATGTATACGTGTGTGTTTGTGTCTGTGTGTGTGGGTGTGGGTGTGGGTGTGTTTGTTGAGTTGAATTTCACCGCAGCTTCGGCTTGAATCAACTTGTTGATAGACTCAACTTTTCTTATCGAAGATCTCGGCTCATCGGGGAAGCGAAATGAAATGTTATCGTACGAAGTTTCGTTCATCTTAGAGCAATATCAAGTATTGAGTATATTTGTTTCAGAACATTTATACTTTGAATAAAAAACAAGTGTGAAAATCGAGAGGTCACCCTCATTATGTGTGTGAATTTCTGTCCGTGGGCTGACTTGGTGAGGTTCTGTCCATTGTTCTTCTGGTGTTGTTTGTAATAGTGACCAAGTGTCCATTTAGAGTAGCCAGGGCCAGTGGAATTATTCCGTTCTGTATATTGGTGGGGGGGAGGGGAGGCTTCTTCTTTATATACAGTGGTACTAGGATCATCCTTGCTGTGGATGCGCTGTGTCTTGCGACACTGCTTCTGACCCAGGGCAGTGGACAAGATGCAGGGATGACCCGTCATCCAGGAGGTGCCAAGATAAGAGGGAGGGAAGAGGGTAGAGGAGGGTGGAGTATGTGGGGGATGGAATGGGTGGGAGTGTTTTCTATGCCTTTGTTTGTTGGCTACCCCCCGTGTAAGGGGGAAAAAGCCTACTAGGATCTCCAACCGGTGGCAGAGTCGAAGATGTTAGTATAGTCGACTAAGCTCTGCCTGCACAATAAGGTATTATGGGTTTCTGTCATTTTTTTCTTTAGAGCTCCGTTTTCTAATTGTCAAGTGAGGCGCCGAGAAAGAGAAGTTGTCGTTATTTCTATATAGAAAGAAAAACAGACTACATTCTTCTTCCTGCAGATAAATTCATTGATGACTTTACTTCCTTTGGGAGGGTTTTGGGAACGGAAAGTGCTATTTATTTAGATGAGGTCAGAGGATTTGGAGTTTTTATATAAAAAGAAAAGAAAAATGATCCGAAGCTCCAGCTTCTCCTCAGAGTCTGTAGGGTGCGTTCCACAATCAATTATTTCCTTCAAGACTCTTCCGTCGGTACGGTACGCTGTGCTCACAAAAAATGTATAGTGAAGAAGGATCAGGGGTGGGAGGGGGTTTTCTCAGCCCTTTTCACGAATATATACATATATATATATATATATATATATATACATATATATATATATATATATATATATATATAATATATTGTGTGTGTTTACTCTATATGTATATATATATATATATACATATATATATATGTGTGTGTGTGTGTGTGTGTGTGTGTGTACATATATAAACAAGAAAATATATACGGTATATAAATGAATGAATAAAATAAAAGGATGAACAAATGGATAAATATATAGATAAATATGGATAAATGAAAATATAAAGGTAATAAAGAAACAGATAAACACAAAGAACGAATGGCATAATGAGACAGATCTATGAATAGATTAGATAGCCAAATGAACAACAAGATAATGAATAAGCAAGTAAATGGACAAGTAAATAACACCAAAATTCTGCAAAGAAGACCAGTTTGTTTAAAGGTTAATTGGTGTGGCACCAGTTATCTTGGGTGCCAACTTCCTTATAAGGTAGTGTGACGTCATGATACGTCTTATGACGTAATGTAAACAAAGAAACCTTTAGTTGACCAAGACGCTTTGATCTTCCGTAATTCCCAGTATTGTATCAAAGCACTTGTGAGCAACACAAGGGTCATTATACTATCCAGAACTGCCGGAGAGTGACCCTTAAGTGTACTTAGTGCACTACAAATCACGCTGGAATGAGTCGTATGTGTCTAATATACTAATCTAATATTTCCTCTGTCACGGTTTGTTTTTGTTTGTTTTTGTTTGTTTGTTTGTTTTTAACTGGAAAATAAGTCTTGAGCTAAGCCAAAAGCAGGTTTGGCCGAACTAAATTTATACAACAATTGACACTAAAACCTGACCTATGATGCATCAAATTTATGCATAACAATTCTTTTTCGTCGTTTATTGCATTACTATATTTTTTACTAAAGAATCACTAATTCTAATGGATTTTTTGCATCTAGAAATAGATTATGTACTAAGCAATAGAATATATATTTGGCATACGAATACGTCACATTAGCAGCAGCGGCGGCGGCAGCGACGGCAGCAGCAGCACCAGCAGCAAACCACAGCAGTAGCAGCAGCAAACCACAGCAGCAGCAGCAGCAAACCACAGCAGCAGCAGCAAACCACAGCAGCAGCAGCAAACCACAGCAGCAGTAGCAGCAGCAGCAGCAAACCACAGCAGCAGCAGCAGCAGCAAACCACAGCAGCAGGAGCAGCAAACCACACCACCACCAGCAGCAAACCACAGCAGCAGCAGCAGCAGCAAACCACACCACCACCAGCAGCAAACCACACCACCACCACAGCACCACCACCACCAGCATTAATGGAGAGCATACGCCGGGATATGCGTTGCTTCCATTCCTTACGGCTTTCTTTTATGATTTTTAATCTAAAAATATATAATAACTTACTGTTAGGGAGCGACTACATCTATAGAAATATATTAGGCATTAGAAATTAGATATATTTGCATAGTTTGAATATAGTATGAGTCAGCTTTTATTACCATTCCAGGGTTGGCTCATTTCTGTATCCACATACACAAAGTATTGGCGCACAGTCTGTCTTAGAAATGTACATTTTCCTTTGTTTTGATCCCCAGTGTGTAGAAAAATTAGACAAAAGTTAAAAGAAGAACGTTCCTTCACGTCCAACAATTAATATTTCATTTGCGTTTTTCTTCTTCTTCTTCTTCATCTTTTTCTTTTGTTTTATTTATCTGACTTGATTTGTCCATACTTTTCGTCTTAGCCTTTGAACTTTTGTTTAGGTCTTGATATTCTTTGTTTCTTCTTCTTCTTCTTCTTCCTCTTCCTATTCTTCCTCTTTCTCTTCTTCTTCTTCTTCCTTTTCCTCTTCTTCTTCCTCTTCTTTTTTTTCTTCTTTTTCTTCGTCTTCCTCTTCTTCCTCTTTCTCTTCTTCTTCTTCTTCCTCTTCTTCCTCTTCCTTTTCTTCCTCTACGTCTTCTTCCTCTTTCTCTTCTTCTTTTTCCTCTTATTCTTCCTTTTCTTCTTCTTTTTCTTCTTTTTCTTCTTCTTCCTCTTTTTCTTCTTCCTCTTTTTCTTCTTCCTCTTCCTCTCTTTCCTCTTGTTCTCCCTCTCTTTCTTCCTCTTCTTCCTTTCTCTTATTCTTCTTCATCTTCCTCTCCTCTCTCTTCTTCTTTTTCTTCTTCCCTTTCCTCTTCTTCCTCTTCTTCATCTTCCTTTTTCCTCTTCTTCCTCTTTCTCTTCTTCCTCTTTCTCTTCTTCTTTTTCTTCTTCTTCTTCCTCTTCTTTTCCCTCCTTTATCTCTTTCTTTTCATTATTTTTTCTTAATACGCCACCCGTTCACCTAAAATAAACAAGTTTCTCGGTTTTTAACAGAACTCTTGATATATTACTACTACCTATGAATGTCATTTGTTTTGTATTGACTAAAAATGGTGGATGTCGATTATATGTTGCGACGTCATATATACGTAATCTGTACTCACTAAGTACATTAATCATTTAATATTGCAATCAGATTTTACGCTCAGTACCTCAAAAGTTTATGTACGTAGAATTCTATGGTTCAGAAATGTTGTGCGTATATATTTGTGTGTAGATAGAATGTGTCCCTACTAGATTGAGAAAGATATAGCATTTGTGCAATATAGTCACTAACATAAAATAGTCGAATCGGGTTGCGACGAAATAAAAGAAAGAAAATGTGCATTAAAGAAAACGGGTCCACACGTAACTCGTACATTACGCAAATGTGCTTATCACACAATGCACGGCTCCACTCACATATAGAAGTCATTCGTATGAAATAAACCATACGAAATGAGGCTTATGTATGTTCACATGAATATGTAACGCGTCCTGTTATCAATCATTTAAATGTGTAGGTAATGGTATACTCATGTAAAGCCTCCGTACATATACTCCGTCCTGTGCTAATTTCCATATATTCATACACACATGCTGTTAATCATTTACCACTGGGCGGTCTCAAACCTGAGCGACGAGGTAGCAAAATTATGCAAATATGTTTTTGTTGTCACTGTATTGATATGTATAATTTATCCACATAAAATTGCTTTACTTATAAGAGAACCACTGCATAAAGAAACATGTATTGATATGTATAATTTCTCCACACAAAATTGCTTTACTTGTAAAAGAACTATTGCATACGGAAACATGTATTGATATGTATAGTTTATCCACACAAAATTGCTTTACTTGTAAAAGAACTATTGCATACATGAACATGCATTGATATGTATAATTTATCCACACAAAATTGCTTTACTTGTAAAAGAACTACTTCATAAAGAAACATGTATTGATATGTATAATTTCTCCACACAAAATTGCTTTACTTGTAAAAGAACTACTTCATAAAGAAACATGTATTGATATGTATAATTTCTCCACACAAAATTGCTTTAATTGTAAAAGAACTACTGCATAAAGAAACATGTATTGATATGTATAATTTCTCCACAAAAAATTGCTTTACTTATAAGAGAACTACTGCATACAGAAACATATATTGATATGTATAATTTCTCCACACAAAATTGCTTTACTTATAAAAGAACTGTTGCATAAAGAAACATGTATTGATATGTATAATTTCTTCACACAAAATTGCTTTACTTGTAAAAGAACTACTTCATAAAGAAACATGTATTGATATGTATAATTTCTCCACACAAAATTGCTTTAATTGTAAAAGAACTACTGCATAAAGAAACATGTATTGATATGTATAATTTCTCCACAAAAAATTGCTTTACTTATAAGAGAACTACTGCATACAGAAACATGTATTGATATGTATAATTTCTCCATACAAAATTGCTTTACTTATAAGAGAACTACTGCATAAAGAAACATGTATTGATATGTATAATTTCTCCACACAAAATTGCTTTAATTGTAAAAGAACTACTGCATAAAGAAACATGTATTGATATGCATAATTTCTCCACAAAAAATTGCTTTACTTATAAGAGAACTACTGCATAAAGAAACATGTATTGATATGTATAATTTCTCCATACAAAATTGCTTTACTTATAAAAGATCTACTACATACAGAAAAATGCCAAATAACTCAACAGTGAAAAAATCACAATGGTGAGTTTTTTTTTTTTTTTTTTTTTTTTTTTTAGAGTGTCATGGTAAACGTCTTGACCTCTCAAATGGGAAGTCCGAGATCGATCCACGCTCCGGGCTTCAAAGTTTCACTAACACAGCAAGCTTTCAAGGAAAGGAAAAACGATGTATGTGTAATCTCACAGTTTTGCCTACAGATTGATCTATATAATATGAACTCCCTGTCCTCATCTGAGAAAGAAACAGCTGTCGATCACGAGTCCAGCACGTGATCTACGATTATGAATCCCCCACAGGGTAATACCACGATAAATCGTTCCGATCAAAAAATGTTCGCTCATCTGTCGCCAGATGATTTTATTCAGCTCAGAGGACTAATCCACCCCCACCCCACCCCCGCCTTTAGGTAATTCATTGCGGCCTTTAAAGTGAGAGACCTTAGGGCCTGTACAGGGTAGTACAGCATGTGCATGTAGTAGTAAGGTGTTGGGCTAACTCCCTTGTGTGTGTGTGTGTGTCCGTGTGAGTGTGTGTGTGTTGTCTGCTTAAGGCATGAGGCGAACTCGATGGGTTATGAACATATGTGCATGTGAAGCATTACTACCAATTTTTTTGTGTGTGTATGTGTGTGTGTGCGTGTGCGTGTATGTGCGTGTTAGTGTGTCCGCCCCGAGTTCTAAACCCGAGTCTCTCGCGTGTAAAGCGAGCGCGTTACCACTGAGCTGTCCGTGACTCCGCCCTTTGTTATTATAGGTTTAGATATCATGCATGCAAACATGTCGTTAGTCTTCACTTTAGCCACGTAATGAGCCAGGCCTTCGTACACCATGTATGTGTACACAGTCACGTGCACTAACGCCATACATGTAGACGTGGTCTTGGATCACGTGTTGGACTCGTGATCGACAGTTATTAACCTCCCGGTTGAGAGCTCAGAGCTCGTATGACCGATCTATGGGTAATACTGTGACCTTCCACGCACACAAACACACCCAACTCCCCACCCACGAGACTACGTCCCGTACCTACTCGCTGCTAGGTGAACAGGGGCTACACGTGAAAGGAGACAAACCCAACTTGTCTCCGCCCGGCCGGGGAATCGAACCCCGGTTCTCCGGCTTGTGAGGCCAGTGCCTTACCAATCCGCCACCGGGTGTGTGTGTGTGTGTGTGTGTGTGTGTGTGTGTTTCAGAAATGAAACTTGGATTATAAATCGTGTTTGCCTCTACACTCTTCCTCCATACGAAAGAAAAACCGATGCGTGACGAAAACACCTTTTAGTCTTTTGTAAGAGACAAAAGAAAAATACTTCTAACTTTTCTCTCTCGAAAGTGGGTGGAGGATTACATATTTGGAAAGGGACATGAGGGCTAAAAATAGATTATGATCATCTTTACAGTTATAAAGAAGCAAAGGACAAGAAAAATAATATAAATATGAGGAGGATATGTTGAAGTCAAATTGAAAAAAATAATAGTAATATATAAACACAAAAAGAATTCATTGGACCTAAACAAAGGAGTAAAGAACAAGAAAAACGCAACATGAGAAGAATTGATTGAACTTCAGCCAAAAATAAAATAAATACCAAGATAGTGTAAACAGGAAAAGGATGCATTGGACGTTAATCCAAAATAAGAAGAGAACGAGAAAGGATAAACATGAGAAAAAATGGCTCAGCTCAGGATAAAGAACAAGAATTAAAAAAAAAAAAGGAATTCAGGTCATAAAACAAGACCGCCCAAGTCTCCAAGTCTGCGAGCATCGCAATTGGCGATCGCAATTCGTCCAAACCGTGACGACAACACTTTCAAATTAGTGATACGACATAAAATCTTGTGCAAAAGCTTTTAACTAAAACCCTCGTTTACATTCATATTACGCGTCCAATCATGTCAAATGTCGCACATCACCTCAGTACGCTTGTCTGACACCAGGGGTAGTCAGGAGGCATCGTCATTGGCGGGATTAAAACCTTGTCAGGACATCCGCCATGTAATTCACTTTCGGCTTGCTACTGATTATCAAGTCGCACATTTTTACGATTAACTTTTCTGTTGCCAAAAATATGATGTGTTTCTTGAATTGCAGTTTGTTTCAGTTTGTAATGAGCAATAGATCATAGCATAGCTCGGCCACACAAAGACTTTGCAGTAGCGAATATTTTGTTAATGTATATTAGCCACACTCGTTGTGTCTATTCAAATATTTTTGTACAGATAATCCCATGGCCCTTTTTCTGATATTCTGATTGTTGCCAGGCGATTTTAGTCATGTTTCTGTCACCCGTTTGGTAGAGAAGGAGCTAAATGAGGACACATGACCGTAGATATCAATAGGTATAAGCAATGGAACTGATTCTTCTATGACACTACTAGTGGATTTCAACGCGTTGGATATACCCTAGCCATGTTGGAAGAAAGTCTAGTGTTTGCCTTCTTTCAGCACGTATGTATGTATGTATGGATGTATGGGTGTATATATGTATGGGTGTATGTATGTATGGATGGATGTATGGGTGTATATATGTATGGATGAATGAATGTATATATGCTTGCATGTATATGTATGTATCTATGAATGTATGTATATAGTATTTTTATGAACAGTAGACCACTTGGAAAAAGAAACTAACGAAGCAGAGCGCTTTCGTATATTACATCCAGAGCAAAAAGTACTTTTGCACTGGATGTAATATACGAAAGCGCTCTGCCCGGTTAGTTTCTTTTCCCAAGCGATCTACTGTGCATAAGTGAACACACGTACCCGTGTTCTTATCAGAATAATATGTATATATGTATGCGTGCGTGTGTGTGTGTGTGTGTGTGTGTGTGTGTGTGTGTGTGTGTGTATGTATGCATATGCATGTTTGTATGAGCATGTTTGCATATATGTATGTATGTACGTATGTATGTATATATGTATGTATGTATGTCTTTGTGTATATATGCATGGTTTCCAAACGCACTTAAGATATATCTGAATTATGTGAATGTATTCTTCGTCGTAGTTACACTTATGAAATTTTCAGAAAAATCACTTATATTATAAGAGAAGCTTTGTATGTAGAAACACATCAAATAACCACCAACGAGAGTTATTTTTGCATATTTCTGATATATCAAAGGTCAGTTTTGGATTTCAGTAAAGCTACACGTGTCTGTGCACATATGCATATAAGCATGCATGTACCCAAATATACAGCATATACTGTATATGTATGTTTGTATTCGTGTGTATGTGTGTGTGTGTGTGCATGCATGTGTGTGTATGTTTGCATGTGTGTGTGTATGCGTGTATGTTTGCATGTGTGTGTATGTGTGTATGTTTGCATGTGTGTGTGTGTGATTCACGATGATCTCGGATCGCGTGTTGGACTCGTGATCAACAGCTATTTCCCTCCCGGAAGAGAGCTCAGAGTTCATATATGACCGATCTATGGGTAATACTATGACCTTACACGCACACACACACCCAACTCCCCGCCCACAAGAGTTGGAGTAACAATCCGCGGCGCAGTGATACTGAAATTATTTCAGCCCTAGGCGGGATTCGAACCCGGACCTCCGTAGTGGCAACCGGGAACTCTACCAGCTGCGCCACGAGTTGTGTGTGTGTGTGCGTGAGTGTGTGTGCGTATGCATATACAGAAACGTACATATCTGTAATGTAGTTTGAACATACTTTATAAAATTCAGATATCCTGTAACGCCTCAATAATTACACACTACTTTGTAGGTATTCATGTACCTCCACAAGGTATTCGTCTTACAAATGTGGAGTGACTTCATTTCAACCTTAAAAATATTTTCAACCTGAAAAAAGAAGGAGTCAAAGAGCAACGACATCGGCACAGTCATTGTCACGTTCCAAAGCCGAAAGGCCAACTCGCGTATTTTCTTTTATTAATGTTCCCTTACTCTACAACTTTGTTCACAATAAACCTCATTTCACTTTATCTCTCACTGATTTTCCCGTCTTTGTTTATTCCTAAAACTACAGTTCGAGCTATCTTTCTCACTTTGTTGATAAATTTGTTGAAAACGGGATCGAGACTTCAGGAAAACTCGCCTCGACGATATTTCTTTCTCTCTCCTTTCCTCATCTCCCAATCCTCTCACAAAACTAAAAAAAAAAAAAAAAAAAAACTCATTTTCCTACAAACTGACCTTCCTCCCCAACCCAGAAAGTTAGCCAGAATAGAATGACAATGGCGCAACATTGGCACCAGTAGGATTAAACGCGACAAAACCCGTTAGCTGGATATCTCCCGGTGTCACTAGGAATTAAATCCCATAGATAAATGAATCCGAGAGGGCTTTATGGGTATGAAGCGGTTAGAAAGTTTATCTTCAAATCTTGCCAACAGAGGTCTCTCGTAAAATATTTTTTTCTCGAAGTTGTTGTTGTTGTTATTATTATTATTACTATTATTGTTACTATTATTGTTATTATTTATTATTATTTATTATTATTATTATTATTGTTATTATTATTATTATTATTTTACATGGAGTCTTTGCAGATCTCTCAATGGTATGTGAAATTCATTTTGCCCAACCATCAATACAATTAATGCATAATAGAATTACCAACTTGTTATTCTTTATTTTATTTTCTTGTGACGTCATACTTCGACCCCAAACTAAAACCCAAATGTATCAGAATTATTCAAATGCATTTCTCATTGTATTAACACATTTGTGTTAACAGAAAATATATAACTGAAAATATTTGCAGATCACTGTTACTCGTAGTCAGCAATGAATGATATATTTGCATAGTTGTGATACAGTATGTATATATGCGTGTGTGTGTGTGTGTGTGTGTGTGTGTGTGTCCGCAGTATACATACATGACTATTACTTCACGTGTCAGACACCCAGTCGACTATTTCCTTTCCACCACACACGCGAGGGTAAAATGCCAATTCTCACAGGCCAGCCAGCCACCACTTAGGTTAGCAATCAGATAACACCCTTACCTGCTCCTGTCACACACGTGTTGAACTTATATCTTCACTCTATGCAAATACAACGAGTTACAACGATAAAACATGCAAATCTTTCGGTCCATAACGAGATCGTAAGCAAATAAGAAACGACCAAATAATAGAGAAGATAAATATATAAATGAATAAACGAAAAAATAATAAAATAGAGTTAGGTAAAAATGGGTAATACTAAATAGAATTAAAAAGTAAAAATAAATCGTGCTTTTCTGTCTGATATTGAATTCCACAACAGGTAGTGTGACGTTTTCGATGTTCACAACATTACTCGAACATGCCTGGAGTCTGTGTTTGTGAATATGTATTATACATACATCACCTACAGACACAAACATGTGCATACATACACACACAACATATACCCCTTGTATGTATGTATGTATGTAATTATATATATATATATATATATATATATATATATATATATATATTGAGTGCGAGAGACTTCGGAGTTCTAGTGAGTCCATACCTTAAATCCAGGAAACAGTGCATTAGCGTCAAGAATAAAGGCAACAGACCATTAGGTTTCATTGCAAGGACCGTTACGAATAAAAGTGCAGAGGTAGTTATTAGACTCTATCCGGGGTTAGACCCATCCTTGACCATACGGTACATTTTGGTCCTCGTACTATATAATGGATATCAATTCACTACAATCGGTAAAGAGGAGAATCACCAAAATGATACACAGACTCAGTAATTTATCTTACGAAGACAGACTTAGGCACCTTAATTTACACACTGGAAAGACGCAGAGAAAGGGTGATCTAATAAAGGTGTTCAAATGGACTACAAGCTTAAACAAGGGGATGCAGACAAGATCATCATATCAAGACAACAGCGTAGGGCTCATAGTAGCGGATTTAAATTGGATAAATTTAGATTTGAAAAGAAAATAGGCAAGAACTGGTTTATGAATAGAGTGGTCAACGAATGGAATAGACTTGTTAACCATGTAGTGAGCGCTGAAGACATCGGTCGCTTTAAGAAAAGGTTAGACAACTTTATGGGTGGGAATGATAGGTGCCAATGGACATGGAACTGACTAGTACAGGCCTTATGGTCTCTTACAGTCTCCTTCATCCTTATGTTTTTATGTATATATATATATATATATATATATATATATATATATATATATATATATATATATATATATATATATATGCATAATATAATATAATATATAATAAAGTAGTAGCCTCTGTCTGTTTGTTTGTTCACGAACTCCTAGGGTTTTGGAGCTAGGCCCCCATAACCATATATATTCTGATATCCTTTCACTCTAGGTACTTGGATAACTATATTTCATTTCCAAAAGAAAATTATTTTGGTTAGGGTTAAGGGTTAAAGTTAAGTGGGGTATGGTGTGGTAACACGCCCCTCCTGTAGTTTCCCCTTAACGTGCATAGCATTTTTGTGACATAAAAATTACTATGATTAAACAATCCATTGTATGTGTCCATAAATATTATTCATATTTGTGAAATTAATGTTGCCACAAACTACGATAGCCTTTCTAAGGAGAAAGCATGTAAATGAAAAATGATAGTATAATTTTACCAAATGTTGAAATATTGGTTATCTTTATTTTATGTTATTGCGGGCGGAAACGCAATAAACGAGTCCAAAAATATTTAAAGTTTGTTTCAAATCTTCTCTTACGGCCGAGCACCGTTCACCATGTAGTGCTAACAATCCACTACAATAGGTTAAAGATTATTCACGAACTCTTCCTAGGTTTTTGCAGATAGACCCCTATATCCATATATATTCTGAAACCTTATAACCCAAGGTACTTGGATAACTCTTTCATTTGTCTGTCTGCTTGTTTGTTCACGAACTCCTCCTAGAGTTTTGTACACTCCAGGTACTTGGATAACTATATTTAATTAACAAAAAAATTAGGATTAAGGATTAAAGTTAGGTGGAGTATAGTTAGGTTAGGCATTATTCACGAACTCCTAGGTTTTTGCAGATAGACCCATAAAACCATATATATTCTGACACCTTAAAACACAAGGTACTTGGATAACTATCTTTCATTTGTCTGTCTGTCTGTTTGTTTGCCCACGAACTCCTCGGGTTTTGGAGATAGACCCCATAACCACATACATTCTGATACCCTATCACTCCAGGTATTTTCACATTGAATGAGAATCAGACAAGAAACAATGGTCTCAAACTGTCCGGAAATAGATTCAATTTGGAAGTAGGTAGAAACAACTTTGCCAACCGTATAGTTAATGAATGGAATAAACTTCCTGCACAGGTAGTGCAATGTAGTTCAGTTCGAAGCTTTAAGAATCATTTAGATAAATACCTAAGTAAGATGCTGTAATGATTATAATTTATGTTATATTATTTGTTTTTGTTTTGTTATAATTTGTCTGTCTGATTTTCATTTATTATTAGTTATATTTCAATTTATAATCATTTACTATTTACCTTTTTGTTTGTTATTCAAATATACCTATGCATTTATTTATGTGTTTTATTTGTAATTTTTACATTATTATAGTTTTAATTTATTATTAATATGATTTTTTTTTGCATCCGACCTAGATATGGATCAAAAGGTCTCCTGTCGGCATGCTCCGCCTTTGTAATCCTTTGTAATTTGGATAAATATATTTCATTTAAAAAGTTATTTTGCTTAGGGTTAAAGTTAGGTGGGGTATGGTTAGGTTGGGGATTATTCACGAACTCGCAGTAACGCGCGGGTAATTTAGCTATTGTATATATATACATACATATATATATATATATATATATATATATATATATATATATATATATATATATATATATTATCATTAATTATTATTATCATTATTATTATTATTATCACTATTATTATTATTATTATTATTATTATTATCATTATTGTAAATGAAAAAAGTGTGTTGAATTGGACACCACAAATCAGGATCCGGTTCTTGATCAGACGATGGTAAATATGTTCTTCACTTTCGTATTATGATCTACTCGCATTGCTTCTGTTCATTTCAGCTTGTAACGTTACACTCTTCTCTTCCCATTTCTTTGTTCAAACCAAACTAGGTTACAGGCTCGAGACTCAACCATTATATCTTTTTTTCCTCTCAGCTATTCTCTTTTAGATTAATTTTAATCCTTTCACTGTCGTTCGCGTCTTGCATGTTCAATCAAGAGGAAATCCCTGTTCAGGATTGAAGGTATCTCGAATAATCACTTCAATGCCTATGTCGTGCAAGTTTGTTTTGGATAACGTCAAGTGATTTTATTCAGCTATGGAAGTCTTCCTGTTCAGGGAAAGGTCTACCATGGAAAGTCTCGAGGTATGCACGAGCTTCATTTGTTCTCTGAAGTAATGTAATCGCTCTTCAACTGGACAGGATAAGCAACTCCGTCACGCGATCAATCAGAATATAACAATGCCTTTCTAACGCCCACCGACCCTCCCCTTCCTGAAGCTCAATGCATCCAAACGAGATCTGCCTCTTCGTCCTCCCCACCCACCCGACCCCTTCAGGGATCCAACCTCGTGACGTCATGTCGCATGTAAATAACGGGATTCAAGATCCTCGCCATCAAACGTCGGCTTTACTAATCCTCCAACCAACAAATTACTTTCGTTCTTTTACGAGTCTCAGCATCTCGTGTCAGTTCTGCGTCACAACTGGTTTGTCACCAACAAGCTCTCCATTTTTAGCTCTTTTCTCGTCACTAGCATGTCGGAAGGCCACGTCTATACACGTAAAAAAGTCATGATATTACTCGTTCACCTCTCTTGAATTCAAAACGACATACCACAAGCAGATTCCATGAATTCGTGACTCGTCACTGACTAATTTCACCTACTTGCCTTCACATTCCTTGATAATATCCTGTCATATATCTGCTGCTAACATAACTTACCGTGATATACATATATGTATGTATATATATATATATATATATATATATATATATATATATATACATATATATATATATAATATCTTATATATGTATCTCTTATATGTATCCTCGAGTTACATATGCATGAATGTTTATACTCAACTCACCCCCGCCATGATAGTGCAGTTGGTAGTATGTACACAAGTGGGATAGTATCCCGCTTGTGTACATACTATAAGTATAAAAATTCGTTTAAATGTATCTCGAGCATACATATATAAGAAATTGTGTTTAACTTGTATCCCTTATGGGAGCACAGTTGGTTAAGTCACTGTCCACTTGTTACGTATCGGCTAGTTTCGAGTCCTAGCTCGACAGCGTATCAGTTTCCGAATATGCTTCTATCGAACTCCTGTTAGTCTCGATCGTATTTGCAAGGAATTAGAATAGAACAAATTAATGTGGTTGATGAGATGAATGAATCAATTAATCAATCAAATCAGCCATCCTGAGTCCACTGGTGAACGTAGGCCTCCTTCATAGCATTCCATGATTCACACGACCGCGCCATCCTCTGCCACGTCACTCCTGCAAACATCTGTCTCGTCTCTCCACCTTCTGTCTGGTCTCCCTCTTCCACGCATCCTATCTTGCGGCGTCCACTCAGTAACACACTTGCTCCATCGCTCATCAGTCGTTCGCACTAACTTACCTGCCCAATTCCACTTCCTCTCTTTCACCGCCTCCACAATATCTTTCACTCTAGTCTGCTCTCTCATCCAACTTGCTCTCTTTCGGTCTCTCAGCGTTATTCCCATCATTGATCTCTCCATTCTCCTCTGTGCAGTCCTTAGTTTTGTTTTCATCGCCTTCGTTAGTTTCCAAGTCTCACACCCGTAGATTATTGCTGGCAGAATGCATCCATTGTAAACTTTACGTTTCAAACATAAAGGTAGAGAGCCTCTCAGGATTTTATTATATTTACCAAACACTTTCCAGCCAATTGTAATGCGTCTTTTTATTTCATTATTATGATCTTTCGTCACTTTCACCATCTGGTCTAAATAATTATACTCTTTAACTTTTTCAAGACTCACCATCGATTATAATGCCTTTAATTTGAACTTTCATGTTGAACATTACTTTGGTTTTACTCTTATTCATTTTTAAACCTACTTTGAGACATCCCTTGTTCAGATCACTCAGCATACCTTCCAAGTCTTCTGCTCTTTCTGAAATAAGAATGTCATCCGCAAATCTTAGGTGGCTCAAATATTGATCATTAATCTTCAAACATTTTTCTTCCAAGCAAGCTGTAAATAATTTGGGTGAAATTGTATCGCCTTGTCGTACTCCTGTCTCGAACTTGATCTTTTCTGTATATTTATGTAGACGAATTATAGCGGTACCTTTCGCATAAATATTTTCTAAAACTCTTACGATCTATTTGTTTGTACCCTGCTTGCGTAGCGAGTTTAGTATTGCTATTTGTTCTACCGAGTCAATGGCCTTCTCGTAATCTACAAAAGCTAAACAGAGAGGTATATTGTATTCTGTCGTTTTTTCGATTAGTTGGTTCATCGCCTGCAAATGGTCTGAAGTCGAATATCTGCTCCTAAAGCCTGCCTGTTCTCTCGGTTGGTTTCCATCTAGAACTTGACTTAGTTTGTAAGGATCTTGGAGAATACTTTATATTCATTTGATAGCAAGCTAATCGGTCGATGGTTACTAATGTCCTTATGGTCTACTTTTTTATGAAGAAAAATCACTATAGCATTACATTCGGGAACGCTTTCTTGACGTAAGCACTGGGTGTACAACTGAGCTAACTTAATATGAACTTCTTTACCTGCGTCTTTCAAGAGATCTATGTACCATCTTCCCCAGGTGCTTTTCTTCGTTGCATGTCTGCGCTCGGTCCCTTTAATACTTTTGCCTTTCTGAATAGTTTCCTAAATTTCATTCATGTTTCTCTTTATTTTCTCTGATCTCTGCCTTTTCTTGATAAGCTTGTTTATTTCTACTCTTTCTATTTCGTCTCTCCTGTTTTTAATCTGCATGGTCCTTCTTCTTTTGATTAGATTATTTGTAGCTTTGGAGTATTTGTTTTCTCTAATACTTATTGTACTTCCTACTTTCTCTGCCGATTCCCCAATGATATTCACTAAATTCAAATCTTCGACGGTGTCCTCGTTAGTTCTTAGAGCTTTGAATCTATCTTTGATTTCTAACTGAAGTCTCGTATTATTATCCTTAACTTAACTTTTGCAAGGCTGATTTTATTTCTTAAAACTAGTTTATTTCTCTCGGCTCTGAAATTAAATTTAGCTGTGCAACCTACCATTCTATGGTCACTACCTATGTTGACTTTATTTATGACTGTAACATTGCTAACGCTCTTGCTCTCATCTCTTAATATGAAGTCTACTTCGTTCTTTGTTATTCCATTTGGACTTCTCCAGGTCCATTTAGGACCTACACGCATTTGGAAGAAAGTGTTCATCATCCTCATGTTGTAGTACTCTGCAAAATTGACTAACATCTCGCCTATGTCATTTCTTTCACCTACTCCAAACTTCCTAATGCACGCCTCATCTCCCATCTTCTTCCTCATTCTAGCATTAAAGTCGCCTATTACCAACGTGTACTTACTTTTTTCTTGATCCATTACCTGACTTAAATCGTCATAGAAGGATTCAATTTCATCGTCTGAACTCTGTGAAGTTGGTGCATAAACCTGAACTATTTTTAGAATGTACCTTTTACACAGCCTAATCACAATCCAAGCTACCCTGTCTGATAAACTACTGAACTTGACTACGTTACCAGCATCCTCTCGCTCAATCCTATGATATCCCATTTGATATTGCCTAGTTCTTCCATTAAACTCTCCAGCCTGTGGTCTTCTGAGAGAGTTCTTACGTTGTAAGTATAAATATCAATTTTTTTCATACTGTTTTATGTCCAAGACTTGAATCTGCTTGGACAGTGCTTACATTCGGTGACACACCGCCAGTAAGCACAAGAGGCTATCCGGTTGGACCTTTAGGAGACGATGATCCAACAGGAACGTCCGGTTTTCTTTTGGGTTATGCTATTCAAAGAGATTTTGGCAGTAATCTCACCTCCCTGTCAGCTAGTTTTTGGTGAGATATTTCTTTGGTGTCATTATGACGGTACCCCATACATCTATGAGGAATTTCCCTGTTCGCCATCAGGGACATGCTAGTTACCAATGGGTCCTGCGACTGTGTGAGCTGCTCTTTGTCTGATCTTTCTTACAAAACCTGTTCGATATAGGTGACCCTGCATAGATTTCCTCTCTATCGACATAGCTTTTGTAACCATTAAGATTATCAAGCCTGTCCACTACGTCAAGGTGTCAACTCTCGGATAGGGATAAGATGAACATATATATGAAAGGGGCTTCGGGGAAGAGGGGAATGTCTACTAAGGAAGGACGGGAGAAGACAGAAGACAAGGGTGAATGGAAAATTGTTGTATGTGGATGATGTTGTGATGCATGAGGTGGAATGGATGGGGGGATGGGGGGTAAGGTAGTATGTATGAGAAAAATTTGATGCAGCCCGAAGGGATTTCTCCCCGTCTTCTCCTTTTCTGGATGAGGGGACGGAGAGGGGGGTCGCCAAATTAGTGAAGCGGCCTTGCTGTGGATGCCCTATGTCTTGAATCACTGCTTCTGACCCATGGCAGTGGACAAGATACAGGGATGACCCGTCATCCAGGAGGTGCCAGGATAAGAGGGAGGGAGGAGGGTGGAAGGGAGTGGAGTGTATTAGGGATGGAATGGGTGGGAATGGTTTTTATCCCTTTGTTTTTTGGCTACCTCCCGTGTAAGGGGGAAAAAGCCTTTGATATATGTGTGTGTATATATATATATATATATATATATATATATATATATAATGTGTGTGTGTGTGTGTGTGTGCGTGTGCTTCAGAAGTATAGTAGGAGTTACTCGGCTGGATAGAGTGAGAAACGAAGAGGTGAGGAAGAGAAAGGGGATGGAAAGGGAGTTTGGGGGATAAGGTTGACGAAAATGTATTGGGATGGTTTGGACACATGTAAAGAATGAGTGAAGAAAAAGAAAAATTAGTAAAAGGGGTGTGGAAGACAGAAGTGGAAGGAGTGAACATGAGGGGGCGACCAAGAATGAGATGGATGGATGTGGTAAAAGGGGCATTGGGAAAGAGGAGAATGTTGAGGAAGGAAGGGAGAAGACGGAAGAAAAGGTGAGTGGAGTATGGATGATGCTTTGGTGGATGGAAGGGAGTGGGTGGGGGATGGGAGGGTTGAGGGAGTAAGTGTGAATGATTTTTTGATGCAGACCGAAGAGATTTCTCCCCGCCATCTCCTTTTCTGCATGGTGGGAGGGAGAGAGAGGTCGCCGATTAAATGAAGCGGCCTTGCTGTGGGTGTGCTGTGTCTTGCTACATTGCTTCTGACCCAGGGCAATGTGCGAGAAGCAGGGATGACGCATCCAGGAGGAGCTAAGATAAGAGGGAGGGAGGGGGGTGAATGGGAGTGGAGTATGTGGGGATGGGATGGGTGGGAGTGGATTCTATATATATATATATTTTTTATTTTTTTTTGCTACCTCCCTGGTAAATGGGTGAAAGCCGTTGGTATATGTATATAAATACATATATGTTGAAGTGCGTAAAACAGAATGAGTGGGTGGTGGGGTAAACACCAGGAACCGTTGGAGTTTTATTGCTAACGTTTCGTTCCTGGTGTTTGCATCACCACCCTTCCACTCATATATATATATGTATGTATGTGTATATATATATATATATATATATATATATATGTGTGTGTATATATATAATATAATATATATATATCTATATATATGTGTGTGTCTATATATAATATATAATATATATATATGTATATATATATATATGGGAATGTTAAAACGCACAAGCCTGGAAACCCCCTCCGCCCTATCATCAGCCAAACACCTACAGTTACCTACAAACTTGCCAAACGCCTTAACTCCTTAATAACCCCATACATCCCAACCTCCTACAGCCTAAAATCGTCGCAGGAATTCCTCACCATCCTTGAATCCTCCCAACCAGTAGGGGTCATAGCCTCATTAGATGTCGAGAATCTGTTCACAAATGTGCCAGTAAAAGAGACTATTGACCTCATCTGCCAGAGTATCTACCACAAGCCCAACTCAACACCCCTCGCCGTCCCTGAAGCAATCCTCCGAGAACTCCTTGAAATCTGCACGATGGAAGCTCCCTTCTACGGTCCAGATGGGAAAATGCGCATACAGGTAGACGGCGTGGCAATGGGATCCCCCCTTGGACCACTCTTCGCCAACTTCTATATGGGATCCATCGAAGAGAAAGTCTTCAACGACCATCCTGACATGCAGCCCTGTATCTACGCCCGGTATGTTGACGACATTTTTATTAGCGCAAAAGATTCCCAATCTGTAACTCAACTCTCACACACATTCAAGAAGCATTCAACCCTTAATTACACCTATGAACACCAACGCAACGATGGCACCCTCCCATTCTTAGATATACTAGTAGGCACAGCCTCAGATCGATTCACGACTGAAGTCTACGTCAAAGACACTAACCTCGGTTTCTGTCTTAACGGCAGTAGCGAATGTCCAGAACGCTACAAACAAAGCGTGATCCGATCACTAGTGAACCGAGCCTTCTCCCACAGCAGTACATGGAAAACCACGAACAACGAACTCCAACGTATAACAACACTACTTGTCAACAACGGCTATCCACAACACTCCATCGAATCCATTATCAAAAACAAGATGAACTCCTTTACCGGCCAACCAACACCCACAAACACCAATATACCAACACTGGACCTGTACTACAAAGGACATATGAACACCGGCTACAAAGAAGACGAAAGAACACTTCAAAATATTATCACACGTAACATTCGACCCAACAACCCAGACACTAAGATACGCCTAATCGTATACTACAAAACCTCCAAAACACACACCCTGGTTATTAAGAACAACAGCCAGCCCCCCAACCCTCCTCTACAAGAAGTCAACGTCGTGTATCAGTTTGATTGCCCTGTCGGTGATTGTCAGCACCGCACCTCCTCATACATTGGCATGACTTCTATGACCCTCTCCAAAAGACTCTCATACCACCTCCAGAATGGCGCCATCAAAACACATATGACAAAAGAACACAAAACCACCATCACCAGACAAACACTAAACGAAAACACTAAAATAATCTACAAAGCCCACGACCCCCTTCGCCTTAAGATGGCCGAAGCAGTGAACATATACATCGAGAAACCTTCCATTAACATACAACTCATGCCCACAACCACACTCCCAAGCAGTAGACGCACATAACACAAACAATAACACCCCTTTCCACAATCCACAAGGAAGTTGCTACTTCCACGTACGCAGCGCTATGGATCACGGCTACATGAAATGACCTCTCCCAGTGTTCGGCCAATGTACGGCCTGTATTTAAACCCTGTAATCACCAACTATTGTTACTCCCTCCCTGAGGATGACCGAGTAAGGTCGAAATACGTATAGGAGAATTAAAAAAGAGAAAACCACACCCAATGTCTTTTGGACACCTTCTCAGCTATTTGGAGTCACCACAGAAACTTGTTGCACGAGAGAAATTAAAGCTCCAATATAAACTCAACAACGCCATTGTCGCTGTAGATTTCTTGAAATCATATATATATATGTATATATATATATGTATATATATGTATGTATATATGTATATATATGTATGTATATATGTATATATATATATATATATATATATATATATATATATACTCATACACAATGACGCACATATTTAGCGCTCAACATCAGCAGCACACAGTCTCATAAAATTGATATACCAGGGCTGGAGGCCCTGTTGCAGTTTTTTTTTTTTTTTGTAACTATGGTAACATGACTCAGAGACACTGAATGATTAAAAAAAATCAGGAACAGCTCTCCTTCCTCCACAACACTTCCAAGAATCTTAAGCACTAATTCAACAAATCACCTCTTGTTTGACTGTCACCGGAATAATAATCATATTTGTTTAGAGAAGTGAAGAAAAGTAACAGGAAATCATAAGCTCATGTGTCTAATGCCTTCAAGGTCTTTCGGTGTATGGTGTGCTGGTCGACCACACAGCCTTGTAGGAAACGAACTCATGGAGTGATAGAAACAGGCACATTTAGATCTTAAAAAATTCCGAAAATGTTCTTTTGCACTAATAGAAGCAGTACCACAAGATAACGCGATATTTCTACCAGACATAAATTACATACATACATATATGCATACATACATACATAAATACATAAATACATACAGTATACCAATGGCTTTTTCCCCCTTACGAGAGAGGTAGCCAAAGTCAAAAGCATGAATCGTCTCCTACCCATTACATTCCCAAATACTCTCCATTCACCCCCCCCCACCCTCTTTTCTTGGCTCCTCCCGGATGACAGGTCACCCCTGCATGTCACTCACTGCCCTGGGTCAGAAGCATTGCAGCAAGACACAGCACATCCACAGCAAGGCCGCTTCATTTAATCGGCGACCCACCCTCCCTCTCCGTACCCTCATGCAGAAAAAGAGAAGACCGGGAGAAAGACATAAAGAGAGAAGACATAAATAAGACGTAGATAAAAATGCAGCTACTAAGGAACCAGAAAATTGTCGTCGAACTTTAGAACGTTGTTGTAGGACCATCGGGATGCTCAGTAGAGCCTGGTATTATTTGATAGTTAAAACAATGGTGTTTCAATTACCAAAACCAGGTTTTCTTCCTATCTAATCTCGTATTCACTTAGTTGTGGGTTCGAATTCCGTACGCCTCTCCATAATGAAAGCAAAGGTGACGGCTTCGGCCGCAGCTACGTGCCTCCAGGCGTAGGCTCCTCACCTATCTGAGAATGTAAAACAGTGTTTGATTCTTATATATATTTCTTATGTAATATAAAACAATGCTGCAATTTCCAGTCACTGTTCCAGGTAACATCTCGGTACACATGTTCTCTCACATAAATTACTCATTTGTTTTGTTAACAATCTTTGACATGCACATTGTATACTTTATTTCCTAATAAAACAACACTTGTTTGCACACAGCTGCAACACGGTCGATGTAATAGAAAACAGTGTTGACACTACTCGAAAGAACACTGGAAGAACATCATACTATAGAGCAACGTTTCCCAACCCGAGGTGCTAGCACCCCTTGGAGGTGCTGAAAGCAATCGTAGGGGGTGCTGGGAAGTGATGCACACAAAAATCACATTGATATATGTATCATTGATTACCTAGTTGTGCATATTTGACTTTTTCCATGCTATTTTATTTTTCTAGGGTGTTCTTATTTCTTCTACAAACAATATTGTCAATTTGTTTCAGTTCTAAGGAATCAAGAAAATAAATCATCAAGCAGTACACTTCACTTTCTTTTATCCTTCTAATAACAAGATAAGGGTGCTGGACTGCTTAGACATGACAACAAAGGATGCTATGGTCGGAAAAGGTTGGAAAACGCTGCGTTAGAGGATATTGTCTGGTTGAAGCTTGGAGATCTTTAAACAGAAGCAAAGAACATAAGAACAAAAGAATGAAGAAGACTGCAAGAGACTATAAGGCCTACACTAGGAAGTTCCATGTCCATTACCACCTGTCATCCCCATCCATAAAGCTGTCTAACCGTTTCTTAAAACAACCGATAGCTTCAGTGCTCACAACATGGTTACTAAGTCTATTCCATTCATTGACCACCCTATTAGTAAACCAGTTCTTGCCTATTTCCTTTTTGAATCTAAATTTGTCCAGTTTATAACCATTACTGCGAGTCCTGCCCTGTTATCTTAATATGATGACCTTGTTTGAGTCACCCTTGTTAAAGCCTTTGATCCATTTGAACACCTTAATGAAAGTGAGATGTCTATATCGGATGGTGCTTAGTTTCGGCTAGACCCGTCGCCACCTTTGCCTTATTATGCGCTTTAGGGAGTGCTGGTAACCGTCACTGCTGGAAATCGTACAGGAGTGCGGGATTCGAACCCACAACTCAGTGAATGTGAAACCAGCACGCTTCCGATGACGCTACCAACGCACGCCAAAGCAATATCGTAGTGCTACTTCTAAGCCGACAGTCCCAAATTTTAAGAACTCTCTTGACTGTTTTCAGACAAGTGTGACCTGTCTTCTGACACAAATCAAGTAATGATGAAACTAGGGGGCGGTATTCTTCAACCCCACTAAAGCACTTTTATCGCCTTTTCATGTGCTTTTGAACATACATCTTCATAATAAGAAATAAAATGCAGGCATCGAAGCATCTTTTTATCGTTCTTTTAAGACCCGACTATTTGTTTTATTAATAACAAATTGAATCACGCATCCTTAAGACCGCGGGGTTGAAGAATCTCAGTGATTAAGCCAAGTCTAAAGATACAAGCCTTGGAACCATATGCTTAAACGTCAGCTATTATGAACCTTATGCTTGGATACAACAAGGTCTATATTTGCGATGTTGTCTGACTTTGGATCTCGCATTTATGCATCGTACAAGTAAGAACTTATATGTC
Organism: Oratosquilla oratoria; assembly: GCF_046742065.1. Taxonomy (NCBI): domain Eukaryota; kingdom Metazoa; phylum Arthropoda; class Malacostraca; order Stomatopoda; family Squillidae; genus Oratosquilla; species Oratosquilla oratoria. The sequence goes on along the minus strand of NC_134794.1, from coordinate 19,152,139 downwards.
GCAATTAACTTGGACTAAATTCGTGGCCTTCACGGAAAACTCGACCCTATAACACGACAGTTAAAGATCTTTTTTTCTTTGCTCGATCAACCGCCACAACTACAATCGAAAATGGTCCATGACGTATTACTTATGAAAATATCTTTCTTAGTATTTGATATGTTCCTTTATGCAGTAACCCTCCTATAATAATTGTTAGTAAAAAAGATATATAGTAATACAATAGCAACGAAAAATACATCTGCATGGGTCAGGTTGGGATGTCGTCAATATTTCAAAAACCATTTCAACTTTCAAAGGTGGTATGTGTGTGTGGGTGTGGGTGTGTGGGTGTGGGTGTGGGTGTGTGTGTGTGTTCACCATAGTCTTTGGATCACGAATTGGACTGATCAACAGCTATTAATCTCCCGGAAGAGAGCTCAGAGCTCGTATATGACCGATATATGGGTAATGCTGTGACCTTACACGCACACACAGTGTGTGTGTGATTGTGTGTGTGTGTGTGTGTGTGTGTGTGTGTGTGTGTGTACATGTTGTAACACTATTTCTACTATATGATACAAGACTATTCATTTCCTCTAAATGATGACCGTACCATATTGCACATTTTTATCATAGTTGTCGTCAGACGATTTAATTCATCTCGGTAGCAAAGGGGCTACCAAATCAGTCTCGTCAACACAGGATTGATCTGGCCTCACGTCAGGAAATGCTATGTCAGAGGTCCCGAGTACGCTGCCCAACGAAAAGTCTGTTTTTGCTTGAGTTGATCGGCCTCTTAATCTCTGCTTCTTGATTAGGAATTCAAACAATGTACGTATATCGTGTTCTTCATGTTCTTCTATTTTCTGTTCTACTGAACATCATTTTATGATATCTGTCTTTGCGGGCTCTTCCCCTCAGTCTAATCAATAGACTCGTGTTCTTCATGTTCTTCTCTTGTTCTGTTGAACATTGGTTTGTGGTGTTTCGACTAGGTTCGTGTTCATTACGGAAATGGATATCCAATCATCAACTCCAATCAGACGTTCTTTTGCTCCCTTCCGAATTCCTCTCTGCCAATAGCAAGTCATAAGGGCAGTGACGTTTGATTTCCTGGCTCTGTTGCAAGGTGTCCTTTGTGCTATTATCAAAGTTTTAGGTGAACTACTTGTATGTGTCGTATCAGATCACATTTCTATTTTTTTCTAATCTCAATTTATCTTAGGAATCCCCATTGTCTTATGTCTTTCAGACACGGAATAGAGAATGTGTTGATTTGTGTAGGACAATGAAATATACTATTAAATAATCTAGCAGATCATTCGGATATTGATTTGAAAAAGAGATGAGTGAACTATTGGGGCTTTTCAAAAGTAACCTATAGATAAAGAGAGCAATGGAAATATATCTTCCATTGTGAAGTACTTGATGTATTTCTACATTTTGTCATTCTCTTTTCATAAAAGTCGTTTCTCTATTCAGAAAATTGCATTAACGCTCCGACAAAGAAAATTTATATCGACATTGTCCTGGTGCATCTTGGGACAGGTTTCACCGTCCGCACAGGTACTGAAAATGAATTGATAAGATTATTCCAAGTCAGCAAAGATTTGTTCCAAATCCGTTATTCCATGATAATGCTTGTAAATATATTTCCACACATTACAATGTCGATTTTCCTTGAATGATGTAATGGATTTATTTATTTTCCAGTGCATGACCAATCAAGCCATTATTATGTGGGTCTTTTACTAATACCTGACCTTCTCAAATATCTACATTTCCAAACAGATGTCGCCACGATCCATTATCCAAAGACATGACGTCATAACGCCTGTTCTGTATCCTCCGATGTTTCACTGTGCCCAGTCTTGAACTGTACACGGTGCTATGAACTCCTCTCTCTGCAATCTATGGTTCTACACCCATTTACCTCCTAACAATTCGTCATTGTTAAGGTTGACAAGGAACACTTAACAATGAGTGAATATATAATTAATTTTGTCTTCATTCTCGACTCCTTTTTGAATACGAATACTGGCAAACAGTCAAACTGCAAGATCTGCGCACAGGGATTACACATACACACACACACACACGCACACACACACACACACACACACACACACACACACACACACACACACACACACACACACACACACACACACACACACACACACACACACACACACACAACTCGTGACGCAGTTGGTAGAGTTCCCGGCTGCCACTACGGAGATCCGGGTTCGATTCCCGCCCAGGGCTGAAATAACTCGTGGGCACGGTGTATGTGCGTGTAAGGTCATAGCATTACCTATAGATCGGTCATATATGAGTTCTAAGCTTTTTTCCGGGAAAGCCGTGATCCAAGACCATGGTGAATCACACACGCACGCACGCACACAAACACACACACACACACACACACACACACACACACACACACAACTCGTGACGCAGTTGGTAGAGTTCCCGGCTGCCACTACGGAGATCCGGGTTCGATTCCCGCCCAGGGCTGAAATAACTCGTGGGCACGGTGTATGTGCGTGTAAGGTCATAGCATTACCTATAGATCGGTCATATATGAATTCTAAGCTTTTTTCCGGGAAAGACGTGATCCAAGACCATGTTGATCCAAGACCATGGTGAATCACACACGCACGCACGCACACAAACACACACACACACACACACACAAACACACACACAACCGCGCGCGCGCACCTAACCCATCAGGGATGGATATCTTTACATGGAAGCTTTTCCAGCTGGCAACGGATAGGGATGGAATTTCATTCACAAGGCATTTAATGAATTTTTTATGTGTATGTGTGCTTTGTCTCAGCCATCCACTTGTAACAATAGGAGGTCCTTCGGTATGTATGCATCTGTGTATGTATGTATGTATGCATTTATGTATGTATGCATGTATGTATGTATATATGTATGTATATATGTTTGTATGTATGTAAAGTAATGTATGTATGTATTCCATGGACCTACGATCTTCCTAGAAGACGGGGCTTCATGTAGAGAACAGAATTCCTTACCAGAAATTCTGGAAGGCGTTATAGACTGCAGATACCGTGAATATTAATTAGTCCCTCAAACAGGATTTACTGATGGTATTCGCTCAACCCAAGGACATCCACGCCGAGATCGATACGGCGAGGTGTCCGGGATGATGCGTGGTTGGCCAAGTCCCCCTGAAACATAATAGCAATGGATTAATTCAGGGAAAGGGACGGAGGTGGGTTAAGGGGTCACCATCACGGGTGTTGACTTCCCTAAGGGGGAGGTTTTAAGGTTTCAGGGGACGTGGGGACTAGGGTGGTTAGTACAAATTATTTTCAGAATCAACGGGACGGAGGTGGGTTAAGGGGTCACCCTCATGAGTGTTGACTTCCCTAAGGGAGGTGTTTTAAGGTTTCAGGGGACGTGGGGACTAGGGTGGTTAGTACAAATTATTTTCAGAATCATTGGTGAAATATAGGTCTTTCTGGTTTAAGGTTTCAGGGGACGTGGGGACTAGGGTGGTTAGTACAAATTATTTTCAGAATCGTTGGTGAAATATAGGTCTTTCTGTAAACATCGATCTTACATTTTCTGTAATCTGCACTACTTTTGTGTTTCAAGTGTTACAGATCGAATTAATAATAAAGATAAATATTTCACATATTTAGGAAAGACGCGGAGTATTATCCTCAAACATAGAAGCACTGGTGAATTTTCGACGGCAACACATAGATATAAACGCGTGGCGTAATACTTTTTTTCCTTCTGAATATGGAATTCAAATGAAACACTCGACGGTTGAAATTAACGGTTCTTCTTTTTCAAAAACTCAACGGTCCGGAGTGAGTGACGACGCAGCGGAGAACACACGTGTAAACACTCAACGATTCAAAACTCTTTGTCACGAATAAAAGTTACGATGAATTAGATATTTAAGTGTTTACATGGTCGATGTGTAACCCGATGCCCTTTTCGTAATTAATCACTTCTACACAATGAGAGACGATATAGAATTATCGACGCTTTAAGGAGATCCCCTGACCCAGAACACAATTTAACATCCACAACTGCAGAATCCACATGAAAAATATATACAAATTTGAAATAGGTAAGAAAACAAAATAGATAAATAAGGTGTGAAGGTGAGGATCTTACGCCAGGAGGAGCTGATGAGCTTCGGCCGAAGCCGTTACATTTGCCCTAAGTGCTTCTTGGACTGTTGGGCCAGGTAACAGTCACTGCTGGAAACCGGAGAGGAGTGCAGGATTCGAACCACAACTGAACGAATGCGAGAACATTACATTTCCGATGATGCCATCAGCACGCAAGCTACGAATGATTAGCAGAATATCCTTGAGGATTATGTAGTTGTGTCATTCTATATAGATAATTGTGTGAAAGATGTAATGAACGTTCACCTTTATTCTAGAACAATGAAAATCTGTCTCGCGCCAAAGGAAACATGAAAAAAGGATATATATATATATATATATATATATATATATATATATATATATATATATATATATATATATATATATATATATATATATATATATATACACACTATGGTTACGGATTCGATCACATGACTACAAGGCAATTAATGAAATTGGTTCTTTGAATAGCAAATGCTGTTGTGTAGCATAAGCTGTTTTAATCCGAGGGGAGGTGGGGGGGGGGTCTCGACCAGAGGAATATTCTCCCCACCCCCCTCCATAAGGCATGTAAGAATTGCCGGAAATTGAAACTCAGACCACACATTTTCAGACTCAAACTCCCAGAATATTCACATGTCTACAAACTACGTTTCTGCAGATTCCACAATGTACATAATCCCCAGTTCTTTTTCTTTTCAGATGGAATGAACAATGATACAGAGATTTGACCTTTTGAGTCAAATGGGGATTACAAAATACTGACGCATGGTTAAAAATGGTACAAAGAAACATAAGACCCACGGGACAAGCACATAACCGAGAAATTGGTGTTCAATTTGCGCGTCTTCGGTGAGTCCCCAGCACGATCATTTTCATCGACACAATACCAAGAGTCAATGGTATTAGACACCCTACCACCTCCGAACAGGATTCCATCAATACAATCCCTGTTATGTCAATGATAACGTTCAATAAGAATTATTGCAAGAGCGGCCCACACACACACAAGGACGCGTTCTTTTTAAAGCTGAAGACTAGAAGGGAAAGGCATCGGGTAATCCCTTTCATCTATGAATATTTCTTAGATGTAGATAAAAGGGAAGTCTCCGACTCGCTCTTCTCCTAAGCCAACAAACGAAATACTAAGATAACGCACGGCAGAGGCGTCAGATTGTCCACTAGGATAGAATCGCCGGTGAACTGGAGCTCATCTTAAAAACAACACCCGGTTCGTCATTTGTCACTGGAGGGACTCTTATCAAGCGACTTGAGTTATCACTGGAATCAGGTCTCTGTTCCATATGTTACAGAGAACTCTTTCTCTCACTGTTCGGAATCTCTGAAGTTCGGAAGTCTCCTGTATTCGGAATAATGGTACGTGCTTCTGATTTTCGTTTCGAATATTGGGGGTTTCTGAAGTTTAGGGATTTCGAATACTGGGAAGTATTTGTGTATTTAGATAACTTGCGGTTAGCCCACATGCAACTGGGGTTCCAGTCTAGGGATTTAATTTTGGATCAGATTCGACTTCCACAACAATGCTATCCCTCACTTTCATTTTTTATTATTATTATTATTATTATTATTATTATTATCATTATTGTTATTTGTATCATTATTTTTATTATTTCTATTATTATTATTATTTTATTATTATTTCTATTACTATTATCTTATTATTATTTCTATTATTATTTTATTATTATTTTCATTATTATTTTTATCATTATTATCATTATCATTATCATTATCATTATTACTAATTTATTCGTAGCTATTGCGATCTCTCCCTTTAACTTAATGTCTCTCTAAGGCCGGCCACACGCGTGCAGTTTAAACTGACAGTTACAACTGTTTAATTATAACTGTCAGTTGAAACTGCACGTGTGTGGGTATCTCAGTGATACTGAGAAACCCACACACGTGCAGTTTCAACTGACAGTTATAACTGAACAGTTGTAACTGTCAGTTTAAACTGCACGTGTGTGGCCGGCCTAAGATTGCCCCATACCCACTTCGGCATGGTCAACTGTCGTATTCTGTACAAATCTTTCTCTGACCTTTCTCGATTTTTACATCACCCCAGATATGATTTGGGAAGTCTGCAAAAATTTGTATCGGATAAAAACAACTTTATTAACAAAACTGTGGTAAGAAAAAGAAAAAAGAGGTAAAGAAAAGTGACGAAAACGAGGCGAAAAGAATAAAGAACAGAAAAATAAAAGAAGGAAAAAGAAAGGAAAATAAAAGAAAAAGAAAAGAAAAATGATAAAAAATGAAAAAAATATGTACGCCAATTTATACTATTAGCGCAATCCTCTTCCCAATCTACGTGATACACAGTATATCTAGAAACCCATTATCACAAACTTCCTTTATGACCAAACAATTTAATCTTCTGCTTGTTCCTTCATTCTGTACCTCACATATATATTATGAGAAAACGGTAATTGTTTGAAAACGCGACTGCTGACAGTTATGACAGAGGAAACACTGAGTGAGGACAGCGCTTTTATTAACATTACAGCTCGTCAGAGCTCTTTCAAGCACAAAGATGCAGAATACAATCTCTGAGCATAAACGCCCCGGGAGAAGGGAAAACGAGCGAAGGTAAGTTATGAGACATTGAGCGTTATTCACACTATTACTGTGCCACTCTCCGAGATCGCGCCAGATGACATGCTCCATAAACAGCTACTCTGAAGTTCATGATGTGGTAGTCTTGGGTTCGAAATGGAATGACTTCAGAACCTCTGAATTACTTCAACACTTGTTAGACATCCGTCCACTAAACATCATCTGTACTCTAAACATCTTGGGTGACCTCACGCTAAACACGAACATCTGATACGACACATAACACACAGAACCCACGACACACCCTTTCTTCTGTGCTGTTCCCCAATCTGTATACACGAGAAATAATGTAGTGTCTAAATTGTATTTTATTGCTTATCATGGTTGACCAAGGTCTACTGTGAATAATGTGTGGCGTTTTCTAATTCATAAATTTTATCTGAATTATATTCTCTATGTAGGATATATCTATGTTCTATGTATCAGGCGGGAAGTGAAATCAAGTTGTTCCTTGTTGGAAGATGCGCGCACACAAACACACATACACATGTACACACACACACACACACACACACACACACACACACACACGAACAATATCACGCCCACAAGTGCAAACACATGAGATCCCTTTTCTTCTACTAAAACTATTTTCCATTCCAACTTTTGGACTGTCTTGTCTCATTTAAGTCTATCTCTCACCAAAAATACTCCATCTTTCCGCATTTTTCAACCAAGTCTCTGAACCCTCTCCTTGATTTGTTGGTCAAATTTAGCCACTTTTACTAATATACATATATATATATATATATATATATATATATATATATATATATATATATATATATATATATATATACTTTCTTTTTTCTTCTTACAAACTATCTCTCCCCACCCCTTAAGCACGGATCCCGTGAAAATGGATACTCTGGTGTGTGTGTGTGTTTGTTTGTTTGTTTGTTTGTGTAATCATGAAGGGACATCCAAAACCTTATCATAGGAAATAGATTAATCAATGGGAGGATGCAACAGTGCTAATGCCTTTATTACATCCTACCGTGACTAAGCCCCAAATAAATGTGGCTACATGGGTATCAATCATGACCGAATATAATGAGACCAATTATAGTATTACACTCCCAAACATAAAAACAAGCAAACAAGTAAACAAACAAACAAACGAAAATGAACAAACAAGCGTACACACAGACAAAAAGAAATCCACAAACAAACAACACTATACCCCAAACACGCTACAAACAAGCAAGAGAACAAGCAAAAATCAAAACACAGACAAAACCAACACAAAATAAACACAGACTCAATACCTTTAGTTTGAGGGATTCGGTTCTCACAAATAACAACTTCCTTACATTTATTTCTGTATTCAGAACATACTCGGATCCCGTTTTCTGTGTCTTTGTAATTGGTGAAACTTGGATATGTGCGGGCGGTATCACACTAAGCTATTCTTTCTCCAGCATCCAAATAATCGGTGATACGACCCTACTCCAGAAGTTTTTCCGCCGTAAAATCATTGTGACAAGCCATTTTGTTTTCTCAAAAATTTACATAAAAATTTGATAGGCTGGGGGAAAAATTACTTAAGAAATGCACACCTACGCAAAATGTCAATACAAAATTGAATATTGATCTGGTAAATTAAAGTACATCTACGTAATATCTATTTTTCATGACGAAAATCAATAAGAAATAAATTTGATAAAAGCGATGTACTATTGAACTCTGCTCGACGCGAGCTTCGTGATGCCATATTTGTGTCGTCTGTACAAAACCGTCAGTGTCAGTTCGACGATGGCACAGGCTACCTTGTGCACACGTAAGCAATATACCAGTATGATATTATTGAATATTAAATGTGTAGACTAAAATAGATAAAGAATAAGATAAAGATAAAATAAGATAAAGATAAAAATACATTAAAATACATCAAAACCTGCCGTCGTTGTTCCTGACGACGACAACGACGACGACCTGATGACCTCTAGGATTACTAAATATATACCCCGTAGGAGGTTAAATTAGTTTAGGTTAGATTAAGTTAGACCAATCTATTATACTTCAATTCATTCTGTTTCTGAGTCTATCAAAACAAACATGGCGTCTCGAAGCTCGCATAGAGCTCCAAGTTGCTATCGTGTCGCTTTAAGCAAATTGTTTTGTTATCGATTTCCGCCAATAGAAACGTATATTACGTTGACGTATTATAATTTACGAAAATGATATTTATTTTTTCTATTGCTATATCATTTAGGTGTGCACTTCTTTGAATTTACCAAATTATTTTCAACCAGCATGTCGGAGTCCTTTCCGAAAGCTGTTGGCTGTAAATTTGCTCCAACAGTTGGGGCAAATCTTGCCCAGTGCGATAAGGCCTTTGAACAATGTCCTTCCAATAAAGACTTGGTCCTTAGGGTCTGGTTCTTCTGCCAAAACTGGAATTATTCCCACAACGGTGCTAAACGAAGTTTGATTTTTCTTCTTCTTCTTTTTATGTTCTCTCATTCTGTGTTATTATTTGTCCGTTTGTTTATTATCATTTGCTTGATTTTCATTTATTATTATTTTTGTCAATTTATTATTATTCATTATTTACCTGTTTGTTTATTATTTATTCATTTTATTATTGTTTATGTTATGATTTTTATTGATGTATTTATTTATCTATCATTGTTAAGATTTTTCACATCCGACCTAGTTATGCAATCCTTTCTGATCATTTGAAAATTGTCTTATACCATCAATACCATTATTTTCTATGGTGACTTATCTTTTATGATATTTACACAAAAGTGGGAAAATGTATAGGAAATTACATGAATCGACGCATGTAGATATATATATATATATATATATATATATATATATATATATATATATATATATATATATATATATATATATATATATATATTTTTTTTTTTTTTTTTTTTTTTTTTTTTTTTTCCTGACAAAATGATTAATCTTCTTCTGTGATTAAAATTGAATTTATATTGGAACAAGTGATCTCATAGCCGAGAGTCAAGGACACGGTTATGTTCCTTTTGCTCGACCAAGTATGGAAAGTGACGAAACACAGAGAAAGCCTATTGTTCGAATGTGACACTCGTAATTGGGCTACATTTATGCATACGATATGCAATACTAATACTTGGAACGTTGATGCCATTGTGTTGAAAGGGCTCACACACACTTACACACACATACACACACAAACACAAACACACATACACACACACACACACACACACACACACACACACAAGGTTGGTAGAGTCCCAGACTGTCAGTATGGCGGTACTGGCGGTACCTGGTTCGAATCCTGCCCAGGGCTGAAATTATTTCAGTATCGCTGCGCTTTGAGTCGTTACTCCAACTCTCGTGGGCGGGGAATTGGGGGTGTGTGTACGTGTAAGGTCATAGCATTACCCATAGATCGGTCATACGAGCTCTGAAGTCTCTTCTGGGAGGTAAATAGCTGTCGATCACAAGTCCAACACGTGATCCAAAGACAGAGGTGAATCACACACGTACACAACTCGTGGCGCAGTTGGTAGAGTTCCCGGCTGCCACTACGGAGGTCCGGGTTCGAATCTTGCCCAGGGCTGAAATAATTTCAGTATCGCTGTGCTGTGGGTTGTTACTCCAACTCGTGGGCGGGGAGTTGTGTGTGTGTGTGCGTGTAAGGTCACAGCATTAGCCGTAGATCGGTCACATACGAGCTCTGAGCTCTCTCCCGGAAGGGAAATAGCTGCCGATCACGAGTCTAACTCGTGATCCAAAGACTTTGGTGAATCACGTATATGTTTTATTTACGATGGATTCCTCATGGGGAAGGACGGGACCAATTTCCTCGCCTCTCTGACAATGAACAAACTAAGAAGGCTTCACTTCATTTCAATCTCTTCATGCATTTCCTCTTTAAGGCTTCCACGGCACTTCCCCCCTCCCTCCTCCCTTCCCCTCACTTCCATCCCTTACCCTCCCTGTCCTCCTCTTCCTCATCCTCCTCATCCATTCCCATCTCCTCCCTCTGTTCTTCCTATGTCTCCTCCTCCTCTACTTCTTCTTCTTCCTTCTGCTTCTCGTGTCCTTCTCCGTTTATTTACATATCTGAGTATTCATATATTGATTGATCCGCCTATTCACTTATGAACCCACTCACTCCCTTATTAACGGTTCCAGGTTGTCTACAAAGACAGAAGCATCGATAAGCCACAGATCAGTCCACTATTATTGATTTTTTCATTTACTACATCACTAACTTATCCGCCACTTTACGTATTATTTACTGATTCAATTCCTTTTTTTATTTATTTGTTTTTCCATGTATGAATTTTCTTCGTATTTTCTTTTATCATTTTTCGTTTCATCATTTCTTATTCAGTAACCAACTCACCTGACCTGGGCTGACAGCTGTGACACTACGAGATGAATCGTTAATCTCCATTAACTATCAAACTACATATTCCTCGTTAAGTGATTCTTCCTCCCCTATCTTCCTCCTCTTCCTCCTCATCCTCCTCTTCGTCGTCGTCGTCATCGTCGTCATCACCATCACCGACTTAATCATCATTGCTACTATTCTCAAACCAGTCTGCATATTGGTCTCCACGTAGACTTCACTGGTTTGTTCAAATCAATTCATCATCTATCACTTTTTATCTATGAACTCCTTGATTCTTTTGGATGACATTTTGTTAGAAATTACCTCATCTTCCTTTTTTTTATATTCAATGACATGTTTGGAGCTTTAGTTAAAATCGGCTAACAAAAAATAAAATATATCATTCCTTACAACTAGTTACGGCTCATCCGCGTGAGCAAGCGATTATGAAGGGCCCGAGATGCCTACGATCACCCATAACTTACTATAGCTTTGGATTGAAAGTGTTTCATCGAACCAGCGCGTGATGTGTTAGGATGTTGTTGTCTTAGCTATAACGCCTTGGGGTGTTTATTTCCATCGTGTGTATAAATAACACACATGGGCTGTAGCCAGCCGTTGAATTCATAATTTAACAACTCCAAATACAATTGCTTTCCTCGCAGTCTGATATATATATATATATATATATATATATATATATATATATATATATATATTTACATATATATTTTTTTTTTTTTTTTTTTTTTTTTTTTTTTTTTTTTTTTTTTCGGGATAGGGGAATCTGTTCTAAATATCCCAACGACCTAGATCCCTTGTAAGGGAAGTAGCCATCCAAGACAGGCATTTTTCTTTATTTATTTCTCATTTTACAAAACTGGCCATCGTAAACAGGTGCCTCAATAACATGAAACAAATGTGTCATAAGTTATATTGATTGACTCATAATGTTACACTCAGAAGTGTTGATCTATGCACATATAGGGTACAATAGAGGTCCTATATGAAATGTTACGACATAATGTATTCTAAAAAAAAATGGCTATGTCCACACGAGATCCATCTCATAAGGCTCAACATAACACAGCACAGCCCGACAATAAGAATTTTCTTAAAGAAGACTCTAGGCTTTCATTGGGCTTCTGTCAAATCAAAAAAAATATATACCAAGGACAAAGGTTACTCCACTTATGGAACCGTACTTTCAAATCCTTGCGCCAGCCCTAACAAACGCTTTATAATATCAAAAAGTAGAATCGTTCTAGCTTTGTTAGCCATACGTATGAAAATTACCGACATAAGAATAAAAAAAAAAAAAAAGTAATATACTACTTTCTAATGATGTCAGGATTGACTTCCCAACGGCTCCTCGTGAATGTTATTTGCTTTGGCTATCCGAGCATATAAGGCAAAGGTCGTGAGCCGCAACTACACGCCTGCGCCCGTAAGGTCTTTTTTTTTTTTTTAGTACAGGGAAGGGTACATCCCTCCTCCCTACCTGTAACATCATATACTATGTTGAAACTAAACCCAGGGGGCAGCCCACATGACTGAAAAATGATACGCGGTGTTCTGCGTTTCCTAGACACTCATTAGATGACTTCGGGGAACGTCCCTCTGCCTGGTGGAGTCTTTGGATCTGTATTTTATGAGAGTATTGACTCGAGGCTGTATTGTCTCCTCGTTTTTCTTCTAAAGTCAAAAGTATTTTCACAAAGAAAAGCAGAACATGGTATTTCCTGTATATGCCCTGGTAGGATGGTGGGTTGGTTGTTGTTGTTGTCGTCGTCGTTTCCTGGACTAGTTTGGCCGAGCAGCCTCGTTTTCCTGAGGAATTCCGCGGCTGGAACGGGATTTTCTCACAAATCCCCTATAGAGCGTTGTTGGCGTGCGTGATTGTGTACAATACAGTCATCCATAATGGCCTGTATAGTATGGCGTGCAGTGTTACATCCTGAACAGTTATCTGCGATGCGGTCATCCAGCCTCGTCTGGTAGATTAGAAGGGCTAGATGGTGATTGTACTGCAATCTAGCCAGGTGGACTCTGTCCTTTCGCGGGTGAGAGGATTCAGAGGGACGGATATCTGGGGGTCTGGCATGCAGCAATATATTGTCTTTCAGTTTGTTCATGAAACACTGAGCGATATGGTTATGGATATGTTTCTGGAGGCTGGTATTTGGTGGTTGTGGAAGAAGAAAAGAGAGTATTTGAGTGTGATATAGATATTTGGGTGCTGTTTTCATGTTTCTTGGTGTGTGTGGGTGTTCTGCTTTGTAGTGTAGTGGGTGTGAAGGCTACGGTAAGTGTTTGTGTGCCTTTCATGTCAAGGTAATCCTTGACTTTGACGACTTTCGCTTCATGGTGTAAATGGTCTGTAGGTGTTGTATTTGGGCAGCCTGTATATGTCTTTAGGGCTTTGTTTCATATGTCCTGAGGGGTGTTGTGGTGTGTCTCAGTGAAACTATGGACCCATGAGGGGCTCTTGTACTTCATCACTGAGCGTATGCATTGCTTACAAACTGTAGTGATAGTTTCTTTGATTTGTCCAAATGTTGTTCTTGCAATTGATTTAAGCGCGTTAAGTCTAGGTGTGCAATTTGCCCTTATGCTTGTGATGTGCTGTTTCAATGACATGGATGTATCGTATGTCAAGCCAAGAATCTTGGGTGTACGTGTGTGTGGTATGAGAGTGTTGTTGATAAAGAAGCGTGGTGTGTATTTGTGTTCCGCGGTCCAACTACTGTAAGTCCTGTATATAGGTAAATATAAATATAAATGAACAGTAAATACTTTAGTAGCTAAGTAAAAGGTAACTAGATAGGTGGGTAGGTGGGCAAATAATTAAGTAGGTAAATAGGTAGGCTGATAGATAGGGTAAGTTGGTAGTTAATTAAATAGGTAGACTGGTAGATAGGTAAATAAGCAAGTAGATAGGTAAGTAGAAAAACAGGAAGGTTGGTAGATCTATATTGAAATGTGTAAGTAGATAGGTATTCATACAAATATATAGCGATCATATTCCTTAGGTATGTTCAAATGTACGAGTGTGTTTACATGTATATAATAACCAAACCAATAACCCTTGTTACAATATTTTCTGTGCGTTGCACGGATTTCAGTCAAAGTTAAGTAGATATGATGCACTGGCCAACGATTATGAAAAAGAATGTGGTATTGTCTATAATGATAAAGGTACTGAAGTGTCGGTGATGATGATGGTGGTGATGATGATGGTGATGATGGTGATAATGATGATGGTAATGATGACAATAATAATGATGATGATGATGATGATAATAATGTTGACTGATAATGATGATAATAATAATGTTGACAATAATGATGATGATAATAATAACGTTGATAATAATGATGATGATAATGATAATAATAATGACTGACAATTTTGGGAGGGTCAACATAGAGGGGAGAAAAGGGGAACTATCGGAAGGTTTACTAAAAAAAAAAAAAAAAAAAAAAAAAGACTAAAGCAGAGATATTGTAATTGAGGGAAAGACGGAAGCACAAGGGAAATCAAAGGATATATAATCAATTAGATGCAGAAATGAAAAAGGAAATGTAAAGAAAGAGAAGATCAGTGGTTGAACAAAAGATGTGATCAAGAGATTGGACAATTAGACAAGACAGATTCCCAAACAATGTGTGAGAACAAAAGAAATAGAAAATAAAATACTTAAAAAGAAAAAAAAAATACATGTTCAATTTAGAAATGGTAATATACATTTTACTGTATGAAGATCAGTGAGGAGGGAGAAGTCAAATTTTGTAGACGAGTTATCGGGACCGCGATTTTTGAAAAATGGATTTGGAGAAGACCGTTAGAAGTATGCTGAGGAGGGAGGCGGGGGAAGGGGGAGGTGGGGAACGCGGCTGGGTGGTGAAGTCGACTCAGACGGAACGCGCTAGAGCGTGTATTTACCTAATTGTATTTACCAAATTGTAGTATACAGGAAAGGACCAATGCTCGTCGGGTCCCGTCTCCTATTCTCTAAATTTCTGACATACCTTGACTCAAATTCATGTACGGTTCCAATTCAATCTATATCTTTGATTTCCAATTATCATATTTAGATTTGAACTCATGTATTGTTGGAACTTGGACTATATCACGTGCTAAGCTATTCAACATATTTATACATCTATATGGAAAGCTATGTTTCTTCACATTCTTTCTACATGTGTGTGTGTGTATCTGTGTGTATTTGTGTGTGTGTGTGTGTGTGTGTGTGTGTGTGTGTGTGCGCGCGCGTGTGTATGTGCTTGTGCGCGCGATTCACCACGCGTAGCTGCGCTTTAAGGACTGTTGGGACAGGTAACAGCCATTGCTATGAATCTGAGAGGAGTAACGTGGCTTTCGAACCCACAACCAAACAATTACGAGAACAACATGCTTCCGATTGCGCCAATAACATGAGAAGGAAATAAATGGAAGAATACCATCAATTTTAACAACGTTTGGCAAAATGAAAGGAATATTGACCTACAATAGCGTGGGTAATGGAAACAAGGAATATGTTGAAATGTTACAATTGGTCGACAGTGACTTGACACAGGGACTACTAGGAACAACAGATGAGCACTAATGTGTTTTTTGAGACGAATGTTAAAAAGATATTATTTGACGGTAAAAGTAATAATAAATTGTTTACAAAGATCAAAGACGGGAACAAATGGCGAGAACCATAAGACGGAAATAACTGAAACTTCTGGGAATTCTCTTGAGGAGACGTGATCTGAAGGAAGACTTTCTACTCGGAAAAATGGAAGGAATTAAAACGCGAAACAAGACAAAGACCTACATACCTGGACTGTCTTGGAAAATGACTTCGCGCGTGGCAGGGCGTAGCTGAAGAGAGACAAACGGCATTCCATGGTTCCAAAACTACATGGCTGGAACACTGGAGAAAAAAAAAATAACACATAAAGATGCATGACCCCGACAGTTGAAATTGTTTACTGAAAGAAATGATGACTCAGGATAAATTCTCTGGATAGGACAGACAGACAGACGGGAGCAACAAGGGTGCCACATATAGAATTTTCATATTCTACACTCGTTTCAGATAGATACATACATATACCAAAGGCTTTTTCCCCCTTACACGGGAGGTAGCCAAAAAAACAAAGACATAGAAACCACTCCCACCTATTCCATCTCCTACATACTCTACTCCCTTCTACCCTCTTCCCTTCCTATTATCTTGGCTCCTCCTGGATGACGGGTCATCCCTGTATCTTGTCCACTGTCCTAGGTCAGAAGCAGTGTCGCAAGACACAGCACATCCACAGCAAGGCCGCTACATTAAATCGGCGACCCCCCTCTCCGTGTCCCCTCATGCAGAAAAAGAGAAGACGGGGAGAAATCCCTTTAGATAGCTTGAATAAATTATCAACTCTGTTGGGTTTCGAACCGTGGGCTTGCAGAACCTATCTTCCGAAGGGTCGTCGGGAACTGAGGGCATTTCGTCGTGGATTCTTAAACACATCATTCCCCGTTTCGAATATCCACAGATCTCATAATCTATTCAATTTGTTTGAAGGGAGTGAAGAGCCTTGTCAAGTGACAACCCTGGATTTGATGAAATATAGAAAACCGAGGAGTGGGCGCCGCAAGCTCATCTGATGGCAAAACCAGACCAACCAACGCGGACTCGTAGACTCGTAAACACAAAAGTCTTAGGTTCGGATCTTTGTAGGGTTACTCAATGATGAGTATTTAAAGATGAATATTTTTTCTATCTTGGCCATAAACTACTCCTTTTTCAATTGTGAGACATAGAAATAGGGGTATATTTGTTTTCTTTTCGTCATTATTAAAAAAAATATAATATATAAGTTAGAGTGAGATAAAGATAAAGGATTCTTAGACCTCACAACCTAATTTTCTCAACCTGACAAATCATTTCTCACAAAGAAGACACAAAATATCTTACTCCTGATAGCTCAACAAAGTCTCTTTACTGCATACTCCAATGGGCCGAGGCCACGACCGTGGCCGGATTCCGTGGGGCCCCGGGTCTCTTATAGAAGAGAAT